>NC_035439.2:87804994-88404994 GCF_002127325.2 Helianthus annuus | reverse complement strand
ATGATTATCGGGGCACTACTTGCTCGTGTTGCCGTCATCGTCACGACGGCTGGAGACATGGTACTCACCCGATAGTCTTTGTTAGCATTGCTTGTTTTCGTTTTGACACCTCACGGTTATCGAGGAGGGTAGATTAAGCCCTCACTCAACATCATTGTGAGTGTTATAATTTATGAAAATAGATTTGTAATAGCGATAGAATATGCGTAATTATTCGATTATACTTCGATTTAGCGATATATTTGTTATAGTTAAATTATGATCCGAATCTCCGGTGCTAGGCGTAACGAGTATAACGAGTAGTAACGACGCACAAAAGTGTGAGTTGTTACAGTCTCCCCTGCTTTAGGAAATTTCGTCCTGAAATTAATCCATTAGTAGGGTCGTAAGAGTTGATGCGAATGAGAGTAGCGATTTAAAAGCGTCTAGATAAGCGAGCAATCGATTAAGATTCGACGAGCGAGAGCAGTGAGAAGTTACGATGTGAATAACCAAAAGCGATGACACACACAAAAGCGATTCCATAACGTTTTAAACATACCGATAATCGATAAATCTTCGAAGATATTTAGGAAAATCCCTTCATGGCGCGGCGCTAACTGCATCGATGTCCACACAAGCGCTATGGGGAGGGTTTTTGTTAGTTTAATAAAAGATTTTGAGTTACACATCTTAAAAGAATTCGATGGTAAAAATTTAGTTTTAAGAAAAACTCTCCTTCAACGTAGGTTCGAGCGGAAACTCGATTGTCGAACCATCGTTTTCGGGAAGGTTTCTTTTAGTTATTGCAAAAGTTTTAAGGAAATCTGGACTTATGAAACTTCCATTGGGCATGGAGCTAACCTGATTTGGTGTTTTCTCCATGTTGTAAGGGGATTTCACTCGTCCAACAGGTTTAATAAAATTTTATAAAAATTGCTTTTCTTTAACAGCACAGATAATTAATTTACATCGAGCCCCACGTGGCACTTTCCCGCGAAAGTTTGTTAATATGATTAAAACACTTATATATAGGAAGTACCAGCGGCGTATCCACCATGTTTTGCCCATATTACTTCTGTTTTGCGAGGCGGTGTCACGCATGCTGATAAGACAGATAGAATTTCGATCCCTCAGTCCAGGCGATAGGATGCCAGACCGAGTCTTGAATTGAAGCGAATTGGATGCAGACAAAGTGTTGATAGCGAGTGCGAGTAGTTCGATCATACGAAACATTGATATATCACACTGGGTTAGATGACGGTTGATAAGCGATAGCGAATGACGCGATTTGGTTCGACTAGATACGATTTCGATTTGTTTCCACATAAAACCCACATGGCATGTTTCCACAAGAGTTGCTAATATGGCAAACGCCACGCTTCCCATATTAGTTCCATCTCGTGAAGCGATGTCATGTACTTTAATACCACACAAACTGTGATGACTTCCAAGCGATAACCGAATATTGATAAGCGATAGACCCTGATAGTTGATAAGTGACGATTGTTGCGTTGCGAACGATATGAGATTCGATTGAGTTGAATATACCACAAACAGTAACTAATGCTAGCCCACATGGCCTTTTTTTTCACGAAAGTCTGCTAATATGGTTAAAACACCACCATGTTTCAACCCCATTAGTTTTGTCTCGTGAAGCGAGGTCGTGCGTAACATGGATAACACGAGTATCGATGAGTGATAGCGACACGCGATGAGAGTATCGAGTTGATAAAATAGGCGCGAAATGCGTTAAAGCGAAAAGCGGCGAGTGATTTTCGATACTCGTCTAGCGATCCCCAATAAGCGATCCACACCAGGCGGTAGAAGTTCACTCAATAGTTCAATAACCAGCGTTAGAGATTGCGAGATAAACACATGATGCGATTGCGATTTTGAGCCACATATCGAGTGATTTTGATTGCGAGATAGATCTAGCAAAACTGCGATTGAGTTGTGAAGTAGACTCGCGTCCAGCCTTGCATTGCTCCAATTGCTCTTCGGGGTGAACTTGCCCAAGTCCATCGATGTGGCAATTGTGTTGCGTACACAGACTTACGAGAAGTCCCGCAGTGATGCGATTTAGGTTTGTTACGCCTTGCGATCAATTTGTATTGTGTCGAAAATAACCATTATATTATAATAGGTCTAATAATGTTCAACTCCTCATGGCACTTTCTTCACGAAGCTTCGGTAGTATGGTAAAGCACACCTTGCATTACCCCTACTACTTATGCCCCGTGCTTTGGTGTCACGCTTTGTTGACATGGCCAAGACCCTTGACCATGCTTTTAAACGTTATGGCACCATTAGAACTTCACTACGATCTCCATGCACTGATCAAAGTAATCCCATGTGCACCCGCGATTAGTTGTTCCTTGCACGTACATCGTACCTCATTCTAAGAGTGTTGTAAGGGTAAAATACATTATATAGTACATAGTGCTAGCGTTTAGATGGTGCTCGAGTATGAGAGAAATAGAGTCCACATGCGACGATAGATGAAATAAGCTCCACACATAAAAGAAGACGATAGCGATAAGTCGTATTATTACAACAACATTAGAAGCAAAATAACATTGCTGTGGAGGACACCTGCGGAGACTGCGGTTGTTGTTGACTTCCTTCAAAGTTGCGGTCCTGCACGGCAGCGATGTGTATGATGACCATACCAGTTGCAATTTGTGCAATAGCGACAATTTGCTTCTAGCGGGTGATGATACGTGCACGTGAAACACAGGGGATGATGCCCATTGTAAGCACGTTTCGGTTGAACTGGGACTGATCGGAGAGGTTCAGGTTGCGGCAGCCCAGTTGTTGAAGAGTCTGGGCTCACGGTCTTTCGTTTGCGGCTAGGTTGGGCTTCCTGAGATGATGCAGTGTTGTTGTCGGATTCGCCCAATGATTTGACGGAGACATTGTTGGAGCAATCCTTAGAAGAACCTTTAGAGGAGTGGTCGGATGATCCCTCGACCGATTCGCCAGAGGAATCGTCGGATGAGTTGATGATGATTGCTTAATGAGCTTGTTTGACAGGCTTCTTGGAGAAGAACCCCTCCAAGACTCGTTTACTGTTGATCTCTGCGGCTAAACGGTAGGCTTCTTCAATGGTAGCAGGTCTCGCAGCTTCGACAAAATCACCCACACTCTCAGGTAAGCCGCGGATGTACTTTCGAATGGCTTTCTCTGGAGTGTTGACTTGACTTGGGCAGATAATACTAAGCTGCTTGAACCTTGTTGTATAGCCGGCATTGTCACCTTCGGTTTGCTTGATTTCCCAAAATTCGTTTTCTAGCTTCTAGACTTCATGAGGAGGACAATATTCTTCCTTCATGAGTTCCTTCAGCTCGTCCCAAGAGAGGGCGTAAGCTGCGGAGATTCCACGTTTGTTGCGTTCGGCGGTCCACCAGTCGAGTGCTCGTGATTGAAATACCCCGGTAGCACAAGTAGTACGGAAACTATCGGGACACCCACTTTGTCGAAGGGTGACTTCGATAGAATCGAACCACTGGAGAAGTTGGGTCACACCTCCTTCACCTGTGAATTCCATCGGGTCACAGGCTTTGAAGTGTTTGTAGAGGAAAGTAGATTGCGGCGCTTCCGTCGTAGAGTCCTTCGCGGCTCGAGCGTTGCTGAGAGAGTGCACTTGAGCGACGATTTGAGGAATGAGCTTGACTACTTCCTTGGTCACAAGCGAGGCAATCCTCTTATCGGTGCTTCGTTTGGCTCTTCTCCTAACTATTCGTTTCGAGATAGAGTTGTTGGAGGGCATCTAGACAGAGAGAGAGATTTGGGATGAGATTCGATCATAATGATTTTGGGTTTACGATGCGATTGAGCGCGATCGAAGATTGTAATGTGCAATATATATATAGACATCACATAGGAACCACATAGGAGACACAAAACTTCCTAGATTTTCACACAATGTCTTGATTGTACTTAGATATAGATAGTTGTAGTTCATACTTACACACCTATATTATGGTTTAGAATGCGCGAGGAAGCGTTGAGAGAGGGATTGCGAGAGAAATCGGACAATTGGATATTAGTTTTGTTGCGATCATTCGGTCTTTGTTTTTGGATTGCGATGGCTGTGCGAGTTGTGCGCTTTGGTAAAACTGGGAGCGAAAATTGATAATCGCAATTAAACACATAAACGTAACGGGGTTCATCAAATCGTAAATCCGGCGAGTTGTAAGCTTAGTAAAATACTCGGAGTGCCTCGGGTGTTTAGGCGTCGGCTACCCAAGGTAACTCAATCATACCCAACAAGTTCGTGCACACGCGTTGACTCTGGAGGTTTATGCTTCCACTGGGATGCAGCTCATGGCATTCATCCTCCAAATCATCGCGTGGCTCGAGTCATTGTGATGGTCGAGTCCCTGGTGAAAGCTTTTTGAAAAAATATTTTAGGGAGTGGAACGGTTCATTAAGGTACGGGTTTCACCCCTGACTTAACAGTTTCGTTCCCAATTTGTGGTTACGCTCATCGAATGAATCCGAGAGCTCCACTAGAATTTCGAAAGGGAGGCTTTCGTCGAGGTATGGATGTCACTCCTGACTCAACGAAAGATTCTCGTGCTAGAAAAATGCGATGAGTGAGCAATCCTATCAAGAGTTACTGGTTTTCACACCTGGTCTCGACTGGATCGGTCGGTTGTGAGATGCGAGTATTTTCGAAAACATGTGTATTATGTCCGCCTTAGGAAAGGCTAAGTAGTATTCCAGCCTTAGGAAAGGCTTCTTCGTGTGAAGTTGTAGTATGCGGGGTTCACACAAAGTCATAGTTTTTTTTTTTGCAATTTCGATCAGAAGCATCAGGTAGGCACAATACAAACCCTACTGGGTTCGTACGAGACAGCCTGTGGGTGCTTAGACTATAGACTAGGACGTTCTCTAAGATGTCGACCCGGACTAGGTCGAGTCTTGCCTAATTCCCTATAGTTATGGCTCTGATACCAATCTGTCACACCCCAACCGATGGAGGAATCATCGGGGCGCGGCACTAGGCGAATCAGATTGCTCAAGAGAATCCATAACAACTATATTGCGATAATATTTATTACATTCGTTATCCCATACTAACAAATAATACAATCACATAAGTCATCACAGATTTCTTGTCCTCTCGAACAATTCAAATCCGACAACCTAGATTTAGGTGAGTTTCTAGACTTCCTAGCTTGATTTGATGTAGGCTTCAACTAGTCCTGCAACATACGTTAAAATAATGTCAATACAGAAGTATTGGCGAGTATACAGGTTTGATATGTAATAGAATAATAGATTAAAAGGTGCTGCGAATTTCCATATGCATATAAACGTAATAAACGACATATATACTCACAAAACTGATACTACCAGCTGAGTCCTCGATGCTCGACTCTTCGATGGCATAACTAGACCCCGTCGGGCGCAATAGTACTATACTAGTCGTGGTGGGACGTCACGAGTATAAGTCCTAGCATACATGCAACTAGCATCACGTATATCTATGCAAACAGTTATTCGCAAGTGATAAATTGACAATTTGAATCATTCGTTTGATAAGTTCGATTTATAAGGAACGTATGTTACACCCAAAATTCGATAAAAGGGGTCAAGTATACTCACAGTGCGTATTTGGTTGGATTGACGGGATGATGCCTGAGAATGTCCTGATTTCAGACTGATTACATGAGTATTGGATTACGCGTTAAATGGTATCGGAATACACGAAATTGGACGAAGTTAGGTCGAAAGTTGGCCCATTCGGATGGGCCGTCCGATCGGAGAGGCTGTTCGATCGGATGGTCAGCTCTATCGAGTGGGCTGCTCGATCGGCCAGTCCGTCCGATCGGCTAGCCTGGCCGATCGGCTGGACCGCTCGGTTGGCTGGGCCGCTCGATCGGCTGGGCCGTTCGATCGGCCAACCTGTCCAACTGTTTTTCGACGATTTTCGCGTGTTTTCGGTGGTTTGGTCGGGACGTTGTTGTGACGTGTTGAACAACTGAAATCCCATCAATTTCCGACCTGTTCTAACGGCCGGGAATCACCCCGTTCCATCAGGACTTGCCGTTCTTGACGGTTTTCCTTTGTTTAACCCGTACTTGGTGGTAACATTGCTAGAAATCAGATCTTTGACCAACACATCACTAGGAATGAGTAGAAGGTCGGTCTAAGCTCTGGTTCTACCGTTTTTATGTATAGATCTGATGTGAAAACCTTGATTATCCTCATGGAGTTTCTTAGATCTGACTTGTTCTTGGTGGAATGAGGCCAACACTTGAAGTTCATAAGAACTTCATGATGACATCACTCTAGAACATCTCAAATCCGTAACTCCTTGGTTAGAAAACATGGATTTAGACGAGATTTATGTAGAATCGTATGGAAACCATTCGGATCTGAGTTGTTCTTCATGGGATGACATCACTCTTGAAGAACTCCATGGTGACATCACCCTAGAACACTCCAAATCCGTTGATTTCACGGTTAAAAGTCGGAAATCGAAAGGTAGAATGATGAAAGAATGCATATAGATCAAGGAAGTACAAGATTTGAGTTGAAAACTTACAAGAATCGCGAGAAATCGAGAGATTAAGGGGCTGGAACGTCTTGGTTGAGTAGCAGCAGCAACAACAAGTGTTTGGGGTGAAAGGAGGGGTATTTATAGGCAAGGAAGGAGGGAAAAGGAGGAAACGTGGGCCGGATCGGTTGGCCCGTTCGGTCGGTCGACCCAATCGATCGGCTGGCCTGTTCGATCGGGCGGCCTAGCCGATCGGCTGGTCCGTTCGATTGGGTGGCCCAGCCGGTTGGTCGTCCTGTCCGTTTGGCTGGCCCGTCCGTACGGAAGCCTTTAGTCCTCGTTTTTGGTGCGTTTTCGACTGTTTGGGCCATATTTTCATATATTCATATTACCATTTAATTACTTATCATAAATGCTCACAAAAGGATCGTATATACGTATCTATATAACCAATATTTGGTGCGATGATCGAGTTACGCGTGCCTTCGAGTGCGTTCTTCGATGTGATATGCCATAATGATTATCGGGGCACTACTTGCTCGTGTTGCCGTCATCGTCACGACGGCTGGAGACATGGTACTCACCCGATAGTCTTTGTTAGCGTTGCTTGTTTATGTTTTGACACCTCACGGTTATCGAGGAGGGTAGATTAAGCCCTCACTCAACATCATCGTGAGTGTTATAATTTATGAAAATAGATTTGTAACAGCGATAGAATATGCGTAATTATTCGATTATACTTCAATTTAGCGATATATCTGTTATAGTTACATTATGATCCAAATCTTCGGTGCTAGGCGTAACGAGTATAACGAGTAGTAATGACGCACAAAAGTGCGAGTTGTTACATTCTCACACTGTTTTCCTCTTAAAAACACTGTTCAACCTAACATGGGTTTTCATTAACTATTGACCAAAATGCAAACAGATGTTCAAACCACTGTTTGTTATTATACTTCTTTACAAAATTACATAGAATTCAAGAAAACGAAACAATGACTTAAAGAACTATAATTTAACACATAATCTAATCGGGCAAAGCAATCTATTATCTGACAATTCTCTGGTTTTTACAACATGAAACACAACGTCATAGCTTAAAATTTAGTGCTTTTAGCTTAAAATTTAGTGCTTTTAGCTTTAAACTCCATCAATGTATATCTTCGATAATCGCCATGAACTCCACGGAAGTACTCAATGCATCAACATCAGGATTTATAGAAACCTGATCTCTCGTGAACAGACCAAGATGCAGTACATTAAAACCCTTCTTCAGCTGTTGAAGAGTAGCCATGTCCTCATATACTTAATCCTTAACTTTGTTCATAAAGAGCTGATTTAAACCAAACTTGATGCTTTTTTTAATACAAAAAAGGCAGGAAAGACCATTACTCTAGTAAGATAAAATCTTATCTTACAGCAGTAGCAGATCCTTTCTTGCGTTTAGTAGGAACTACTGCGGCTTCTACATCATCATCATTTGCCCAGAGTCATATATAATCATCAATTACTCACCAGCAAAAATTATTTTAAATGTACATTTAAAAATATTTCTTTGTGTTTAATTTAACTTTATGCTTCTTTTAATACAAACCTATAATAACCCGCAGCAGAGTCATATATAATCATCAATTACTCACCAGCAAAAATTATTTTAAATGTACATTTAAAAATATTTCTTTGTGTTTAATTTAACTTTATGCTTCTTTTAATACAAACCTATAATAACCCGCAGCAGATTGTATCAATTTCAAATAACTGTGATTAGACTGAAATATAAAGCGAGAATTAGAGTATATCACTTCAAAATTAAAAACTCAAAATTTCAAAATTGAAGTAGCAAAAAACACATACTTTAAACGATGTTGGAACAATGATACTGGAAACAACCGTAGAACAATCATCATCATCTGCAGCAGATCATTCACAATCATCATTTAGTCACAACTCAGATAACAAAACTTTAGTAAAAATCAAAAACAAAAACACATACCATGATCAAGGCAAACCACATATCACCAAAAATTTTTCTGAAAGTGGGTCAGAGAGAGCTTCAGTTTTCTCTTATCCTTTATGAACAAATGCCGAGTATTGAGAAGAAGAGATTTGAGAGAGATATACATATCGTCCGTTCAAGTTGCAACTCTCCCATCAAAGAAGGTAGCACATGCAACTTTTCACGATGTTGCAACAATTATACTGCAACATTGATATTGAAAGGTTGATGTGTGATGGGAAGCTTCATTGAAACGACGATGTTGGAACAATGATACTGGAACGATGATTATATAAGGAGCAGTTGTTAGCTATAACAGTCCTTACCACATGCAACTTTAATAGGGATTTGTTTTCAACAGTGGATAGGCCTCATCAGTCTTTAAGTCCATCAGTCTTTATAAGGAGCAGTGGTTAGTTATAACAGTCATTAGCATGATCAGCTGTTATAACCATTCCATAACACTTTGAGAGGAAGCAAAGGTCGGTCTATTTAATTGAGAGGAATAATTGCATTACATCCCTGTTGAAAAATAGAATTGATAAATTTAGGGAAAGTGAGGTTGAAAGATGATAACCCAACAGCGGAGGATCTCATTCTACAGCTTCAATAAATTCAAACGTATTCTCAAATAATAGTTCCTGGATGCTTCCAAAGAAGCAGCACTTTGGACATCTGTTGTTCTTCAAACATCTATTATCTATTATCTATTATCTATTCTATCTATTATATATAATAAATGAAAGTTATTTGGCCCAAATAACTTTGATTTATTATATATAATAGCTAGAATAGATAATAGATGTTTGAAGACAACAGATGTCCAAAGTGATGCTTCATTGGAAGCATCTAGGAAGAATTACATGAGAATACCGGTCAATTTATCGAAGCTGTAGAATGAGATCTCCACTGTTGGGCTATCATCTTTCAACCTCACTTTCCCTAAATTTATCAATTCTATTTTTCAACAGGGATTTAATGCAATCATTACCTTATTTAAGATACCTTCAACTGCATCTTCTGATAAATCAACATTCATTTCACTCAAATGATAGCTTCAACTGCATCTTCAATCATGAACTATCTAAAGAAATGGATGAAATCATCCAAAAATACCCAAAATAAAACTAATTAAACCATCCAATATTCTTGAGTACTCACCATTAATGTGATGACCAATATAAAATCAAACCCTAAAAGCATGCAAATCATTATATTATATGAAAACAATAGCAAACAACATCAAACAATAATAGCAAACAACATCAAACAATAATAGCAAACAACATCAAACAACAATAGCAAGTGACCAATCAATCAACCTCATAATCATATAGAAGCCTAAAAATAAAATGAAAATTAGATAAGTGAATATCAAAACTGAACCGAAATCCTGACCAAAAATTAACCAAACACCTGATGTTGAATCCACTGTAGATGCTGAACCACTGCTGTTACAAACAGATCATACCTCGGGAACTGGAAATTTAAAAGGATCGGCTTCAAAGGCTTCAACAATTGGAAGATTCAAATCTCAAGCAAATGAAACCCTAATTTCAAAAAGAATAATCGGTGAACATATTCACCGATCAATAATCAACAGATGTTGTACTCATATCATCACCGTTAAGAAAAATCAACACAGATCTATAAACATACAAACCAAACCTCAAGATGAAAGAATCTTGTAAGAGAAACACCGCAGAACCCTTAGCCGGCGCCCCATCTCTCGATCTATCTCTCGAACAAAACCCTAGCAATGGTTACATGAAAAGACCCAAAACACAAAGGATTAGTATAAATAAGAGGAAATCATGGAAGTATCTCAATAAAAAAAGAAGAACAAACCTTTTGAATGAAGATAATCGATGAACAAAACAAGATTTTATGGTGGCGTCTAGAAGAAGATTAGGGTTTGGATGGAGAGAATGATCTCAATAATTGAAGGATGTAGGCCAAAATCTAATTTGAAGAGATGATAAAGGAAAAAAAAAGGGGCGGAGCACTGTTAGGCGGGAAAATGGAATTGAGGATGCCCTAATCAAGTGACACGTGGCCCAAATCACTTTATTTTATTATATATAATAGATGTGTTCTAATCTTTGTTTAGGGAGTTTTTCAAAAAAAAAAAAAAAGAATTTTCTTTTTTAACCCTAAAGTCTTAATCTTTCACAATTTAAGTTTAAAGTTTTAATCTTTATTTTCTTTTTAACTCTAAAGTTTTAATCTTTGACAATTTAAGTTTAAAGTTTTAATCTTTGGTAATTTAACCACTTTGATTAATTTAATTTTTCACTTCTAATTCAAAAGTTTCCATCTTATACAATTTAATCCCTTTGATTAATTGATTTTTCACTTCTAATTCAAAAGTTTCCATCTTTTGCGATTTAACCATTTTGATTTTTTTTACTTATGCGTTGTAATATTGGCTTTGGGGTTTTTTCAAACAAAAAATGGTTATACATATGGTTGTTATAACCTTGGCTTTACTTTTCACCCAAAAGTATTCCATAAATTACTTTTAAACCAAAACTATTTGTTTTTTTTACTTTTAGCACAAAACTTTTTATCTTTTGCAATCTATCATCACAACTTTTTTTACTTTCAATTTTGGTCCTTTATAGTTTTCATTTTCCGCATTTTTTTCGCTTTTTGCTTCATTCTAAATTTTGTGACTTAATACATCGCAACATGCGTATTTAGTTTAACGTTTTTATGTTTCATTCTAAATTTTCCGAGTTAACACGACGCAACGTGCGTGTGTGAGTGAACGTTTTTACATCGTCTATTTTTTCCCGTTTGACAGGTTCAACATAACGTGCGCGTCCTAAATCGACTTAGTTATAAGTAAAGAATTCCTGCCGCATTGCGGCGGGTCGTAATTGTAGTTAGATTTAAATAAGAGTAAATTACAAGTTTTGTCCTTTATGTTTCTATCAAATTGCAGGCGGTGTCCTTTGCCTTTAAATTTGACGAGTTTTGTCCTTAACGTTTCAAAATCCTGCATGTTATATCCTTTAGCCCTAACTCAGTCAAATTTTTTTGTTAAATAAGGGTATGCTTGTCATTTTACCTTTTTAAGGACTGTTGAGTAAGTAATTTGATATTCAAGGGACTAATTATGTAAAAAATAAAAATAAATTAAAAATATTAAAAACTTTAAATTCTCTCTCTCTCACATTTTCCTCTCCCTACTCTCTCTCTCTCTCTCTCTCTCTCTCTTCACCCACTACCACCACCCCCACCACCACCACCTCCACCCCCACCACTGCCCTTCACCAAAGCCAGCCTTCACCGCTTGAAACCGACCAAGTACATTTTTCGATTACCACTGTCAATCTGTCATTACTGCCCCCATCACCGCCACCATCCCCACCATCTTCCTTCCCTAACATCCCTCTAAAAACCCCAACTTACAAGCAAAATCTAGTGTTAATATAATCCACAAACCCTAAAACTTCACATTATTAAGCTACAACCATCAAAATTCATCACCTGTAAGCCTACCAAAAAATACCCAAAACATAAAAATTAATAAATCAATAAAAGCAACATATAATTAACCAAAAAAGACAAATACCCATTATAAAAAATTGTAACTTTCAAGCTAAAATCAGTAAATCAAACAACCAAATCAAAAACAAATATATGGGCAACAGATCTTGGATCAAAAACAAATAAATACATATAAAACTGCTGAATTTTTAGGGTTTTAACATATAAATAATTCATTACATGAAATACAAAAAGATTACCGATTTTGATGTGGGTGTGACGAATATCAAGAGGGGTGTTGTCTACGTGAAGAAGATGAAGAAGTGTTTACAGAAAAATGGAATCTTAAATTCTTGTTGATTGATACGAGTAGTTTTGACTGTATGTGTATTAAATTAGGAGGGTGGAGTCATGTGAAGAAGAGTTCTAAAGGGTTCAGGTGGGGGTGGAGATGGTGGTAGTGGGTGAGGGGAGAGAGAGAGAGGGGGGAGGAGAGGAAAATGGTAGTTTTTAATATTTATAATTTATTTTTATTTCTTACATAATTAGTACCTTCAATATTAAATTACTTACTCTATAGTCCTTAAAAAAGTAAATTGACAAGAATACCCTCATATGATCATATTTAACAAAAAAATCTGACTGAGTTATGGCTAAAGGACATAACGTGCAAGATTTTAAAACGTTAAGGACAAAATTCGTCAAATTTAAAGGCAAAGGACACCGCCTGCAATTTGGTATAAACATAAAGGACAAAACTTGTAATTTACTCTTTAAATAACTTAAAACTTTCACCAATTGGCCGATAGCACTTCTAACTTTCGATTTGTACAATCACTCCTAATTTTCAACTTATTGGCCGATAACACTTCAAAACTAACGCAGTGTGTTGACATCAGCTGCCATGTCATCAAACTAGTGTCACATTAGCTACCACGTCATAAAAAAAACCATGTCAGCTGTCACGCCATCAAAAAACCAAGTCAGATGATACGTCAATGGCCACCTCAACTGCCACATTATCAAAAAAATCCACGTTAGATGCCACGTCAACACACAAGGGCCACATCAGCGGAAAACTAACTGGGTTAAGGTTCAATTAGTTTAAGAGTGTTATCGGCCAATAAGTTGAAAGTTGAGAGTGATATGGTACAAATCATTGGGAGTGTTGTCGGTCAATTGGTTAAACTTAGGGTTATTTAAATCCAATATCCCTAGATAAATATTTAATATTTATAGTACGAATATATTTGAGAAAGCTAGAACATTTAAAACAATCACTAATATCGTAGCATAGTGAATCATCACTAGTAACGTACCCTGAACAACGAGTCGAGCTTTGTTTCGCACAACAACTCCTCTGTCGTCTCTCTTACACAACACCCATTTGGTGTTGATTTTCCTGTGACCATCAGGCAGATCCACCAGTTTCCAGACACCCAATTTTTCAAACTGGTTCAACTCTTCTTGCATCGCATTGACCCAAGAATCTTCAGCAAGCGCCTCTTTGTAAGTTCGTGGTTCGATCTGCGAAATAAAACAACTCAATGAAAATTCAGTTTGTAAAGGTGCTACTGTAGAATAAAAACTTGTAAGCCCTTGGTCAATTTGATGTCTGGTGCGAACGCCTGATTGCAGCTCTCCTATAATCAGCTCCTCTGGATGATATGAAAGAGTTCTTGACATTACTTCACTTGGAACATCTACATCACCTTCCAGATTAGTAACATTTTGGTTTGCACCTTGTTCACTGATAGGATTTGCTTGATTTAAAATCTGGATCTGCTCCCCTTCAGCCTCTGAATCACCATGATCAAATGTTGGACCGATATCAGGTGATAATTCTTCATTTGTTGCCGTCTGATTATCGGGAGTTTGTGGAGTATCATCATGTTCTCCAGCATTACTAGGACCTGCTTCATCGTCATTTGAAGTTTGCTGTGATCGCCTAGAATACTTAGCTGGAAATCTTTCCTCTGATGACTCATAATCTCTAAGAATATCCAACTCGTCAAAGAAATCTTCTTCATCTTCAGGTTCTTCCATCACATCAAACGAATCCCACAGAGTGTCGTAATGATAACGCCATGAATCTCCAGGGTTCTGTGGCGGCATCGTATGACCTTGACATTCAACATTTGCAGCTTCAATAATCCGCTTTTCACTTGGAACGAAGACATGTCGCATAGGACTTGCATATCCAACAAATATACCCTCAATGCACTTTGGACCAAACTTTCCAAAAGGTTCTATTACCGTACAGGGTGACCCGAACGGTTCAAGATACTTCAAATTAGGCTTGCGGTTATTGATCAATTCAAAGCACATTTTGTTGAATTTCTTGACAGTGAGGACTCTGTTGAGCGTATAGCATGCGGTGGAAACAGCTTCTGCCCAAAAATTTATCGAAAGTTTAGAATCTACGAGCATTGTTCTAGCCGTCTCGATTAGTGTCCGGTTTTTGCGTTCTGCGACTCCATTCTGCTACGGAGTGTACGGAGCACTAAACTCATGCAATATACCTCGTTCTTCACAAAATTCTTCCATCTTGTTGTTCTTGAATTCAGTACCATTATCACTTCGAATTCTTCTGATACGCCTCTGGTACAAATTCTCAATCTTTTTGAACAACGCCATCAAACTATCAAATGTTTCATCCTTCGTCTTCAGGAAAGATACCCACGAAAATCTGGAATAATCATCAGTAACGACCAAACAGTAGTAATCTCCTATAATGCTTTTGACATTCACAGAACCAAACAAATCCATGTGAAGTCTTTCCAGAGGTCTTGAAACTGAATTGACATGCTTTTGGGGTGTGACTTTTTCTTCTGCTTGCCTTTAACACAGCTAATGCACTCCCCTTCCAGATGAAAACCTTTGATGTGAGCTCTTGTAACCAAATCATTGTGTACCAAGTGATTCATTTTTCTCAGATGTATATGCCCCATCTTGCGGTGCCACAATCTCGATTCTTTCTCAGTTGCTCTCGACACAAAACAATGAGCCTGACCCGTGGTTGTCGTTGCTACACTCATATCCATCACGTACAGATCATTGACTCTTGGTGCCCTCATGATGATCCATTCCTCAGGGACAACAAATCCTGGTTTCAAGATCAAGCATTCTTTATCAGTGAAGTGAGTGGTATACATTATGTCACAAATCTGCGTGATACTCAGCAGATTATTCTCCAGCTCAGCAATGTAGTTAACTCTTTCAAACGTCACAATCCCATTGGATAACGTTCCTTCGCCAATAATCCTACCACCTTGATTACCCGCGAATCCAACATAACCTCCATTGATATTCTTCATATCGTACAGCAGCGCTGTCTTTCCTGTTATGTGCCGAGAAGCTCCACTATCCATAATCCAACGTGAAACGGATCTAGGAAGCCCCTGCACATTTCAAAAATATTTAATTAGATTTTGACGCTACCCAAGCCTCCTTTGACTCGGGTAACTTGACATTGATGTGAGTTGTTTTTATGTAGAGCGGTGGAAAATTTTTGTCATTTATCTTCAAACTTTCCTCAGACCCAATGTCAACCTCTTTGTATAAAGGAGCATCCTTTTTCGGAGGTTGACCAGATGATTGGTCTTTCTTCACCACATACTTCTTTACAGAAGTTGATTTTTGTTTCTGAAGTTTCTCAAACAAATTCAAAGGTACATACATCTTCTTGGTCGAAGATGATGATTTTTCAGTCTCAGAAACCTTTGGTTTTGGAGAACTTGCTTTCTGCTCAACACCTTTTGGCTTCCAAGTTTGTTGAAATGAGGCAACTCTTTTGTAAAATCTGTCGTTTTTAGTTACCACATTTTAGTAGGTTCAGTTTTGAATTTAATGTTTTCATTTTTCAAAACATTTTTCTCAACAAACATTGGTGCTTTCCCTTTCACATCATCTTTCTTTATTGGACTTGTCACAGCTTCAGTCTTGGATTTCAAGTTGGTACACTTTCGTGCAATATGTCTAACCTGATTGCATTAAAAACATGTTCGGGTGTCAACTACCCTGCTTGTACCCTCAGACTGAGGTTGTGAGGCCTTCTCCTCAAAGAACTCTTTGTTTGATTTTGAAAAAATTTTAGGTTCTTCATCAGAAAGTGAACTCGAACTCGAACTCGAACTTTTCACAAATACTTTCTTCTCTACAAATTGTTTATTATGAACATTCTTTCTTGGATAATTCTTACCCCCCTGATAACCATTCGACCATCTGTTTTGTTTTTTGTTATGAAGATGCGAAGGTACAACAAGTTTTGTGTAGTAAGATTTATCTTTTTCAAAGTTCATTTTCCTCTTTGTCTGGTTCAAGCTTTTCACCTCAGACAGATTAATTTCTGTCAATTTGAACACATTTGTCAATTTATCAACATTTACATTCTCTAGTGGAAACTCAGAATCCGAATACAACTTATCCGATCCAAACATCTTGTACATGACAAGATTAGGTTCGTCATTTAAGTTGTTTTTGGTTTTGAGTTTCGGAATGTAATTATTCAAGAAACACTCATCATCTTCATTTGAATCAGACTCCAAAACACTTTCAGCCATGCTTTTAACAATATTAGTCTGAACACTATCATCAGATGATGATGACGAAAATGTGATATCAATTGACTCTGGAAGTTTTATTTCATTTAATCTTCTTCACCATTAACCAGCCCGGACTTTTTCTTTGAATAATTGTTTAAAACTGGTGGTGGAACTTGATGATATCCCACCCCTGTTCCATCCGAAAATACATCTTCGCCTGCTTTGTTTTTCCCGATGGGTTTGGGAACAATGTGCTGCAAAACAAAGCTTACGGAGTTATAGCTGGTTAATTTCAATTTGATGCGTTTATTTTCAATTTTTGCTTCTTGGAACTGAAGCTTCAGTTTAGCAATTTCATCCAATTGTTGATTAATTAACTCTTCTTTCACCCTAAGCACTCCCGACAGTTGAAGATTTTCTTTTGTTGTTTTACCATTTCGTTCATCAGAATCTTTAACCGTTCGTTTAAGCTTCTCAAAATTTTCGGTGATGTGACGATTTTCATGAATTAGTTTTTCATTTTCTTTCCTAGTTCTTTCTATGTCACTTTTATCACTTTCAGTTTTTTCAGTTAACTCTTTTGCTCGATCGTTTAAAGCTTTCAACATTTTATCCTGGTTTAAGATCTGATTTTCAACCTCTCTGACTCTTTTTGTCAGATCTTTAACCTTTTTGTTGTTAAGGTAAGCAATAGTACTACAATCTTTGCAGTTTTTCATGCATTTCTTGCAGTCACTTTCAATTTTAACTTTCTTACCTGACACTTTGTTTGTATCAATCTGACTGACCTGGCTTTTTGACTCAGTTCCAGAACTAGAATATACCTTCAATTCCTTTGCAGCAAGAACTTTGTTAGCCATCTTCATCAGATTTTCAGCTGTGAACTCCTGTGATGTATCTATCAACCCGTCATCAATCTTCTTTGTCTGCTGCTTCTCTTCTGCCATCTTCACTTTTTCTTCTTTCTCTTCCACTTTCTCTTCACCGCCTCCCCATCATTCTTTCTGTCTGGCTTCTTCTTCTTCAGCGAATTGCTGAATAAGTGCATCAACACTAATGGAATCAGGATTAACTGCGATATTTCCTTGTGGATCAAGGTAGCATTCTCTGTCGGCATCCCATCTCTTTGCCCTTTTGGCTTCTTTGTAAGTGTTGTAGATTCTGCTCATTCTTGTTTGGGCTTTCATTCTTCTGTTCACAAACTTTTCTTCTTCCGTTCTGTTGTCTTTAAATGGAACAATCTTTGTTGCTGCAAACGCATAACCAACTGCGTCTTCCTCAGGCAATAGCTCACTCCAGTCATATCCTTCATCGTCATGAATGACTGCAAGAGCTCTAGACTTCTCTTTGTCTTCAATCTGCTTCAACCTGGGAGGTTCCGACTTATTCTGATGATAGATTGCTTTCTTGTAGTAATCTTCTCGGAACGGATTAGCAGAATCATCAGCATAATCGTTTCTGCACTCCCGTCTAAAGTGACCTTTCTGTTTACATTTGAAACATGTCACCTTTGATTTGTCAAAACCCAACTTGGTAGAAGGTCCACCAATAGACTTCCTTCCAGTTATCTCCATGAAACGTTGAGCTCTTCTAACAGCACTGGCCATACACCACCTTATATCGATCAGTCCCATTTCCTCCGGATCGATTTGATCATAGTCTTCTTTCGTAAGGTTGGTGTTGCCTATTGTCACACCCCGATTTCCACGTGTCTCACCGGTGGGCCCGGTGGGGGATTATCGTGACGTAGTTGGCAACAATATAGTCAAACCACACAATATATGAATGCACAGCGGAAGCATAAAGATAAATGTATTTCAACGTTAAATGTAATATCAAGTATCACCATTGTTGAAATAAAAATCCACAGGGGATCAATAATAATAATAAAGTATTGTTCAACAGACTTCAGGCATTTTAAGCTTGCGAGACTTCTAATGATGCTAAGGAGAAATCCCAGCCAATTACGCATAGTACCTGCATTTAGTCTTTTGGGAAAAATACGTCAGTTTACACTGGTAAATACATTCAACTGACACTTTTGTAAAATGTTTAACAAAATTGGTTTAAATGCACAAGGCACAAACTCTTTATAACTTGGGATAATTTATAATTAAATCTAGTAAAGAATTACATGTTACTATGCGTTCGGTCGCCCGGGTCGTGTCGGGTTAAAGTTTAATAGACACGCCACATAGCATAAAACTGTGGCAGGTAAACCAACGGCTACACTTTTATAGTCATGGACATAATGCCGGGTTACGCCTACACCCGGATGTCAAGGTCGTGGCCATTTCGTAAAATGCTGCCAAGGATATCTGGGACATGGTCATTAAGCTCCCAAAGGCGTAAAGCCAACAAAACAAGTTTTTAAACGTGTCACATTGATAATACCCAACTACTAATGAGTTGGGGTCAATTGCCCGACCAAGCGGTATTTTAAATACCGTAACCCAAGCCCGTATAACGGAAAATAAGTTAAAAGTATTTACCTTTGCAAGTATAAATCCTTAATCGAAATAAATCGCAGATAGATTTTACTGGTCTCCTATTCTGGAACGAAGGTTTTAAAATAACCTATTAGAATCCTAACGGGTCTTTAATTTAGCCGTAGCTTAGACCGGTCAGTTTCGAAGGATAGTTACGGTTTAAGCGCGTGAAAGGCGAAAACCGTGAATGGAGTGTGATTTTGACCCAACAAGTTTGAAGACTTGTATGGGCATAATAATCATACTCTGGATTTTGGGGTCAAAACAATATGGTTTGACCCGTTTCGGCTAATTTATGTAAACTAGTTACATAAGCCAAATCGTGCGTGTAAAAGGCGCAACGGGTAACCGTAAGAGTCCTACACTGTTTTCCTAAGTCAATATGCTTTAAAGAGGTTGTGGTATCAGTAGGATACCTTCCATAATACCCGTAACGAGTTTAAGTTCATAATATGCCCCGTAGGGGTATTTCGGTCTTTTTAAAGATTATAAAAGAGGTTTTTGAGTTCTACAGGAAAATCTGAGTTTCCCGAACAGTTTATAAAGTCTAAAATACTTTATTTATTATTTAAAATCAGTAGCAACTGGAATCGGGTCAAAAGACCTTGTAGAACTCAAGTTATGGCCGAAAAGGGTATATTCGGTATTTACCGAACCGTTGCCATAACCGCAGGTTATGAGCAGGTTAAAAATAATTAAAAATATTTAAAAATCCCAAAATATTATTTTACATCAGTGAGTAAAAGGTTTGGTGTCGAAATCCGGGTTTAGATAGGCGTTATGCTAATTGCGCTATTAAATCACTAAAGTTTCCGTAATTGCGCTATTTAGCATAACTCCGATTCTGGACCTCGGATTGACGTGAAATTTTAGGGACATTCTTAGAGATCAGTAACTAAGGTTATGGCTCTTTCACATGTCCAAAATTCTCGTTTTAAATTAAAAAGGGCGTTACGGTCAACTTTTAAGCATTTAACGGAAATGTGTAAAAGACTCGGACAAACAACGAACCGGTCACAGAGGGTTATACCATCATGTAACCTGGTCCTAAGAGAGTCCTAAGGCATATCTAAATCAAACTTTAACGGGTCAGAACTGAATTCAAAGCAAAAGTCAAAGCTTTTGCGACTTTCGGCTCCGAACCGGGTTAAAACAGTAAATGGTCGGATCAAACAAGCTTAGACTAGTTAATATACTTATTATCATGTTTTATGAGTGTTTAAACAGGTTACATATCATCTACATTACCGATTATGCAAGAAATCGCAAAATAACATTTCTGTTGACTTTTTCTATGCACGTTTGACTCGACATTAGGACTAGTTAGAGTGGGAATCAGAGGGTGCCCTTTTAGGGGTTTAAAGCCCACATGATTACCAACATATAACTATCTTTGATTCGACAAACCACTGGACCATTTGTGATTTATCGCTAAGTCAATTGTTAATTACGACGGATTGACTTTTAAGCTAAACTAAGCAAAAACTAAGCCATAAAAGGGTGGACACACTTACAGAAGCTTGGTGCACGATTTAGGATGTTAGAAGAGTGCTTGAGAGCTCCAGAGATGACTTAGAATGCAGGTTTGAGGTGTGATTCACTTGTGTGCAATGTGGTGCCTTTTATAGTAACATTTCATGCATAAGATCATTACAACTCACCCTACAAGGGTTCATGGATGATCAGCAGGTGGCCCTGGGTGCTAGGGGGCATGTAGAGGGCGCCCATGCTTCATTAATTGCTCAAATGATCGTTCACAAGCTCAAACAACAAGTCTGTCCAAAGTTTCTGCATCTGGGGTCCTTACGTGGCCCGCATTAGGATTCAGGCTACATGCACGCGGGCCGCCTGAATCTTCATGTCAGGAAACGTATCCACAGGTGGCTCGCGGCCCGCATTAACTTGCTGGTTTCACCCACGCGGCCCGCCTGAGGGTTGATTTCAAAGATTTTCAAATCTTTTGTCATGATTAACCTGACCTTTCGGTTTCGAAGGGGTAACTTTGCGATTTGGCCCTCAATTATTTACAATGAAGGGCCTCGTGCCTTTTACCCGCATTGTTAAGTCCCCGGTTAGTTTAATTACTATCCGAAAAGCCTTAACTTTTATTGTTGACGCTTTTAACCCCTCGCATATGAATTTGATCATAACTTTCTCGTTTTAAAATGGAACTTCGCGAAATTTATATAGTATATTCTAGTGAGCGTATTTTACTGTTACAAAGCCTCGGGTTCGTCAAAGGGTCACTCAGAGGTATAAATTAAACATGTTGACACAATTAACCCCTGCAGCTCGTAATCTCTCACTTTCTCCCGCGTTTCGCTCCGTACGATCCATGACTTATTCGTTTGAAGGTACGAGCATCATTTAGGGTTACTATACAGTATATTTACCCTTCGTTGACATTTATAACCCTCGAATTTACATACTTTCAAGGTTTGTCAACATTAGTCCTTTATTTAATATTTAATGCCACGTGTAAACTCATGACACGTGTTAACACATTATTGGACACAAAATTTCGAGGTGTTACACCTATCTTCCCAGCCACGAGACTCTCATAAGATTCTAGCACTGAAGCTAAGAAGACCATCTGTTGCTTTGCTAACTCCTCACTGATATTTTGACCATTTTTCAAATCCACAGCGATGTTGCATTGAAATACATTCTTTGGTGCTGAATGCTGTTGACTTGAAGTACTAGAAGATGATCCTTGACTTGAAGTGTTTGATGACATTCCTCCATGAAAACCACTGTTTAAGCTTTCTTGATTCGTTGGTTGTGAACTTTCTGCTGTGAAAGCTGTTTTGGGAGACACGGTTTTTGGAATCATACTCTTTGGATAATACAGTTCCACATTTTGTTGATACAAAGAGTGATTGACTTTATTTGTTTTCTTTATCTCCAGCTCATGACTTTCAAGTCTTTCAATCAGCAAATCAACCATTAGCTCTTCTGACTTGATTGTATTCTTGATCATCAATGCAAAGTATTGCCAGTCCATATCATTTGGCAAAGAGTCAAACAGCTTGTCAACTAGCTCTTCTTGAGAATATGTGACTCCATGTCTTGCCAACTCCAGCTTTAGATGCCCAAATCGCTCAATCATTTTAGAAACAGACTCATTTTTTAGACATCCGAACAAATCAAACTCTTTTCTCAGTAATTTCTTTTTGTTTTTGATTATTTCAGCAGTACCAACACATTTAGTTTTTAATTTTTCCCAAAGATCTTTTGCGTTTGTGTATTCAATCAGTAAGATTATGTCTTCTTTCACTGACTGATGTATCAATGCTATGCACTTCTGCTCAGCCACAAAATTTTCTATGTCTTCACTTTCTGTCAAATTTTCAAAGTCTACTCTTCCATTGTTGAAACCGTTCTTTAAACTCTTCCAGCTCGGGTACGCGAAAGCCTTTAACCATTCATCAAATCTTTTGGCCCACCTGTTATACTCTTCGATCGCCATCAGCTTTGGTGGTATGTTATATGTTCCATACGCACTTTCTACGCTTAAGGCATCGGACAAAGTCTTCTTTGTACTTGGAGAATTTTCATTCGTTCGGTTTGACGTATCATCTCCAGAATTTCCAGCGAATGCATACATGTCACTAAAAGGATTCATGAATTCATCCATTTTTAAGTACCTGAAATAATTTATCAAACACTTAGAAAATTTTTTGTGATTTTCAAAAATCTAACACAAATGCACTTGGATCGAATGACTTGTTCGATCGAACGATATACACTCAATCAGTTAGCTTGTTCGATTGATCGGCTTGTTCGATCGAACGACCTGTTCGATTGGATGTCAAATGAATGACTTGTAATAGCAATCAATTACTGTCCGATCGGTCGACTTGTCCGATCGGCTAGCAATATGACGTAAGCAACAGATATCAAATATCAACAATGTTGTCCGATCGATTAGCTTGTTCGATCGGCTAACACTGATGATGTCAGCAACACTTTTTGAATGCAATCTAACTGAAATTGTCCGAACGTTTATACTAACAAGTTGATGATGTCAGCAAGTCTAAGAACAGCTATGTCGTCCGAACGGCTGACATCAGCAAACAAGAACAGTTTTTCATAGTTTTTGATGAATTTGAACAAGTTTTTGGACGAATTTTGTTATGAAAACTTGAAGGATTATACTTCTGATGATTGCGAATCGATCTATAGAAAATTTATCAAATTTTAACCGTAAAATCACTCTCAATTTTAAGTTTTTCCGATTTTATGGTGACAAAATGAAAAATAAAGCTAGATCTGAGTAGAAAGTAGAAGAATTTGTCAAATTTCCGGTGAAATTTGAGTCGAATCAGCAGAAATGACAAATCTCCGGTGAAATTTGTCTTCGAATCAACAAACACGGCTTGAATTCCGGTGAATTCGTCTTCGTAGATCTCGATTCAGCTTCCTGATGCTCTGCTACCACTTGTTGGTCCCTCGGATAGGATCTACTTCTTTGGAAACTTAGTTGAATCGGATATGATTAATGCGCGGGTATCATTGAATCACACAACAGATATACGAGAACAAATTCAACTCTGAATTACTGTCTGATCTTCTATTGATAGAATATGAAAATGTACAAGCTCCTTAGAGAGTTCAGACGGACATGAGTTTGCCAGAGAGTGAAAGTGTCAAAAGTTACAAATGAGCTGATCGAATAGCTATTTATAGGCACAGTTAGGATAGAGTGAGTGATGGCCGATCGGCTGGGCTAGCCGATCGGCTGACATTGCTGACCGATCGAACAGCCTGTTCGATCGGTTGGGCTGTCCGATCGGCTGGGCTAGCTGATCGGCTGGCATAGTCAACATGAGTCAGCACTTAACAAAAACGCGCCATATCCTGACTTGCCTTACATACAAACATACAAACATAAACTATTTACAAACATACAAAACATGACTACATGCTGACGGAAGCTACAGACGTTATTGTACTAACATCATGGTCATTCTAGAGTGTTCTTGGCTGATCTAGAGTCTTCTAATGGTGCTAAGATGTTCTAGCAACTTGTAGGCTGTTCCGGAAACTTCTGGGCAGCCCTAGACGCATCTTTAGTGTTCCGGAACCTTCCAGAACTCGTGAAGAAAGTTGTGTATTTAGGCGGATCGTGACATTCTCCCCTACCTAAATTCGCAACGTCCTCGTTGCGATTTCGGGTTATGCCTCGTTGTGATGAATGACTAGTTGATCTTGTCTTAGAACCAACCTCCAGTTGTATTGATGTTATTGACATACCTTGACGGTCAGTGTCCGTCTTTGTCTTCATTTTATGAACTTGGTTTTCCGTCTATGATGCAAATATTGTTTGCAAACGGAATGAGAAAGGCCGGCTCCTTTTCAAAGAAATCCTGGCCAAGCACGAAGTCGTGCTCTTTCATTGGCACCACGGAAAGGTCAATCTTACCTTTCCATGCCGATTGTGGTTTTGATGCCGTAGGCCATCCCTAGTGTTGGTTGGATGGGTCCGTTTGTGGTCTTCATCGTTGCGTTTTGTTTTGTTACTCGAACACCGAGTCTTGTTGCTTCATTTATTGAGACGAAGTTATATCTTGCTCATGTGTCAACTAGTGCCTTAACGGGTCTCCCGTTTACCACCATGTTGACGAGTTGAAGTCCTGCTTCCGACTTCTTTTCTGGTTTTGTGGTTGTGGATCTTTTCTTTCCCTTGTTCGGGAGCTTTTTGATGTTATGTTTTTCTCGTGTTTTGGGAGTTTCTTGTGTGTTTAAAGTATTAAGATGACTTACTTGCATGGACCCCGGACATGCTTCTGGTTGTGCCTTGTTGGTGTCGATCAATTTTGCTTCTAACTCAGCAAAGTTTTTGTGAAAGTTTTGGATCTTGACGTCTACCTCACTCCGCAGCCTTGCGATTTCCTCCTGGATCATGGCTTGCATCTCGAGGCGTATGACGCCGATAGCGGTTTTGAAGTCTTCTTTGAGTCCTCTTAACTCATCTCGCACTGTTCCCAAAGCGTCTAGCTTTTCCAAGGAACGATTGACAAGAGTTCCAAGTTGTGTGACCGATGCTTCGACATTAGTCTTTATTTTGTCTAAGGATCCGACCAAATCCATAAACACACTTTCAACTTCTTGTTGATTCTGGTTGTGATTGTGTGTCTCTTCTTTACTAGAGATGATTTTCTTGTTTGTTGCTCCCTTCTTGCTTTTCTTGTTCGCCATCCCGATGAATCGACGCGGCTTTGATACCACTTGTCACGAAGTAACTTCTGACTCACGTGTAGCGACTTAGACTTGTTCTAAGTTAAGCTTTTATACCCAGCGATGATAAGTTTTGTGGGAATCAAGTGATGGTTGCAAGTGTTGCTTACAAAGAAACAACTTAGTATTGATTAGGACAAGGTTTACAAGAGTGAGCTATGAGTACAAGTATACAAACTTGCTAAAGTGTTGGGTTATGAATGAGTTATGAGGGGGTTATGTGGGGTGATCTCAAAATGAGACCTTCATCACCTATTTATACTAGTTCATACTAGTTCTAGAGAATTCTTAACTAGAGAATTCCATATAAATATCTAGGATATTTATGAGCTGAATTCTAGAGAGTTTCTTCAAAATATCCATGACTCCTAAATGTTTTCATGTTCATTCTAGAGTGTTCTTGGCTGATCTAGAGTTTCCGATGGTGCCAAGATGTTCTAGCAACTTGTTGGCTGTTCCGGAAACTTCTGGGCAACCCTAGACACATCTTTAGTGTTCCGGAACCTTCCAGAACTCACGAAGAAAGTTGTGTATTTAGGCGGATCGTGACAATATGCCTTTTAAAGTTTAGGTGATCTATTTAAAAGAATTATGTGTTTTATAGTTTGAATGGTGTGCCTAAATCTGATAAAACACCATTTGATCATTGCAATATATGTATTTCACAATATTTACCAACTCTTATATTAGAAACACTTTGCAAAGAAATAAACAATGGTACATACATTTAAAACACTATGGAAAGAAATAAACACTGGTACATGTGGTTAAAACACAACGTCAAGAAAATACACACCACTGAGTAGCATAACACATATTGATGAACCAAATAACTAAAAAATACAACAACAAATAACTACAAGTACATGTCCTTCATTAAACCTGTTAATGATTAAAAAAAAATAAGAATAAACTTGTAACTGGTAAACACAATGTGAATAAACTAATAATTGCTAAAACACAACATAAAGAATTTGTGAATGATGCAAAAAAAAAAAATAAATAATAGAATAGAATATGATTTAGTATGTATTATTCGTATTATAAGTAAGTTGCAATTTTGAAATCTTAAAAGAGTTATTGTTTCCTTAAATATCTCCATTTTTGTTTAACAGGTAAATCTTTCATAAATAAGTTAATTATTCAGTTACATTTATGCCCTTTAGTATATAATTTATTGATGACACATGTCACAATGAGAACACTTCCTACACTTTGTAGGAAAAGTAGACTTTGTAGCCAACTCCTACCCTATATATATAATCAGAATTTATATTGAGAATCATAAATTATATTTTATTTGAATTCGAATACTGAACTCGAATTTGAATCGAATCGAATTCGCATTTTTAAAAACCAAATTTCAATCAAGTCGAATTTCGAATTTTTCGAATCCGAGCGAATAATAAACACCCTAGTTGAAATGGCTTGGGCATGTTAGAAGGATACAAGGGACAAATGCGGTTAGAACCGTAGAAACTTTCAACGTGGAGGGGGGAAGAGTAGAGGTAGACCCAAACTGATTTGGGATTAGTGGATTAGTCATGATTTGCGAGAACTTGCACTTCTTTGAGGACGTTATCGATGATAGAAGTTCATGAAAACGCAGTATTAACGTTAAGGATTTTTAGGAGGACGATTTAGTTTTTTACTAGATCTCTTGTGTTAGGGGTTTCGTTTGTCATTTTATTTTGGTGAACTTTGCATGCTACCACTAAATTGTGCATGTCTATATAAGATGTGTTATCTGTTCCCAGTATACAATCATTAGACCACTCGTAGTGGACGTGATTTTTCCAACATTTGCCCAAAAAAAACGCCAGATCACGCCCATACACCGCCCCCTGGGCGTGTTTCACCAACTTTTTTGGTTTGGCGTGTTTAAAATCACGCTGTTGGGGCAAAATTTTGACCAATTACATTGAAGCTCCATTTTTTTTGGCCAATAGCTTTTTTGGTTGGTTTTTTTATTTTTATTTAATTCTCTGCATCCTTTTAACATAATGCCAACATCCCCACTACACCCATTTTAGAAAAACACCCAATAATGCCCCTTGCTAACTGTACTGTCACATGACAAAAAATGCCCAAAGATAGGGGCATTATTCACACTTACCGCTATGCATGCTCTTAGTAGCACAATTAATTTAGCACTCTTTGTTTTTCTAGCGTTGTATACATATATTTATTTCATTTTGTTTATTTTTGTGTGTACTTGTGTATGTTGTCCAGTCATTTTGTATACAATTTTGATTTTTGGCGTTAGGTCTTACTAAAATTTTAGCTGTTTCTTTATCCTTGTTCTTTAGATAAAGGTAAAATTTGTTTACATTACACCACCCCTAAACTCTATCTAACTTTGCTATAGACGGGATTTTAATAGGGATGCAAACGAGCCGAGCCAAGCTCGAGCTCAAGCTCAAGCTCAGTTCGATTCGAACTTTATTTTTTAAAGCTCAAGCTCGGCTTGTAGATAATTTTCAAATCGAAGTTCGGCTTGTTTAATCTATACATATAATAAAAGAAACTAAATAAGGGACACATGTCAATCATTGAGGCCATATATACTTCTATTTTCCCGTAAATTCCTTTGATTTTATAGATAATCCTAAAATCTATCTTTAAAAAAGTTAATCCTAAAATCTTAAAATAATTAATTTACATATTAGTACTTTTCAAATTTTCAATTAGTTACGTATCAATAAAATAATTTCAAAAACTGAAAAGTTACATAGTTAATTCCCATACTAATTAGCTAATAATTATATATGCGGAGGAAGTTGATAAATATGACGAATGTGAACTTGAAATTGTATACAAGCACTTCTTTTGACTTTTCACTTTTTTTTTGGTGTTTTAGAATTTTGAATATTTTTACCCCCCAATAACGCTTACAACCACTTAACTTTTTAAAGATTTTATAATTAGGTTTTACGTGTTTATTTTTATGTACGTATCAATATAAATTCAGGTTGATTTACGCTTTGACGTTAGCATTATTTTTATGTTCGTTTTCAGTTGGTATATCTTTTGATGTATTTTTTTTCGGGTCAAATATAATACATCTTCGTTAAACGATATAAATTCGAGGTACTTTGCATCTCAACGCCGTAGCAACGCGCTACGTTTCCATTTAAATTTTGTTATATATATTGCATTAGAATTCTAAAAGAAAAGATATTTGTTTATACCTAAGTCATAACTAACTATAGTAATTACTATTAGACATCTTATCTTATATATTTATATAGCTTAATCGTATTAGAATTTGAATATCGTTAAACAATACCAAATTTTCAAATCAAAGTTCATATCAAATATTTGTAAATTTTTATCATAATTACAATTAGTATTAGTATGCACAATATATTAATCAAATACAATATAATCGATAAATATAACTTAGTAAATATAATCACCCTAAACTTATATTTTTATGTATACTAATGGACAAATCCAAAGCTTATAAGAGAACAATTAAACTAGGCGGATAAACATTAACTCAAAACTTAAATATACCTTTTGGTATCATCAATCTCCAACTTCAAATCTTTATATTATCTTCTTTTTAGTATCTAATTAAAATTAACCCAATATATATTTTCGTATGCATACTAATTTGTATGCTACTGAGGTGATAAACAGTTGAGATAAATATAATTTTTTTTATTTAATATATGAAATTTTATTTTTTCAACCCGCGTAATAAACAAGATTTTTAAGATATGTTGTTTTACTATTTAGTACATAAAATTACATTCATTCAACCCGTGTAATACACGGGGTTCTAACCTAGTATAAATTAATTAATTTATATTAGTTATTATCATTATTTTATATATAATTTAGTTCTTTTTTCATAATATTATAAAATTATTTATTATTATTTAAATGTATATTTATTAATTAAAAATTATATAAATAGTGAGCTTGTTTAGACTCGGGAGCCAGCTCGAGCTTAGGCTTATTTCCTAAACGAACTTGTTTTTAGGCTCTGGCACATTTAATTTAGGTTCGCTTCAAGCTTTTTTCGAGCTGAGCTTGAGTAACTCGCAAATAGCTCGGCTCATTCACTCATTTAGTTTTTAGTATGCATTTTTTTTTTTTTTTTTTTATTGATATACTATTTTTGTAGAAAAGTTATTATAAATAGTGGGAGTATAAATAAAAGGGCAAGCCTCTTTCTCAACTGGTCTACATTTCGGAATTTAGCGAGTTCCTCCTTCCCCAAGTAATCTTCACCATTTCAATAAAACCCCAAACAAACCTCTTTCTCAATTCTCAATTCAATTCACACACATTTCTGCAACTTTCTCTTCCTTCAATTACCTAAATTGAACCCAATCCGATGGGCGGCGGAAACGGAACCGGCGACGGTGTTGAATCGGACACGATTGAAGACACTGACGCCGTCACCGTCAACATACGGTGCTCAAACGGCACGAAGTTCACCGTTCAAGCGAGCCTCGAGTCGTCCGTTGAGTCGTTCAAGTCTGTTGTTGAACAGAAGTGTGATATTCCGTCGGCACAACAGCGGTTGATTTATAAAGGACGGATACTTAAGGATGATCAGACTCTTAAGAGCTACGGTAGTTTCTCATTAAACTGTTTATTTATTTGTTGAATGAATGTTTATGTTTGAGTTTGATTGTTTTTACTGGTTATGAACTTATGACTGGAATGCTAGGTTAATTGTTGTTTGTGTGATTGTAAATCGATGAGGTTTCGTGTTTTAAGTGGTTGTTGATGATATGAATGTGAAGTTTTATTGGACCAGTTTGTGAGCAAAGTAGTACTAATAGAGTAATAGATACTTTTGGTGTTAGGTTTAAGAGAATATCATGCTAAATTGGCTTATGAGTTTTAAAAACAACGATAAGCGGTTAAGTTTTGCCGGCTGCGGGCAGCGGGCGTTATGGCTGATTGCTATTGATTGTAATAGTAAGAAAAGAGAATGGAAAATTGAAAACACAGCTTGTTTTATCTGTTTATTGAATGTTTATGTTTTCACTTGTTACGATTGAAACGGTAGGTTTAGCGTTGTTGCAGCTTTTTGTGTGGTTGTAAATTGATGCGGTTTCGTGGTTTTAGTGGTTTATGAATTATGATAGATGTGGTTGTTGATGATATGAATGTGATTACGTTTGGTTCAATATATTTTTTTATTTGATTGTTAGTGAGTTTCAGTGGACTGGTTTATGAACAAAGTAGTAGGAATAGACACTTTTGGTGTTAGTTTTTTAAGGGAAAAATCATGTTGGGTTTAGTGAAGGTTTAGAAGATTTGTGCCTGGTTTCGGTCCGTGTTATTTTCTTGGGACCTAAGTAACAAACCCTAATTGTTTTCTTATATGTACCTCTCATATATAATTGTTATCTTTGTCTGAGTTTAATGAGAAAACCATAGTTGCAACCCATGGATCGAACCACGTTAAATTTTTGTGGTGTTAATTAAATTTTTGAATGCGTGATTAATCGCTTATGTGTGTGTTGATTTGTTTCTGCATACCGCTTTGATCCTAACAAATCATACCAAATATGCTTATAAGTTTTTATTATAAAGATATACAGTTAAATTTTGTCAGTAGGGGAGCATTAGGGCTGATTGTTTTATATATCGTAATATTAGCATAAGAATGGTGACTTATTTGATGCTTTATTATGCCTGGTGCTACTGTTTGTCTTTCATCTATGTGGTAGTAACATAATATCTTTCATATTGCTAATAAACTATAGACGATTTATTGTGCTAATGATATACGACTTTTAGGCATGGAGGCGGATCACACTGTTCACTTGGTACGTGGTTTCGTGCCCGCTACATCTACCCCAGCAGACGCCCCCCCTACCAGAGCAAACACTACACCTGCTGCAGCGGAAGCCGGTTCAGTTGATGCTGGAACCACAGGCGGAAACGGTCTTGGCGGTTCACTATTTCCCGGACTCGGTTTAAGCGGGTTGGGCGGCAATGGTGGCTTGTTTGGAGCCGGACTTCCGGGATTGGAACAAATGCAACAACAATTAACTCAAAACCCTAACATGATGCGAGAAATAATGGATCTACCTCTTGTTCAGAATCTATTAAACAACCCAGAAACTATGCGCAACATGATGATGAGTAACCCTCAAATGCGTGAAATAATCGATAGGAATCCCGAACTTGGTCATGTGTTAAATGATCCTGCAATTCTTCGTCAAACGATGGAGGCTGCACGAAACCCTGAACTCATGCGTGAAATGATGCGTAACACCGATAGAGCGATGAGTAATATTGAAGCGTCTCCTGAAGGGTTTAACATGCTTAGGAGAATGTATGAAAATGTTCAGGAGCCATTGCTGAATGCAACCACTACGTTGAGCGGTGGTGATGGTACAACAAATAATTCGAACTCAAACCCGTTTGCCGCTCTTTTGGGTGGTGGTCAGGGTGGTCCACCACGTGAACAGGGGGCTAACCCTAACCCTACCACCACTGGTGCTGACCTGACTACTGGTTCTCCTGCGCCAAATACGAATCCGCTTCCTAATCCTTGGGCTGCTGGCGGTGGTAAGTTGTCAAACCTTTTTTCAACTTCATAAACATTGTTTTCTGTGCAAACGAGCCAAGCCTGAGATCGAGCTCGTGCTCGGCTAGGTTCGAGCTTTGTTTTTAAAGCTCGAGCTCGGCTCGTTGGTAGTTTCTCAAGCTCGAGCTTGGCTTGGGCTCGGCTCGTTTATTATCTATTAATTAATGTGTTTAATTAATAAAAATAATAGACTTGTTTAGGCTCGTGATCTCAATAAGTGAAGCTCAGGCTCGGGCTTGTTTACTAAACAAGCTTATTTTAAGGTTCGGGCTCGGCTCGTAAACAAGTTTAATTTAGCTCGGCTCATTTACTAGGCAACTTTAAATAATGGGTAAACGTTATGAAATATTTTTAAAAAAACTAATATTACACTAAGGCTCGATAAGGCTTGACGAGCCTGATGAGCTTCATATGCCAGGCTCAAGCTCGGGCTCGACAAATAAACGAGCTTTATTTTAGGCTCGGCTCGTGCTCGATAAGGTTCGGCTCGTTTCAAGCTTTTTCTCGAGCCGATCTCGAGCAGCTCGCGAGCCACTCGGCACTCGTCTCGTTTGCACTGCTATATTGATAAACTTAATATGGGTTTGCAGGTGGAGCTAACCAAACAAATGCCGCCGCAACAAACCCTGGTGCGACCGGTGGGTCACCGCCAGTCAGTGGTTTAGGTGGGCTAGGTGTTCCGGGTCTTGAGGGATTGTTCGGTGGCATTGGCACTGGCACTGGCACTACTCCTGATCTCGGTTCAATGAGTCAACTTATGCAAAATCCGGCTATTACTCAGATGATGCAAAGTCTCCTTTCGAACCCACAATATATGAATCAGGTATTTGTTTTGCTTTTTTAATATGGATTTTTTGTTTGTTTGTTAGGGTGTGTAGTTACTGAAAGACTAATATATTGTTTTGTTTAGATTCTTGGACTCAATCCACAGATGCGAAGCATGCTTGAATCAAACCCCCAATTGAGAGATATGATGCAAAATCCCGACTTCATTCGTCAGTTAACTTCTCCGGAGACCATGCAGGTAAATAAATTAACATCTCTAAAACATTTGTAGATAAATGGAATGTTAAGAGATGTCATCTTCTGTTATTTTAGCTCATTTATTTTCTTAACCGTGTCATGTTTATTTCTATAACAGCAAATGATGGCACTACAGCAATCTCTTTTCTCTGGACTCGGTCGGCAACAACCAACCGGGTAAATTAAATTACCTAATACTTTTGTTCTCAATTGGTCGATCAGTAATGTTTATTGGTTAATAACTGATATGAAATGGCCGTTTCTGTTATGCAGGGATGCAGGTCAAACAGGAGGCGCAACAGGTATCTTATGCTCATATTTTTCTTGTAATTAGTTTGCTTAAATATATAGGCAAAAGTTGCAACACCAACAGATGTTTTCATGTTTTTTTTTCTAGCACGTGTGGTTTTCATGTTTTTTTGGCAATAGCAGGTGCTCCGAGTAACTTAAACTTGGATATGCTTATGAACATGTTTGGCGGCCTTGGAGCTGGCAGCTTTGGAACACCAAACAATTCCAATGGTAAGATACGACAAAATATGCAGGTTGGATGGGTTGGGTAATTTTGATGCGGACTGAATGGTTGAGTTGACCTGAAACACTCTTGTCTATATTGATTAGAAAAAAATAACAATATATTAGATTGTCAGATGATTACAAATATTTTATGGATTTCAGTAGTTATCTAGCTTTTTCGATGAAATGATTTTGGAGGTTTTATGTCATGTTGACCCTTTTAGGGCCGCAGACGAACCGGACGTTCAGCGAACAGTTCATGAATCGTTCGGCTAGAAGTTCGTTTGTGTTCATTTTTGTTTAATAAATTAACAAACAAAAAAGAACAAACATGAACAGAGGTCGCGATCATTCATTTATGTTCGTGAACGTTCGGTGACTTGTTCGTTTATGTTCGTTCGTGTTCGATAATTCATTAGTGGTTTTAATTTTTATATTTTATTCAAATACTTCAAATTTTCGACAAATAAAGTATTTAATAAGTATAAGTGTATTGCATATTCTGTTCATGAATGCTTGTTACCTAAAATTAACAAACAAACACAAACGGACACGAACACTTCCATTTCCTTAATGAATGAACACGAACAGAAAATCTCATTCGGTAAGTGTTCGTGAACACATATTTTCCTTAACAAACGAACACGAACATGGTCTTGTTTGTGTTCGTTCGGTTCGTTTGCAGCCCTAATTGAGGTCAATTGGTCAAACATAACCCGACTCGACCCAGTTTAAAGTAAATGCAACAAAATTGCGACCTCCAGTATCCACCATTGTTCCGTCTCACTCTCGGTCATTTACCCATTAACTAACATTTTTTCCATTTGTTTTAAAAAATCAGTGCCACCAGAAGAACTGTATGCGACCCAACTGGCACAGCTTCAGGAAATGGGATTTTTCGACGCCCGTGAGAATCTTCAAGCACTGACTGCTACCCGAGGTAATGTTCATGCTGCGGTTGAGCGGCTATTGGGAAATCTTGGTCAATAAAGAATCTGAGCTGTTGCGTATATTATAAGATATATTTACATATATATGTATACCATATCGGTAAACACATAGGGAACTGGTCGTTCTGTTCGGATCTGAGCTTGAATCGTAAGATGTTTATTTATCCGGTGAATGTATGTATGCTTTTTTTCTGAATGGTTTTAGTAACTGGCTTCCCTAGTTTGTAATTTGTATAACAATAATAATGATTCTGTAAGTAGATTTGTTGCTCATGTGGTGAAGTTAACTTGATTTTGTGTTCTCATGGTTTATTGGTTTTAAAACTACTTGCTATAATTTTTTTGTACTTTTTTGTTTTACCACTAAACTAACATGTTTGCTTTGGTTTGAATTTTGCTTTTAATTACAATAATGTTATCTATGCTCATATATTTAAGTTTTCTTTTTTATTGCATTTATAAAATTTACTCAATTTTTTGTAGCATTTGTAACAATCCTACAAGACACGTTATTTTTTTTATGTTTTGACCACAAAGGTTTTGGTTCTTACACTTTGACCCCTTCAAATTTTGTTAAGTTTTTTAAACCAATTTACATTCTTATCTCACGAGTTTTAATAAATTTATCAAATGTCCATGAACTTAAATAAAGTTATTTTTACTCTTTTAAACCCGCATTACACTACAACCCCCGAGTTTTAAAAAAGTTACCGCTTTAAATTTTAAACGAATTTTCGTTGTGACGTCATGATTTTTTTTACATGTTTCATCTTTTTATATATAGTTTCAAATCATATTAATTTATGTTATGGTACCCGAAATTTGTAGCCGAAACATAAATAAATCGTTATAAATAACTAGACTTTTAATTACTATGATTATTTTGGCTTTTCAAAAAAAGGTTTGTTCCCCGCCGCAACGCGTGGGTGGGAACAACCTAGTTGTAAACAATTTGCACAACTATCTTAATAATATTATTTCTTATAATTATAGTTAATGCAATAATTATTTATTATTCTTAAAAGGTTATATATAAGATGGACGAAAAAGTGCTTGCGGCTCACCCAGCCATGCCCATTTTGGCTGGTAATAAAATGACCTATTTGTTATGTTTCATTTTAACTAGGGAATATGCCCGTCGCGTTGCGGCGGTATATTACCGCAAACATTTGATTAATTTCGGTTTGTTACAATACTAGTACGATACATGCACTTTATATAGAAATCAACGCGTGTCTTACATGGATTGAAAACGATAAAACATAGTTATCGAAACCAGTGTTGTTCGAATGGTATCGATCGATTGAGATCGCCATCATTTTCGATAAAATTTATATCACAATGTTGAAAGAAAATAAAAATAGAATGCAAGTTACTAAAAAAATCAAATATATTGTCGATTTCAGTTCAGTTTTATACGATAGTATATGATAGTTGAACGATATTCATGGAGACTTCGTAAAAAATTTGTAACTTGTCCTATGAAAAGTATTTTTTTATTAATATTTGAAGAAACACTGGATAAATGACCGAAATCAAATTATCCAGGGAGTTAGATTCTTCATAAAAGGGTGGTTCTCTCTCGTTTGATTCGAAGGGACGGGTCTTCTTCTCCGATGAACACTGCAAAACAGAACACCGTTAGTCTCGTCACGGGGAGAAGAGAGGTTCTCTCCGTGACCACACTCCGGCGTGAGAATAAGTATGTGTTTATGAAGAAGAAGAAGTATTGATGAAGTGAGTGTAACTTGAGGTTCATACCTGAATTATTCTCATATTTATAGCCGAGAGTTTGAGCGGGAAAACCTCTTATTGAAATGTTAACGGAAGATACTAACTCCGTAAGCGGTTATTTCTTTTCCCGTTAATCTTCTTGATCTGACGTGAAAGCACACGGATCGCCATTCAGATCAACGACTGGGGAGTTGCCACGTGGAAAGTGGGCAAGTGGAGGTTTCTCTCCAATTCCATGCCATCATCGTGATTTCAGGGTGGGGGGGGGGGATATTCCACGGTCCTCCCAACCGCCGAGGTGATCCCACCTCGCAGATCGCCACCCAGCAAGCCTGAGTCTGGGGGTAAATCCGCTACCGTAGGGCCATTGGGAACGAGCAAGACTCGAACCCGCCACCTCAGGGTGGCCTGGGATGATGACACGTGTCTCAGACGGTTATAACCATCTGGTGGTGCACGATTGAGTCTTGTAGAAGATTATTGCCATAATCCGGTGTGACTCCTTATCGTATGGTATCAGTTTAGTAAATAATATCCAAGTTTGGGTATTATTTTAAGCGGGAGCATTTGCTGGGATTTTTGTCCCTTTGTTATGGAGAATTGGCGCAAGGACTTATGAATTTCCTTTTAGCGCGCATGTGTTGTCTGCTGTCTTTCTTCTAAACTCTTGGTAGGACCAGTGCGCGGCCGCTCAAGGTCTAAAGAGGGTTAAAAGACGAGGTTGTGGTATGGTCCCAAGTTCTTGATATGAGGTTTTTGGGACCTTACCCCTTCAAGTCCCCCCCAGTCTAGTGTTGCTCTTATGCAAATAAGTGGAGTACTGGACTATAGGAAAGAAATGCTTGTGGGCGTTTTGGGCGCGAAAGTGGGGAATCTTCTATGAGAAGATACACTTTGCTTATTATGTTGATGCTTGAAAATCTTTGACTTTGGGTGTGAAAGGTACAGTAATGACTGTGTGACAGGTTGTCGCTATCAGATGCACAGTACTGATCGTGTTTTACACGCGCGCGTGAACTCGCGTTTGTGTTGTTCCTTACTCACCCCTGTCGCTTGGGTAACTGTGTTATCCCGGAAAAGGTGTTATTGCAGTTACCTAAGCTATTTATGGCGGTGGGTATATAAGAGTTTTGGATTTCCTATTTCCAGTAATCATTACTTTGTTGAAAATCCCTCTTTGGTTCTTCATCTTCTTTATTCGTTTCTGGAAAAATTTTGCAATTTCTTCCTCTTATGTCAACCGGAGATCATCACGAAGATTCTACTGAAGAAATGTCTGCCGAACTTCCACCATTAAAGTGGTCTAGGGCAACTTTTGATGGTTTGATTCGGAATCTCCGGTTTCCGGAAAACTGGGGTGCCCAATACCCTGAGGAGGGTCAGACGGCGGCGGATGCTCCGGCTGGGTATGTGACCCTATTTTGGGATTTCTTTTGTGCAGGCAACTTCCGTCTGCCTGCAACTAAATTTTTCCTTGAAATTCTTGAGTATTACAAGTTCCATATCTCTCAGTTGCACCCTATCGGTATGGTTAGGGTTCGCCATTTTGAATTTGTATGCCGGACGATGGATATCGAACCGACGGTTCCCCGATTCCGTGTTTTCCACCAGATGCACTGTTCTCAGGGGTTCTATTCTTTTGTACAAAGAGCATCGGCGAAAAAAATTTTGCTGAATCCCCCAAAATCATTCCATGACTGGAAGCAAAAATTCTTTTTTTATCAAGGTGGGAGTCATTCCGATGAGGATGTCTTTTTGGGGAAAAGAGGATGTTCCCACTGAGACCATTCAAACCCCTGTTGACGAAAATTGGTACCAATATCTGAAAGACGTTCCATCGATTGCTTTGCCAGAGAAAGCCCTTGTTGGTGCTAGCATGAGTCTGAATTGGAGGATGGACCGGGAAGACAACTGGTGTATATGGAGGATGGCAAAGGTAAGATTTTGGGGTTTGCCCTGTTTGTTCCTTTCTCCTCTTTTTTTTTTTTTTTTTTTTTGACCTTGCTCCTCTTCCTTTGCAGTTGTTTCCTTGTATGTTGTTGCATTTGAGAGGGAAGGTGGAAAGATGGCTACTATTGCTAAAATGCCTGAGGAAGAGCTCTGGTATCTCCGTATTGTGAAGAACTTTGTTCTTCCGTGGGATGCTGATCTGTCTGCACAACCTGCTGCTGGTGCTGGTAAGCTTTCATCATATTATTTTTTGTCTACTACTTTTGCGCGTTTGAATAAGTTTTATTCTGCGCTTTGTTAGTAGGTGAATTGTCTAACTTAGGCATAGGCCCTGAGAAGAGGAAACGTGCGCCCACAACTAGCGCCGCGCCAAAGAAGAATGAAGCTGACAAGGCTCAAACTTCTAAGGCAAAAAATGTGGGAGTAGAGAAGAAAGGCATGCGCCGCTCCTCTGACTCCTGGTGTGACTATGTGGTGGTATCTGATTCTTTGGAGGGTCTTGCGCCTGCAATTATAAGAAGACCGAAGCCGGAGCCAAAAGATACTGCTGATATTCCTCCATCAAACCCTCATGATCCCATTGATTTGGAATCAAGTCCGGAGTGCTTAATGAGGAAGAAAGCAGGAAAAAGGAAGCAGACTAATGCTAAGGCTGAAGGTCAACCGGCGAAGAAGATTCAGAGGAAGAAGATTACCCGAAGAGGCAACTTGGACGCCTTTATTTCAGAATCTGTTCCTGGTAAGTGTCATCTTTTGCTTCCTTCTTTTTTACTTCCTTGAATAATTGTTATTTTCATGTTTATCTTTAGAAAAACCATTTTCTACAGAACCATCGGCTGTGGCTAATGAAAAACTTCCACCCTCTCCTCCACGCGCCTTTGTTGCTGAGCAGTTGAAGAACACTGAGACTCCTGAGGAGGGGGAGGCTGCTAGGGCTGAAAATCTTAAAGATGATAGGCCTGTTGATGCTGCTGCAGAAAAGGTTACTAGCCCAGAGATTGTGGATGGTGCTGGTAACCCAAAAACTCCTGAGCCTGCTCCTCATGATTTGGAGAAAGGGAAGACTGTTGAAGATATCCCTGTCACTACTTCTCCTTCCAAAGCTTCTGGCTTTATGCCTGAGAACATCGAGAAGGTTACTGTTGAAGACCAAGGCTCATTCTCTGATGCTGGCAAGAATTCTCCAATCCGCCCAGATGAAACTCTGGGGATTATTTTTATAGAACTTATTCGGAGAAGGATGCCTCCAAAATTCATGCCCCTGTTTGGAATCTGAAGAAAGGTGATACTTTCTCATATTGGTGCGTGTGTCGGGACTGGTTGCAGGGGGTATTTCTGCCCGGGGAGATTAAGTTCCAAGAAAGTCGTCTTCATGAGCAAACTTACCATGCCTACCTTGAGGAGGTTGCTTCTTATACATCCACTACGCATCGCATAGTGCGTGAGTGGCATAGTATGCACAAGGAGTGGGCTGCCTTCAAGGTATCCAAGAAGAAAGTTGTTGATGATGAACCGTGTTTCCCAGTTAAGGGCTAAGCTGGAAGCTGATCAGGCCAAGTTTGAAGCTGATCGGAAAACTGAAGAATGGTCCGTTGCGGGCTGGAAGAGGAAGGCGGAAGCCGAAGCTGCCCTTCTTTCCGAGGAGCACAAGAACTGGAAGAAGATTTGTGAGAAGGACAATGCCGAAAAGATGGGTCTCCGCAATGTTATCAATAATCTCAAGGCTGAGGTTGAGAAATTGAAGAAACAGGATGCGGAGATTGAAAAGTTGAAAAAGGAAAAAGCTGACGCTGAAGCTGCGCGAGATGAGGCGCGTTCCCACAGGGAGCGAAGTGAACAACGAGAGGTACATGCCTACGCCACTCTTGCTCTTAGAGATAAATAGATAGAAGAACTTACCGTTTTGCTTTCTGACCAGGAACAACTTAAAAAAGATTTGGAGTTTGCGTATACTGAGAAAACTGAAGCTTCCCGCCGCTTAGCTGAAACTGAAGAAAAACTAGAAAATTCCGAAACGGCGCGGGTAACAGCAGAGAGTGAGCTTGAACCTTTGAAGAGCGATATGTTATGGTTGAAAGATCGTGGGATTGCCTGTGTAAGTTGTCTTTGCTTTTTCTCCTTGTGGAAATGCCTTGTCCTTATTTGTTTTCCTTGTTTTTGTAGGTTGCTGAATCAGTGTTGAATTCTGAAGAGCTAGATAAAAGTGTCGCGCGTTTGGTGGTTGCTGCGCGAACTGATGGATATGCCCAAGGGTATGCCGAATGTTCGCATCATGTGAATAATGCTCTGAAGGTTGATTGGGATACTAGCAGATCTGCTACTCATGGCGTTAATACTGGCGCTGCCCTTGCAGCTTTAAAAACAGAAGTCAACAATTTGCAGCTTCCTGTCATGGATCTTATAAATTTTGCATTGCAATCCAAAGATCACGTGGCGCAACTAAAGGAAATCTTCCTAGATGAAGGCGAAGATTTAGCGTAGACTTTCTTTTATAATTGTATGAACAATCACTTTCTAGCTTTTTTGGGATGTGTATCCTCTTTTTCTTGTTAATGCGCTGCCGCGCAAGTAACTATTAACAATACACTGCCGTGTAATTTGATGATTTTTGAAGGCGTGTTGGTGCGCCAGGAATAGTATGATATGTGTTTTTTAGTTTACAATATTTTGTATGGGTACAATTACTTTGATTAGGTAAAGCGAATGAAGGTGGTATAAAGCTCATGTGTGAACGTATGGTCTAGCGCGATGTGTGTAATCACTGACCGTTCATGAGACTTGTACTGTATTTACCATGATGTTTTTGCGCTTACCAAAATAAATTGCATGCACTTTGTAAGAAAAAACACAAGAATAATAGAAACTTTGTTGTTTATTCCAGGATAAGGCGCAGAGGCCGTTACAAAGTCTATTAAAAATAATTACATGGGACTTAACTTACACTCTATTTCTTGCTTAGATTTGATAAACTGTAGAGTCTGCTTCGTTCTGCAAGGAGATCATAGAGTTGCTGCTTAATTTTTCGCTTTTTTGCTCGGGCCTTCTTCGCCTCGAGTGATTTGTTTTATCTCCTTGCGCACGTTTTGTAGTAGGTGAGTGAGCTCACCACTCTTAAGCGCCTTCTCAATTTATGTGCGCAAAGAGATGTAGTTATTAGTAGTATGCCCGTTGTCTTTGTGGTATTCACAATACTGACTCGGGTCTTTTCCGCGTTTGTTCTTCATGGGTGGTGGAGGCTTAAACTGGTAATCCTCCGTGCTTAAAACTTCTGCGGAAGTTTTGGTCAGGGGAGTCCATTGTCTCTCCCTGTTCTCTTGTTTAGCTTCTCTCTGTGCAACGAGCTTGTTGATTGTGGCATGTGCATCCTCTGATGAATAGTTCCCTGAGCTTGAATCACGCCAACCTTTCTTAAATTTCTTCCCGCCACATGGGCCTAAATTTGAGGGTCGGTTATGCGGTGGTGGCGGCCTGTTGGTACTGAGACTCTTTTCCGTTTGGGCGTAGACCTTAGCCGCCGCCATTAATTTCTCCCAGCTTTTCGGGAGTCATTCTGTCCCAGACAGGACTTTTATCATGTCGTCGCACCTGACTGCATATTTAAATTGGGTGTGGATCAGGTGTTCGTGAACATCCCCGATTTCGAGTACTTCCTTGTTATAACGAGTAATGAAGTCTTCCAGACTTTCATCATCATGGCGCCAGATATTCATTACGTCCGCTGTGTCGCGGATGGATCGCCTTTGCTGACTGAAGTGAACCAGAAACTTCTCGCGTAAGTCTATCCACGACGTGATTTTTCCCACGGGCAGGTTGTCAAACCAGAGCCTTGCGGCTCCTGTAAGGGTTTGAACGAAGAGATGGCACCACATCGGTAGGGTCCAGCCTCCCACCAGTCCTGCGCTTATGAAGACTCGCAGATGATCATCTGGGTCCGTCATTCCGTTGAACTTGCCTACGTTGGACGGGAGCTTCGCTTTCTCTAGTGGAGCTAGAGCAATTTCGCTAATGAATTTTGAATTCTCTGCCGCTTCTGCAGGGCAATAGATCAGATCATAATTGTGCTCAGCCTCAGGATTATAAACCGCTCGTGGTCTACACTTGTTGTAGTTCGGCTGTAACCGATTAAACACACTAGTAATTTCTCCATCACGATAGGTTCGATCATATTCACCGGTGTGGATGTTCCGCTGAGAACCCAACCTGGTGTGAACTGATGGCCTTCTATGAGAGTGTGACTCGTCTTGATATTCTCTCCTCCGATTCTCGGACCGAGTATACTCGTATCTCGATGGAGATCTAGAGTAGACTTCAGTGTCCTTGATCTGGACTTGGGATGGTCCACCATGCTGAGAAACGTGTGGTACTGATGGTGCTTGATTTCGAGACACAGGCCTTCGTGATTGGGTTCGAGGAGCGGTTTGTGCACAAAGTTGTGCATACACAGCGTTCAACGCCCCATGAGATCTGACATACCAGGAGATTGGGGTCTCCTCTGGGGGTAGAATTGAGCTTACAGGGATCTTAGGTTGTACCCCTGGGGTGACAGGGTCATTGTGATGATTGCTAGTGAACTGTACTTCATTGTCATCTGAAGCTTCTTCAACAATACCCTCAACCTGGGTATTGTTAGGGAAATTTGGCCGAGGGCCATTTTAACGATGAGTTGAAGTTTCTTCCATTTGGAAAATGGAAACAATAGGGTGAATCGAAACGAGAAAAAAACGGATGAAACAGAGAAATCGGTGGGCGCCAATGAAGAAACACTGGATAAATGACCGGAATCAAATTAAACAGGGGGTTAGGTTCTGCATAAAAGGGTGGTTCTCTCTCGTTTGATTCGAAGGGACAGGTCTTCTTCTCCGATGAATAGTGCAAAACAGAACACCGTTAGTCTCGTCACGGGGAGAAGAGAGGTTCTCTTCGTGACCACACTCCGGCATGAGAATAAGTATGTGTTTATGAAGAAGAAGAAGTATTGATGAAGTGAGTGTAACTTGAGGTTCATACCTGAATTATTCTCATATTTATAGCCGAGAGTTTGAGCGGGAAAACATGTTATTGAAATGTTAACGGAAGATACTAACTCTGTAAGCGGTTATTTCTTTTCCCGTTAATCTTCTTGATCTGACGTGAAAGCACACGGATCGCCATTCAGATCAACGACTGGGGAGTTGCCACGTGGAAAGTGGGCAAGTGGAGGTTTCTCTCCAATTCCATGCCATCATCGTGATTTCAGGGTGGCCTGGGATGATGACACATGTCTCAGACGGTTATAACCGTCTGGTGGTGCACGATTGAGTCTTCTAGAAGATTATTGTTGGAACTTATGAGATCGTTGATACTTGAACTAGATTAGTTTTTATTATAGTTTGTAGCTTGTTTTAAAGTCTAGGGGCATATTTTGTAATTAGATGAAAGTAGCAAACCTGACTTGGTGTAGTTAAGATTCCAGCATAATTATAATTATGCTGGCAAGTCAGGATCTATATAAACCCATGTATTGTTGCCCTAGCCAAGCTTTTGGCTCTCTTGGTGAATTCAAGTGTTGTTTACATTATAATCTATTCTCATTGTGCTTAATCAGATTTCCAAGGTGCTTTATTGTTTATCTTCTTGTTTGGATTCAATACAACACTTGTTGTATTCATCATACCATTAGCTTCATCTTCATTCTTGATTCTTCTTAACTTTTTCATAGTACAAACACCTAATCAATAGGTGTTTTGGTCTAAAACAATCAACCACTGTGATCCGGATTGATATTGGGATCTACAATTTGGTATCAGAGCCTTAATGCTCTTGGTGGTTGTGTTTTTGTTAAGATTTTTCAAAGTTTTGAAGGTTTTTCAAAGTTTCAAGGTTTTTCAAATTTTTGGACTTAAAATGGATTGATTTGGTGTGTTTAATCGATAGGTTGTTGTTAATATATGATTAGGGAGTCATTTTGGACATTTTGATGTATAAAAACATGGTTTTTGAGTCGTTTTTGGGTGATTAGAGGGTTTTAGTTCGTGTTAAACCCTCTGGTTGGCGAAGATAAGTTTGAATATAGCGAAATTATTTTGAATATAGCGAATTAATTTTTGAATATAGCGAACTTGTTTTTGAATACAGCGAAATCATACTTGAACATCGCACAATCGTCAATTTCGCCGACTATAATTCGAGCGAAGTTGCTGATTTCCGATGAAATAGTGCCAAGTGTCCCTGTAGCGAAATTATCGAAGGCGACTTCGAGAACTGTGATAAAGAACCACAGCGTTTTTATCACGGTGTGCGGCGAAATAAGCCAAACTAACGTGTGTATTTGTTGTATCAGCGGAATTTGCTCTCTTCGCTCGTGCGGGACTTGTCCGCGTACCGGCGAAGACATTTGATCAACATGGATTATCAGCGAATTTGTCCTGGTCCACTCAATTCCAGGCAACTGTCCGACGAAGTTTTCATCATTTCTGGCGAAATTGTTCTTTCATCAGTTTGTCAGCGAATTTAGACTCTGATCAGCTTTCTTAAGTCTAAAACAAGTCAAGATGTCGTTGAATCAGCTAAGTCCAATTGCTCAAGCTGAACATGAGACAGGAACCACCACAAGACCACCAAAGTTGAAAGGAGCCGAAGATTTCGGTACTTGGAAGAATCGAATCAAGTCATTCTTCGAATTCACTGACTACAACCTATGGCTTTCTATCATCGCTGGACCCCACGTTCCAACGGTGGTTCAAGGAGATGTGATAGTCAATAACAACGACCCCACAACCTTCACCGATGAAGACAAAGCTCTAATCCAACGCGACCGTCGTGCACATGCCGCCTTAACCATGGCTTTGTCAACTGACGACTGCAACATGTTTGAAGAATACAGAACTGCTAATGATCTCTGGCACGCTTTGATCGAACACTACGAGGGAAATGAAGAGCTAATTGAGAGCAAAAGAGACATGGTGCAGAAACAATACGACATGTTTGGTGGAATTCGTGGAGAAAGCCTCTCTGATCATATCAGTCGTTTTCTGAATATGATGACGAAGATGAAGAAGGCAGGAAATCCTGTCACTAATCGTGCCGCCATAAAGAAGCTTCTGGACTCGCTTCCAAAGGAACGGAGCCTTCAATGCATGATGATAAAAAGGGATTTCCTCAACAACCCAAATCCTGTCACTCTGTCTGATTTAATCAACACTCTGAAAGCTTTTGAAATGGACGTCAACAAACACGAAATGAATACAGCTGGTTACTCCCCAAAGGCAGCTCAGACTTCTACTGGACTGAAGAATGTGGCATTTCTAGCTTCAGGAGGCACCAGTAAACAAGCCTCCGAGATGTCCTACTTTAACGTTTCCGCAAGCGCGTCAAAGGCTCCACAATCTAGTGATAAGGCTGCTGTGGTTGGTGATACTCAAGCTGTGAAAGTGTCAACTGAACATGTGGCACTTTTTAACATGTTTTTGAGTAGCTATGAAGCTCTAATGTCGGGAGAACTCAAGAAGGAGATTCTCACTGCTGAAGACATGTATCAGGTTGATCCAGATGACATGGAGGAGATGGATTTGAAGTGGTAGATGCCTATGATCACTTTGAGGTTGAAGAAGTTTCAGGATAAGACGGGGAAGCGTCTAGGTCTTGGAAAAGCTGGTTTTGATAAATCCAAGCTGAGATGTTACAATTGCAAAAATTTGGGTCACTTCAAGCGAGAGTGTCCTTTGTTGAAGGAGGGAAACAATGAAGCTGCTCCTGCCACAAAACCAATTGCTATCGAAGAAAACAAGAACAATGCTACTCCCAACACACCAAAAGCTCTAGTCGTTGAAAATTATGATTGGGGTGAAGAAATTGCCAAAGCCAAGGAACAAGTCAACAAAGCTCTCATGGCAAAGATCTCAAGCGGGTCGTCATCAAAACAGTTTGAGAAACAGGCCGCTGGAATTCCAAAGGGGGGCAACATTGCTGACAAGGGTCTGAAAAGCATTCTCATCTCCCCGGAGCCTGAGAAAGAAAAGAATTCTGAAGAAGCTGAAAAACCCAAGGATCATGTTTCTAAGGAGTCATCTGATGAGAAGAAAGAAAAGGGAAAAGTCTCAGCAGCAGCAATGAAACTGAATCCTCCAAAGAAAAAGCTGACAAAGACTTGGTAAATAGTATTCCACATAACTTTAAAGTGAAGTTATGCACACCAGCATGCGTTGATGTCGTGGCACATTACAAATCTCTTAATCTAGAATTTAAGAGGCAAAAAGCCAAAGCTTTAAAATTTAACAAAGAACTTAAACAGAACGAGGCCGCATATCAGAGAAAGTTAAATTCAACTTTAGCTGAAATGCAAACTCTAAAAGAATTTGTTTTTAGAAAAGATTTTATCATTAACGATCTCACAGATAGATTGGAAAAAGCTTTGAACGAAAAGAATAAATTGCAAATTATCATAGACAAATGGAATTTCAGTCAGAAGGCCTTTACTGACATCAAAAACTGCCAACGACCAACGTATGTAAAAGATGGGATCGGGTATAAGGATAGGCAGGGAAATGAAAGAAAACTTTTCTTTCCACCACATAGCAAAAACTATGTGCCTATGTCAACTCCTCATCCCGACAATGATTTCATTGATGAAAAGGCCTCTGTAGAACAAAATGATTCTTTCAAAAATGAAACAACCGCTAACATTCCTAAAAGTAATGCAGATCCAATTGTGTGTAAAGAAGATGTGTGCGATGAGGATGGAGACTGCGACGGTTCAAAAATAGGAATAGGTTATTCAGGCGACAGTTATTCCACTGTTACCTGGTTCTCCTGGAACTGTTCTAAGAAAAACAATATTTGGGATGAATGTAATAATTTAATTAGGACGGATGGATGTAATGGCCGTGTGCCTAAATTTAACTCTTTGGATGACTGTAAGGGCCATGTGCCTACATTTAAGACCCGTGATCGTGAACATGCTATGTTTGAATGTCATGATTTAAATTCTGCATTTTGTAATGATAAAAATGTGTGTGAATCTCTTGTATTTTTGCCAGAGTTGAAAAAGAATAGCTTTGGAAAATTCCTCACCGAGGAAATTCCAGAATTTATTCCATCTCGAACAGGTATGACAGATTCAGAAAAGAAAGTCGCTGAAGATAGCAGCAAAGAAGATTTAAGCTTTTCAGCCTGGGAAAAGGAAGAAGAGACTTCAAGTTCAGATGAAGAACAAGAATCAGAAAACTCAAGTGAAGATCAAACAACAACAGAAGGTGAAAGCTTCGAAGATTCAAGTGACGAAACAATCGAAGATCAAAATTCAGAAAGTTCAAATGAAAATCAGAGCTGCGATGATTCAGGTGACGAAGGAAGTGAAGATCAAAATTCAAGTTCATCAGATTCCGACAATGATGAATACTGTTCAAAAGATGAAAGCCGAGTTGACAAGAAAATGAAGAAAGCCGAGAGCTCAAGATACACTGCATCAAAAGATTATTCAAAAAGATCAAGGCACTCATCACATACATCATCTTCTAACACCAAAAAGCCCAGTTGTAAACGATGTTTTCGCTGTGGTCATTTAGGACATACAGCGAAACATTATAAAAACAAGAATTTTTCTAAACCAGAATATGATTTTGTTAAGAATTTCACAGATCAGCTTGATTATCTTAAGAAATCTGTTAAAAATCTGGTTAATTCAACAGCTTATTTTTGGAAGCAAAAAGAGGACATCGTGGGTCAAAACCATGATAGATAAGCAAATCTATGTTCCCAAATCAAACTAATTTGTGTATATTCTTGTATTTCAGAATAAACTCCAGAAATGGCTTCGAATGCTCATGGAATATACCTGGCATGTCGACAGCGGATGTTCAAGACACATGACAGGCTTAAAGGAACTTCTGAAAAATTTTCGTTTTATTGATGGTGATTTCGTGTCATTCGCTGGAGACGAGAAGGGAGGGAAGATCGTTGGAATAGGAGATGTTGTGTCTGAAGCACTCACTTTGGAAAATGTCAACTATGTTCCAGAATTGTGCTACAATCTTTTGAGCGTATCACAAGTCTATGATAAAGGAATATCGGTGCTTTTCAACGACGTGGAATGTTTGTTTCTCAAGCCTGAATATGTCGTTCCTGCAGAGATGATCATGCTCACAGCTCCAAGACAAAACAACACATACGTACTCAACATGAAAAACGCCAAGACAAATGATAACTTGACTTGTTTAATCTCAAAGGCTTCAGAATCGGAGTCACTGCTTTGGCACATGCGATTAGGGCATGTAAATTTAAAAAATATGAACAAACTCTCTAAGTTAAACTTAGTGAGAGGTCTTCCGATAAAAGAATTTCCTTTTTCTGAAAAATGTATAGCATGCGCCCAAGGAAAGCAACACAAGAAATCGCACAAGTCAAAAGCAGTAAACACGATTACTGTGCCTCTTCAATTAATGCATATGGATCTTTTTGGTCCAATAAGTGTTAAGAGTCTTGCTAAAAGTTCTTACTGTTTAGTGATTATAGATGATTTCTCTCGTTTTTCTTGGGTTTATTTTCTTGAAGCCAAAAGTGAGATAGCTGATATCCTTAAGTCATTCATTCCCTTGATTGAAAACGTGACCAGATTGAAAGTGAACCAATCAGAAGTAATAATGGTTCCGAATTCAAGAATCAAACCTTCATATCCTTCTGTGCAGAAAGGGAATTCATCTTCAATACAGTGCGGCCAGAACTCCTCAACAAAATGGAGGTGCTGAACGTAAGAACAGAACTTTGATCGAAGCCGCGAGAACCATGCTGGTGGATTCAAAGCTTCCAATCATCTTTTGGGCAGAAGCAGTAAATACAGCATGCTACGTTCTGAACAGGGTTCTCATCGTAAAACCTCACGGAAAAACGGCATATGAACTTCTTTTCAAAAGAAAGCTGCTTATTGATTTCTCAGACCGTTTGGATGTTCGTGCACTCTTCTAAACACTCAAGAAAATCTCATCAAGTTCGAAGCGGTGGGTGATATCTGCTATTTCATGGGATATTTGTCACACCCCCAAAATCCACATGCGGAGTACCACCGCTTGGAGGCGTGACTGACCAGGATCAAGCCACCAATCATATTGAACATAGCAAATAATAATTTAAGTAGTTCGCAAAACCCCAATTCAATACAATTGATGTTTAAACCAAACTTTGATTAAGTAGCGGAAGCATAATATGAAAACCCAAAATAAAGTTCAAGTGTTTAGAATAACATCCACGATCCTTATCCCACAACGACTGTGCCTCCCGTGCAAGCTCCATATGTACCTAAGGTCCTGCAAGGCATGCAGCAGAGAGTCAACAACTAGTTGAGCGAGTTCAGAGTGTATAGTTCAGTAATTGTAATAGGAAAGTAAGCCTTTTGTTCGTTCGTTAAGTCATGTATCGTATTAGTTCATATCGCGGCCCTCTAGGCATGTGTGCGATGACTAGGGGAGGTTTTCCCCAAGTATTCTAGACTATGTATATTTGTATCGCGGCCACCCTGGCATGTGTGCGAAGTTTTAGTATGTATAGTTCGCGCCCTTTCCAAGGCATGTGTGCGAAGATTAGTCATAATATCGCGGCCAACCCTGGCGTGTGTGCGAAGATCAGTTCAATTTAGTACCATTAGTCTAGATGTATCTTATCAATAACCCTTCCTCACCCGAGGATCATATAACTAAGTTCCATGTGCTAGGTAATCACAAATAAATAATCCAACCCATTCCCACCCTGGGAACCCATGCCTTGGCTTGTGTGAACTCACCTTTGGTTGCTCGGTTTGACTCTTTAAAAAAAATAGCTAACAGTCGAGGTCGGTCAATCACGTCCTAGTATGATTACCATACAAGTCAGGTTCATATTCAAGTAACACACACAGTTCTACACGTATTCTAACATGTTGCACGTAAAATATTATAATATAATAAAATATTATAATGTATATATGTACACATGCATGCAAAGTGTCACTATTCGAATTAGCGACCACATATTCATCACAAATCACATAATAAATCTTGTCACAAAATTTCAGCTTTTAAGTGCATTTTCGGACAAATTGCGGTGCGTTAATCGGGACCGTTCGGGCACCGAATAGTTCCCAAAAAATTACGGAACGTTTAATCGAACCAGAGACCATTGTATTAAAATTTGGTGACCAAATTCCTTACGGATGTTTCGTGAAAAATCTTGCGCCAAACCATGATCAGATTTGACGTAATCTGATCACGTTTGCCGAAAAATTTATTTAAAAATATCTGTGTATCCAATTGGCGCGTAACCAAAAACAAAATCGCATGTCCGATCCCTAGAATCTACAGTAACATTTTCATATTCAAACAGTAAACACACACCGAGTTATAACGCAAAACGTTCGCTGCATTTTCTGCAGAAAATGGCAGCTCATAGCAGTTTTACAAACAATTCCGCTAAAAATACCTAGACCTGTCCGAAAAATACGAAACCACTTCTGTTTGAAAGCTATTTCCGGATACTTGGTTTTAGACTCTGAAAACGTAAAGTTTCGATAATTTAAAGTCCCGGAACAGGCTACGCAATTCAGCGTATTTTCTGCAGAAAAACTCAGCTTTCGTTGCTGAAACGAAATAGTTTATTTAAAATAGAAAACGACGTCCAAAAATCATGATTCTAGTGCCATTTGAATCGTGTTTCAAAATACGCATTATAGACTCAAGAAAATTCAGATTTCATTAATTTTTAACCCGGTTACAGCCAATTGAAGTTGGCTGAATTCGTTGGACAGATTCTGTTTTCGATACCCGATCGCCCTAACCAAAAGCCTAGCGCACCCAACGACCCATAATGATCATTTACAGCAGATTATGTTCATAAAATATATCATACACAACTATTCAGTAAGAACTAACAAAGTTTACATTCAAATTACGCAAAGAAACTAACCCTAACAACTAGATGAACACACAATCGATCTTAACATTACATACATGTGATCTTTGACAACTAGCACATTAGATGACATTAGATAATCATACATATCATTAATCGCAGCCACATCCATAACATCATATTTAAACGAAATAACTATAACGTATGATTTACCGGGTTATAAACTAGAGGAGTTGCTAATGACTTGAAATCGGCTAGACTAGAATTCTTGGGCTGCAACTAGCGCCAACAGATGAAGATAGGTCGTAGGGGTATTATGTGTAGGTTAGGGTTTAGATTTTGAGAAGTTATCCTATTATAAAACATATAAACGTAAATTAAATAGGCTGAAGGGAGTTAGAGGTGGTTTGGAATTGTTGACAGACATGGGCCAAAAGCAACAAAACAATTAATGGAAAGTGGGCTAGTGTTTGGGCTGATCATGTGGTTCAAAAACAAAAATGGCAGTTAATGTTATTCGAATATTTTGTGAATGTTGTAGTTTACTATTATTATATTTTCCTTTTTTTTTCATACATCAAGTAATCTATTTGTCCCATTAATCAACTAATATAGAAACATAATGGTCGTGTTATGGTTTGGGACTCATAAGTTCCGAGCTACGAAAGTGGGTTGAATCGACACGTGACATATGCGTTGGTTCATACGATTCAGGTCGGTTCAACATGATATAGATGTTGTTCGAATACTCGTTTACACACTATAATTTAGACAAATATATAATTAATTTGTAAAGGCGAAACAAATGTTTTTTTTTATTACCTCGAAGTTACGGGTTGTCACATCATCCCCAAGTTGAAAGAAATTTCGTCCCGAAATTTAGTACACAGTCACTGGATAAGCTAGTTGTGTTGAGCGTTTTCGCGGGGTGTCACATCATCCCCTACTTGAAAGAATTTTCATCCCGAAAATTGTTCTAAAACAATGGCTTGAAGTGAGTTCCGATGAACTCGATCTATAGATACCTTACAACGCTTGGGGTGGGGGGAATAATCTTGTGATCGGTGGAAATCATGGTATGGTTGTTAGCGTTTCGTTATATCAGTTGCCAATCAAAGAAACAGGGAATTAATGAGGTTCGTACGAATAATCGAGCGAAAACAGGGGTCCATTAATAACCGAAGGATTCGACCAGCTAATCTATTCTCTAGGGGCATTTCCAGTAGTGGTGTATGGCGGCACGACACGAAAGAGAAGTTCGTTGCATCACGGTCGCGGAAGTACATCACTTGTCCAAAACAAAATTTGGTTGGTAGGGTTTCGAGTTGCAAAACGACGGACGCGTGTAACTGTGACTGCTTCGTTTCTGGTGACGACGACCGTCGAAGATGATAAGGTTCGTCAACAGGGATGCATGGGTACAGTCCTACTAAACCCGAGTTCGTTTCAGCCAGGTCTGGTCTTCGTGAATGTTGACATACAATCCGAATGTACGGAGGGTCAGATGGCGACGTCATGTCGAGATAAGCGTATGACTAGCTAGAACACCTAAACAATGGTCGTAGTGGGGTGACGAGGGAACAGAAAAGAATTTACCACCACTTGTCAAATTTCAAGTAAACATTCGGGTGTCATATAGAACGCCTCAGGGTTAATAGACCGCATGCTACCATGCTACATAAACATACAATAAACAGCATATCATGCAAAAGTAATCTAGCAAGTAGGCAATATAAACTTAAATCATACCACCTAAAGTGTTGAGCCTTGCACGTGAAGTGAAGCGTCGTTGTGGATCGTTGAGCACTGTACAGGTTATAGTCTGGTTTTATATCAAAAAGATTTTTACCCTTTCTAAAACCTAGTTCACTATAACCAATGGCTCTGATACCAATCTGTCACACCCCCAAAATCCACATGCGGAGTACCACCGCTTGGAGGCGTGACTGACCAGGATCAAGCCACCAATCATATTGAACATAGCAAATAATAATTTAAGTAGTTCGCAAAACCCCAATTCAATACAATTGATGTTCAAACCAAACTTTGATTAAGTAGCGGAAGCATAATATGAAAACCCAAAATAAAGTTCAAGTGTTTAGAATAACATCCACGATCCTTATCCCACAACGACTGTGCCTCCCGTGCAAGCTCCATATGTACCTAAGGTCCTGCAAGGCATGCAGCAGAGAGTCAACAACTAGTTGAGCGAGTTCAGAGTGTATAGTTCAGTAATTGTAATAGGAAAGTAAGCCTTTTGTTCGTTCGTTAAGTCATGTATCGTATTAGTTCATATCGCGGCCCTCTAGGCATGTGTGCGATGACTAGGGGAGGTTTTCCCCAAGTATTCTAGACTATGTATATTTGTATCGCGGCCACCCTGGCATGTGTGCGAAGTTTTAGTATGTATAGTTCGCGCCCTTTCCAAGGCATGTGTGCGAAGATTAGTCATAATATCGCGGCCAACCCTGGCGTGTGTGCGAAGATCAGTTCAATTTAGTACCATTAGTCTAGATGTATCTTATCAATAACCCTTCCTCACCCGAGGATCATATAACTAAGTTCCATGTGCTAGGTAATCACAAATAAATAATCCAACCCATTCCCACCCTGGGAACCCATGCCTTGGCTTGTGTGAACTCACCTTTGGTTGCTCGGTTTGACTCTTTAAAAAAAATAGCTAACAGTCGAGGTCGGTCAATCACGTCCTAGTATGATTACCATACAAGTCAGGTTCATATTCAAGTAACACACACAGTTCTACACGTATTCTAACATGTTGCACGTAAAATATTATAATATAATAAAATATTATAATGTATATATGTACACATGCATGCAAAGTGTCACTATTCGAATTAGCGACCACATATTCATCACAAATCACATAATAAATCTTGTCACAAAATTTCAGCTTTTAAGTGCATTTTCGGACAAATTGCGGTGCGTTAATCGGGACCGTTCGGGCACCGAATAGTTCCCAAAACATTATGGAACGTTTCAATCGAACCAGAGACCATTGTATTAAAATTTGGTGACCAAATTCCTTACGGATTTTTCGTGAAAAATCTTGCGCCAAACCATGATCAGATTTGACGTAATCTGATCACGTTTGCCGAAAAATTTATTTAAAAATATCTGTGTATCCAATTGGCGCGAAACCAAAAACAAAATCGCATGTCCGATCCCTAGAATCTACAGTAACATTTTCATATTCAAACAGTAAACACACACCGAGTTATAACGCAAAACGTTCGCTGCATTTTCTGCAGAAAATGGCAGCTCATAGCAGTTTTACAAACAATTCCGCTAAAAATACCTAGACCTGTCCGAAAAATACGAAACCACTTCTGTTTGAAAGCTATTTCCGGATACTTGGTTTTAGACTCTGAAAATGTAAAGTTTCGATAATTTAAAGTCCCGGAACAGGCTACGCAATTCAGCGTATTTTCTGCAGAAAAACTCAGCTTTCGTTGCTGAAACGAAATAGTTTATTTAAAATAGAAAACGACGTCCAAAAATCATGATTCCAGTGCCATTTGAATCGTGTTTCGAAATACGCATTATAGACTCAAGAAAATTCAGATTTCATTAATTTTTAACCCGGTTACAGCCAATTGAAGTTGGCTGAATTCGTTGGACAGATTCTGTTTTCGATACCCGATCGCCCTAACCAAAAGCCTAGCGCACCCAACGACCCATAATGATCATTTACAGCAGATTATGTTCATAAAATATATCATACACAACTATTCAGTAAGAACTAACAAAGTTTACATTCAAATTACGCAAAGAAACTAACCCTAACAACTAGATGAACACACAATCGATCTTAACATTACATACATGTGATCTTTGACAACTAGCACATTAGATGACATTAGATAATCATACATATCATTAATCGCAGCCACATCCATAACATCATATTTAAACGAAATAACTATATCGTATGATTTACCGGGTTATAAACTAGAGGAGTTGCTAATGACTTGAAATCGGCTAGACTAGAATTCTTGGGCTGCTACTAGCGCCAACAGATGAAGATAGGTCGTAGGGGTATTATGTGTAGGTTAGGGTTTAGATTTTTAGAAGTTATCCTATTATAAAACATATAAACGTAAATTAAATAGGCTGAAGGGAGTTAGAGGCGGTTTGGAATTGTTGACAGACATGGGCCAAAAGCAACAAAACAATTAATGGAAAGTGGGCTAGTGTTTGGGCTGATCATGTGGTTCAAAAACAAAAATGGCAGTTCATGTTATTCGAATATTTTGTGAATGTTGTAGTTTACTATTATTATATTTTCCTTTTTTTCATACATCAAGTAATCTATTTGTCCCATTAATCAACTAATATAGAAACATAATGGTCGTGTTATGGTTTGGGACTCATAAGTTCCGAGCTACGAAAGTGGGTTGAATCGACACGCGACATATGCGTTGGTTCATACGATTCAGGTCGGTTCAACATGATATAGATGTTGTTCGAATACTCGTTTACACACTATAATTTAGACAAATATATAATTAATTTGTAAAGGCGAAACAAATGTTTTTTTTATTACCTCGAAGTTACGGGTTGTCACATCATCCCCAAGTTGAAAGAAATTTCGTCCCGAAATTTAGTACACAGTCACTGGATAAGCTAGTTGTGTTGAGCGTTTTCGCGGGGTGTTACAATATTCATCCACGCAGAAAGCCTACAGAGTCTACAACAAAAGAACGAAGATGGTGATTGAATCGTATTACGTTGACTTTCAAGAAGGAAACTACACTAACACTGGAAGTACTCCCGATTGGTTTTATGATGTGGGTGTGATTTTCAACACCTTCGAAATTCCAGAAGATATTCCAGAAGCAGAACCTGCTGAAGCTGCTCAAGTTGAACCTCTGTTTGATTCTTCAGATATTGGTGTAACTCCTTTCACTACTCGTTTCTCTCCATTTTCTGCTGATCCACTTCTATCTGTGGATGAAGTAAATGGTGACACTTTGCCTGAGAACACCCCTGAAAATGGTGCTTCTTCCTCACAGGCAAATGTGGATGAACCAACTCAAGAAGATGACCCTCCAGTAATCTACGTGGACGAACACTTCACCAACCTTCCGCAGCAGATTGAGTCTCACACAAATGCAGGATACAAGACAAATCGCAATCATCCTCTTGAGAATGTCATAGGTGCAGTAGAAGAAGGAGTACGTACACGTGGTCAGTCATCAAGCATAAACAAAGGGCTCTATGCAGCTTTTCTCTCACAGTCCGTGCCTCGTGACATTGAAGAAGCCATTCAAGACTCCAATTGGGTTCAGGCAATGCAGGAAGAATTATCTCAATTTCGCAAACTCAAAGTCTGGGAGTTAGTAGATTTACCTGAGGGAAAGTTTCCAATTGGTATAAAATGGGTCTTTCGTAATAAGATGGATGATCGTGGAGTAGTGATCAAGAACAAGGCCAGATTGGTGGTGCAAGGTTTTCGTCAGGAGGAAGGAATTTATTACGAAGAGGTTTTTGCTCCAGTTGCAAGATTGGACGCAATCAGAATATTCCTGGCATACGCATTATACAGAAATTTCAAAGTTTTTCAGATGGACATAAAGAGTGATATTCTGTATGGGTAGGTAAAGGAAGAAGTCTACGTGTGTCAGCCTCCAGGTTTCGAAGATCCTCATTTTCTAGGTCGCTACTACAAGTTGGGCAAAGCCCTCTATGGTCTTCACCAAGCTCCACGTGCTTGGTATGAGACTTTGTCAACTTATCTTCTAAAGTGCGGGTACACTAGAGGAACGATCGACATGACTCTCTTCACCAAACGAATCAGAGAAGACGTAATGTTGGTTCAAATTTATGTGGACGATATCATTTTCGGGTCAACTAATGAGGAGCTGTGTAGAGAATTCGGGACCGTCATGAAGGCAAAGTTCGAAATGAGCATGATGGGAGAACTCACATTCTTCTTAGGGCTAGAAGTGAAGCAAAAGGAGGACGGCATTCTTATTCATCAGGCTAAGTACATTCGGGATATTCTCGCAAAGTACAACATGAACGACTGCAAAGTTGCAAGCACCCCGTTCGCCTCTCAGACGGAGCTTACTCTAGATCCTCAAGGAAAACCAGTGAAGAAGTCCTTTTACCGCTCAATGATAGGCTCTCTGATGTACTTAACCGCAAGCAGGCTTGACATTATGTGGGCAGTTTGTCTCTGTGCTCGCTTTCAGACAAATCCCAAAGAATCACATAAAACTGCTGTGAAGCGCATCTTTCGCTATCTTAAAGGAACTCCGAAACTAGGTCTTTGGTATCCTAAAGATAGCAATTTTGATCTTATTGCTTATTCTCACAGTGATCATACAGGTTGTAAAGTAGATCGCAAGTCTGTATCAAGAGGATGTTAATTCTTGGGAAATCGTCTGATCTCTTGGCAAAGCAAGAAGCAGACAACGGTGTCTACCTCCACTGCTCAAGTTGAGTACACTGCGGCCTACAGTTGCTGTTCACAAGTTCTCTGGATACAAAATCAGTTGTTGGATTATGGAATCAACATCATGAAGACTCCTATATTCATCGACAATGAAGCATGTCTGGGAATTGTGAAGAATCCCATCCACCATTCCAGAACAAAGCACATCAAAATTCGAATTCACGCAATTCGAGATGCCTACGAGAAAGGATACATTCAAGTGGTGCCAGTGGATACAACACAGCAACGGGCCGACATTTTCACGAAAGCCTTTGATAAAACCCAATTCAACCAGCTGGTAACCTGGTTGGAAATGGTTAATTTCCTTGACTGGAAATGAATCTTGTTGTCCAAAATTCGTTCGTAAATATTCTATCCTTTGTCCATATTTAAAAAAAACGTTTGTTAAAAGTAAAACAAGTATCGTAAAACGTTGCCCACCAAAAAGATTTTCTAAATTTTAAAATTTCATTTTCGGGCAATGGACTTTCGAAAATAAAGATTTTAGGGGGGATATTCCAGAAAATCAAAAATTAGATGCTTGTGTCTGACTCCTGTTAGAGGAAATGATAGAAAAATGCTAACACTTTGTCATTTCTTGAAGAACAGAAAACAAAAGAATTCGGGGTACCAAGCAACGACGTGTCGGTAGATTCAGCAACACCAACGTGTAAACTGCTGGTAGGGAGCAAAACATAACATCTACACAAGGATTCTGGCTTTTCTCAGGCATTACGCATCTTGTGGGAAACATGTTGCGGCATATGGCTTAATGGTCTTAAATCTTGCGTTGATAGATTGCCAAAGTTTGAGATTCCGGGTCTTTATATTGGTATTTCATTCGGGGATATCATAGTTGTTCTTCTTCTGCATCCAGATACATGCTGACCTAGATGCTATGATATCTTTTCAAGAAAAGAGCCCAAAAATGGCCAAATCCCAAAATTGAAGAGGCTTTCATAGAAAGTCATTCAAATGCGCAAAAATGCACAAATCGTACCAAATCTGGTATCTGTCTCCGCCCTCAGTAGTTTTCAAGAGCTCTGCTGTACGGAAGTACTGACCTGATCTCCACTCTATCGTTGAAAAGCAAAACGAATGAATCCAATATACTCACCTGTTATGAGGAATCTTTGTGCATACCTTGATCGCGGGGGTATGTCCTGATGTAGGACTCATGGGCGTAATGATTCTATTCTCAATAGCTTGTGTGGGGGCCATAGAAGTCTTGTCAATATTACCAAAAACATGATAAACACGCTCTCCGAAGGCATGTTGAAAGAAGGATGCATGGATTTAAGCGGACAAACATACTGACAGTTTTTCTTGTGACTTGATTGACTAATAATAATAATAAATAAGAAATTGACAAGTGTTGACAATATGATCTTTTGCAGGTAAGTCGTCGAGCGTCAAAAGAATAAAGAATGTTAGCAAAAACGGAACCTCCCAAAGTTGAAAAATGAAGTTCGGAGTCAAAATGGCCCAAATTTTCTCTAGCTTGTAAATATTTCGTAATTTATAGTATTTTAAACAAAATTGGGCACGTTTTTTGAGAAAGTTTGAAATTCACGAGCGAATTTAAAATCGAGTTTGAAAATAAGTTGTGAACATGATTTGGCGGCGGAATTAAGATTCCAGCGAAATTATCATTTTCGCTGGTAATCCTAAACTGCCTATAAATCGCTCATAACCGACTATGTTTCAAATTTTTCAAAAACCACTTCATTAACTCTCTCCCTAATTTTCGGTTAACATCATTCAAATTTCCTCACAAGATTCATTCCCGTTCAAGATCATCAGGTAACCTTTGAAGTTAATCAACGATTGCATCTTCTGCATTCATCGATCCACAATCGGCTCTGTGTTTAAGTTTGGTTCTTTATTTTAAATCGAAACTAAATATCATGAATCAGTAGATATTAAGTTGCTTTGAGAAAGATTTAACAGGCATCATCGATTTTTCAAGGATTTTGAACATTGCTAAGATTGTCTGTGATCAAAGATGAATAATGTGTGAAATCATTTAGGGTTTTTAAGAAGGGTTTTTGAAGAAAATTATGGTGCCAGCGAAATAACATTGAATATGGCGAAAAAGATGGCGAAATCACCATGAATCAGGGAATCTCAAAAGTCTCGAACGCGAGTTCGAGCAACCGGCGAAATAATTTTATTTCGCCAGTAAATCGGCCTAGACTAATGTCTTCGCTGATGAACATGTTCGTAACCAAACTCTGTCTTCGCCAGCGATCGTCAGCGAAATAGGTTTGAGTCACCTAATTGTTGCCGGCGAAAACACACAGATCCGTTTCTGTTGCCGGCGAAATTGCTTAGTCTCGATATTCATCATCAGCGAAGATGATCTTTTTGATTTATCAGCGATTCTGATTTTCCCTATTATTTTTGTAAATATCATTTTAATACTAAAATCAAATTATCTTTTATATTTAACCTAAAATATTGGTAAATATTTTCTAAATTCATTTTCCTTATACAATATGTAAATATTTCGTTGTAAATATTATATCTTTATGGCATAAACTTTCTAACTTGGCTCTTTTGTCGTGTCAGAAACAGGATGGTGAAAATTGTCGAGTGGGATAAGACATTATCAATCTTGAGCAAGTACCACAGGATTTCCAAGACGTGGCAAGATGGATAAAGTCAAGCAGGATTGGCTATGCGGTTGAAATAGAAGTTCCTATCTATCGAATCTACATTCATGAGTTCTGGCAAACAGCGAAACCCGAAACTATTAACAAAGCCAGAGGGATATCTGCAACAGTTTGAAACAAACGTGTAATCGTAACTGAAGAATTAATTCGCAGAGTTTTGAAACTGGGAGATAACGCACAAGATCCGATCATTTTGAGCAAGGATGATGTTTTGGATGGATTTCGTGGTGTGGGGTACGTGGGGGACTTTCGTTAAAAGAAGGAGATTAAAATAAATGGGCTCACGATGGATTGGAGGTTCATAGTACACGTAATTGCTATGAGCTTAGTTCATCGTAAAGGTGGATTTGACGGCCTGAATCTGGAATGGTCGGGAGCAATGTTGAACCTATGTTTAAATCAAAAGTTCAACTTGTCTGGTCTTATCTTCAACTACATGCTCGAGAATACAAGGGGACACACTTGGGCAATGTATCCCCGATTCATTCTGATGTTGATCAACGATCAGTATGACAATCTACCGCATGATGGAAACCTCTTCACCTTTCACGTTCCCACCAGTCGACAATATACAGAGATCAAAACGAACGAATGGGTGATGTTACATGACTGGATGTACACTGCAGAAAGACTGTCATTGGTCAAAGAAGCTTATAAAAAGCACAGAGCAGCAGTTCAAGCAAAACAACAAAGAATCGCGCAAGCTGAAGCAGATACTGCAGAAAAAGAAGAAGAACAGTTGAAGAGAAAAAGGAAAGGAAAGCAGGCAGCTGACGATGAACCTCCAAAGAAGAAGAAATCCTCTGAAAACCCAGAAAGACTTATGGGTGCAAGCTTCAGAGCTGCCGAATTAGAGGAACATCATCAACACATTCAAGACATGCGGAAAATTCATGCAATGCAAGAAAAGGAAAAGAGAGAAAAGAGGCTTGAAAGACGAGAAATGTCAGAATCTGAGAGACCAGGCGTAGTAACGGAAGAAGAGCAAACACTGGATGATTTTGTTGATACATTATTAACAGATCCAGAAGAAATTTCGGCAAGCAAGTCAACTTCCCCAAAGAAGAAGTCAACAGATGAAGGACCTTCTAGGTTTCCTCAAGTAAAACCTACAAGGATCTCAAAGCCCCTTGTGCCTCCACAACAAGTTCGTCCATTTCAAGATTTATATGATAAACTCGTCAAAGAGATCGATCCAACTTCAGCTAAAGAAATCTGCCTGCTCAAGAATCAAGTGAATGATACAAACATCCTAAGAGAAAAGCTGAAAGATCAAAGAAAGAAAAACAAGAAATTGCATGCCTACGTCTCTGGTCAATCACAATACATAAGGTTTCAGCAGCATGGGATAGAGAAACTATACATAATGATGAAGAACATTTGCACAAAAATTGAGATAGAACCCATGTTCTCTTTCGCAGAAATCTTCGATTTTGAGACATTCAAAGAGGAAGAAACAAATAGAAAGAAGAAAGAAACTGAAGCAAAGAAACGTCGTCTGGAGTCGACAGAAAAAGTAACTGAAGGAGATGAAAGCGATGAAGAAGAAATGGAAAGAGACGAAATGCCTGCAAAATACATTGAATGTGGATTGGAAGAGGAAGTCGTTTATGAACAAGAAGATGGAAAGACTTTCACCCTGCAACATCCCGAATGGTTTAAGAAGGAAAGAGAAAAACTTCCTGATTTTTATCAGGTAGTAACTGTTGAGAAGACAGAAGCTACTGATAAAATTATCAGTTGGATGTATAGCAATCTCAAGGGAATGTTTGTGGTCAAAAGAAGAGGTGGTGTAATTCAGTACTTCCGAACAGGGTATGATCTCTTTTCTCTTCCAAGGTGGGATCTACGCGAACTTCGCCGACTGGATATGTTAAATCCAGAAGATAGAAGCGTTGGTGGGGACTTTGAGCGCATAATTGCCAAAGAATGCAACAAAGGTTTCCCAAATTTCAAGCCGCAACGTCCCAGAAGGAGAGTGTCCAAAACGACAAAAGATCCTATTACTAGAAAAGGCAAGGTGACGTGGGTTATTAACCCTGCTAAAGTTGTCACAAGAATTAAGCTTCCAGAAGAAGTTCCAGTATGTCTAAACAAGTTCAAGAAGTGGTTCTACGATAGCCACACTGGTGAAGCGGTGATTCGATCAACCGAAAATGAAGATATTTGAATCTTGGATCCAATGGATGTGTTTATGTTTGGACTCTCTGACCTAACAGTGCTGAATGCAAGTCGTATAAATGTTGGAGCTGGAAACGCTAATCTTGAAGAGGCCATGTTATTTCAAAGGGCAGTGGATAAAGCTTGGAAGATAAAAAGAGAGATGCTTGACATTGTTGATAAAATCGAGAAAAGAAAGGAAGCTGATGAAAAGAAAAAGGAAGAAAGAAAGAAGAAAAAGCACGAAAGAAAGAAAGAAAAGTCTTCCTCAACAAAAGAGCCCACCACAACTTCTCAAACAACATCATCACCTCCGGCCTCATCCACATATGAGACCATTATGGAGGAACCACCGTCAACAAGTGAAGCTATTTTAACACAACAAACTCCCGCCACAACAATCAAAGTTCAAGCAACACCAGAAGCAACAGGGAATGAAGGAGTCCCTCCAGAGCCTGAGGAGAAAGTTGCAGACAATCCAGTGGAAACTACTGAAGAATGAAAAACAAGTATGCAACGATCTAGGGGGATATTGTTGGAACTTATGAGATCGTTGATACTTGAACTAGATTAGTTTTTATTATAGTTTGTAGCTTGTTTTAAAGTCTAGGGGCATATTTTGTAATTAGATGAAAGTAGCAAACCTGACTTGGTGTAGTTAAGATTCCAGCATAATTATAATTATGCTGGCAAGTCAGGATCTATATAAACCCATGTATTGTTGCCTTAGCCAAGCTTTTGGCTCTCTTGGTGAATTCAAGTGTTGTTTACATTACAATCTATTCTCTTTGTGCTTAATCAGATTTCCAAGGTGCTTTATTGTTTATCTTCTTGTTTGGATTCAATACAACACTTGTTGTATTCATCATACCATTAGCTTCATCTTCATTCTTGATTCTTCTTAACTTTTTCATAGTACAAACACCTAAACAATAGGTGTTTTGGACTAAAACAATCAACCACTGTGATCCGGACTGATATTGAGATCTACAATTATTGTCATAACCCGGTGTGACTCCTTATCGTGTGGTATCAGTTTAGTAAATAATATCCAAGTTTGGGTATTATTTTAAGCGGGAGCATTTGCTGGGATTTTTGTCCCTTTGTTATGGAGAATTGGCGCAAGGACTTATGAATTTCCTTTTAGCACGCAGCTGTTGTCTGCTGTTTTTCTTCTAAACTCTTTGTAGGACCAGTGCGCGGCCGCGCAAGGTCTAAAGAGGGTTAAAAGACGAGGTTGTCGTATGGTCCCAAATGCTTGATATGAGGTTTTTGGGACCTTATCCCTTCAATATTACTAAATTAAAATCAAGAGTAAATTTCTGTTTTGCTCCCTGTGGTTTGGTCACTTTAACGGTTTTGCCCCAAACCTTTCAAAATAGCCATTTTACTCCCTGATCTATAAAGGCCTTCATGATTTTGCTCCCCGCCCCTAAACGTCATCCACTTTAACAGTTAAAGTCTGTCACGTGCAAAACACCTGAGGGACAATTATGTCTTTTCCCAACCCTCCCTTTACAATTCTAGCTTAAAACCCTAACTGTTAAAATGGATGACGTTTAGGGGCGGGGAGCAAAATCATGAAGGCCTTCATAGACCAGGGAGTAAAATGGCTATTTTGAAAGGTTTGGAGCAAAATCGTTAAAGTGACCAAACCACAGAGAGCAAAACGGAAGTTTACTCTAAAATCAATAATTAATATAAATATGTATTTTAATTATCTATCCTTATTAATATAAGAAATAATTAAATGTGGTTATTTTAGTTATCTATCCCCTATTAATAAAACAAATAATTAAATGTGTATCACTGTTCATCAACACTTAGAATTAGAATTATATATAGAATTATCTATTATTACTTTGGGTCCTACTAATACCCTGCTAACCAATGGGCCATGTAAAACACAGCTTGTGTTGAGCACAGTGAAAGTTGACGACCCCCTTTATAACCACCTCAGGTCTAAATCTGACAATTAACCAAATGTAACCATCTTCTCAACAGCCAAATTATCCTAATCGTTTATATCCAAAGCCGCTCAATTATGAAAACCCAAAAATCAAAACATTGATTATAGGTCCGACCTTAGCCCTTAATAAATAATTTATTAGCCCTTAATAAATAATTTTCCGAACGGCACATTTTACGCATACCTCCTAAACCATTCATAAACAAACTTATTATTGTTAGTTATAAACTTTGTAATTATTTGTAAAAATATCATAAACTTGGGACGTAAAAAGTGTTTTAGGTCAACCTGAGCCATTTTGAAATGAACCCGTTTCTCAACATGATGGTCCACGCCTTTTGCTACCTCTATGCCCCGGGTCTTAATAAATATAATTCAAATAAACTACACAAAGATCATATCAAAACTTTAGCAGTTACGCAGAAAAATGTAGACTACATCCGGAGGGTGATCTGATTTTGGAACCAAAGATACACGCAAATTCGGATTCTCACAAGTCTCGTCTAGATGCATGAACATGAACCTTAAACACGAACATGAACTAAAACAATGGCAAGGTTCGGCCTTGATTTTCAAGAACTCTAGCTCTATGCCTTTTCTTAAATATGTCTTGCCTGAACTTCTTGGTTTCTCTTTGGATATCCATGAATGGCTTCTTCTCTATTCTTTCCTTTTCACTTTCGATCATCTTTTGCCGTTGTGCCACTGCCAGTGCCGCCTCCTCATCCTCCTCTTGTTGTCGTTTTACCTCTTCCTGCATGTCATTCACATTTTAACAACCCATATTTTTATGCAATTGCTAAAAAATATCACATTTACATTAAATAAAAAAAAAAACATAAATAAGATCAAAAGGTTGGCCCCTTGCTAGCTTTCATATGATTTTGAATTGAGTTAATTGTGTTTTTCGTTCTTGTGGTTCGTTGAAAATAACCATTACAGTCCATTAGTTTAAAAATTGCCAAAACAGTACCAGTACTTTCACTTTTGTAACAATGACAGTCCACCTCCGTTAATCCCATCCAATTTACCTTTTAAGTTTTTGGTGGGGTTAACGGAGATGGAGTGTAATTGTAACAAAAGTAAAAGTACTGGTACTGTTTTGGCAATTTTTAACTAATGAATTATAATGGTTATTCTCAACAAACCACAGGGACAAAAAACGTAATTAACTCTTTTGAACTATAAGAGAGTGGAGGGACCTGGAGATCGGAAATGAGACCGTCTAGTGATTTGATTTTCCTGTGTGGCCAACGGGGAATGCCAAATTCTCGGCATTTTTTCTTGAGAACGGTGAGTCCAACTTTTAAGTTTTTTGATGCTTCGATTATAGGAACATCGAAGTATTTCGCTAGATCTTCTAAACCAAGGCTAGCTATGTCTTTAGTTGCTGCCCGCTTCTTTTTCTTCCAAGAAACATCTGTACCAATTGCACTGTGTTGGATTAGAAACGAGGTGACACGAAAATAATCAAGTTTTGGGTTGTCATATCTAACTTGTTTGATAAAAGGGTCATGTTTGGGTTGACTTTTTTAAACCCGTTTAATTAGAGCATTAAACAGGTCAACCCATTTGAAATTAGAATAAAAAACAAATTTTATGGTCCGCATACCAGCCCGTCTAACCTATTTATTACAGCCCGACAACCCATTTATGACCTGTTTGCAACCAAGGTTTAAAAAAACGGAAACGAGTTTCGAGGCGTTTTCCCTTCGCCTCACGAGGCGTAAGCCTCGAGGCGAAACAAGGCGTAAGGCGAGGCGGTATTAATAAATAAATATAAAAATTATATATATTATACAAATAATAATACTAACTAATTCCATCATCAAATTCATCAAAATTATCAAAACATACATAAAAAAGACACAAAATGCTTGAAATTGACACAAAAAGTCAAAAACATCAAAAACAACCATGAAAATCCCATGAGGCGCACCTGAGGCGCAGCCTTTCTTAGCGCCTCAGCCCCTCTGAGGCGCATATGCAGTAAAAACCCCATGAGGCGTGCCTCAGACTCGTTTTTTGGCCGTTTCGCCTCGAGGCACACGCCTCAAGCGTTTTTTAAAACCATGTTTGCAACTTGATTACAACCCATTTACAGCCCGTCAAACCGTCATGTTTGGCTCGCCTAGATAAATGGGTTACAAGGGTTGTTGTTCGGGTTACACAATTTTAAGCACGTTCCAGAAGATTAAAATAACATTGTAGCCTTCTCAATTATTTTAGTGTTACCGACACGTCCATCGCTTTTTAAAGAAATTCAGTTTAAGAAAAAAGTTAGAAAAGTAATGTACCGAAAAAAAAATATTATGTGAAATCAAACCTGTGGCGCTTTGATCACTTTCTTCATTTTCTGATGACCCGTAAGGAAGAGAGTTAAGATCTACGTCACACATGTGATGACTCTTATACCGGTTGTTTTTGTCTTCTTTCCGTTTACTAGCTTCCTCAGATTCACTGTTACATTCTTCGATCTTTTTAATGTCACGGGTCAACTGAGTAATCGTTTGTATGTCATTACTCAAAGATGGAATCGTTTCCAACTTGCGGTTCCTGAAAATCACAAAACATGATATCATAAAGGATAAAACAGTAGCAAGAACCGAAACTTTCTTTCTTGAAAGAGTCAAAAACATTATTAAATAGAGCAAGAACCGAAAACAAAATTCCAACATGCTGATCAGGCTGACACATAAAAACAACACAGAAGACTACATACGAACCGACTTTAAAGCAAAAAAAAAGCTTCAAGTTAATCTCACCTTGAAACTGTAAGAACAGTCGGGAGCCGATCGATATCACCCGAATACCAACAATCCTTATCGAAAACAAAGATGCAGAGCCACACACCATTCACAAGCCCTTCGAAATACGAAGAAACTTCAAACTTGTGCAAAGTGAACACTTTACAGAAGCTAATCTCTTCATAATCCCTCTCTTTATGAAACACAAATTCTCTCTCCACCTCCACTTCTCCCCCTCCCTCCTTAGAATCCGATCGGTATAGATGCACCGTCCTAATCAACTCTGCAATAATCAAATACATCACCAATCGCATCAAACTGAAAAACAAAATTACCTAAAGGGTTTCAAAGTTGAAACCGCATTTCGCATATATTGACAAGAATTTATGCTTTTTTTTACAGTTTTGCGTCTCTGCGCGAATTAATCAAATACATCACCAATCGCATTATATCGAAAAAAAAAATAACCTAAATTAGCATTTAATCTACAGAGTTCAATAATGTTTCAAAACTGAAACTGCATTTCCTAACATTTGACAATAACTTACGCTTTTTTTAACATTTTTGCGCCTGCACAAATTAATTAACTCTCTAATAATCAAATACATCGTCAAATTGAGAAACATCATAAACAAAATTAGCATCTAACCAACACAAAGTTCCAGAGGGTTTCAAAACTGGAACTTTCGCATCCGTCAACAAGAATTTATGCTTTAAAAAAAATTTGCATCTCAACTGCGCGAATTAATCGGCTATGAAATAATCAAATACATAACCAATCACATCAAATTGAAAGAAAAAGGCTCAAACTATCCACACACCCTATCTGCCTATTTGCACACCCTTTGCCTCGTATATGCCTATACGGGGCGTATAGGGTTACATCAAACAGTGTCTGACTCATGTCAGTTCTGGTTTGGCTGCTCCTATCTGCCTCGTATAAATAGGGACTAGGGTGTGTGAATATGTAGACCCGAAAGAAAAAACACAAATAACCAAAATCAGCAATTAACATCTAACCAACACAAAATTCAATGGGGTTTCAAACCTGAAACCACATTTCACATCAATTTACAAGAATTTAAACATTTTTTAAAAACATTTTTGCCTCTCAACTGCACAAATTAATCAGCTCTGTAATAATCAAATACATCATGAATCACATCAAATTAAAAAACAAAATAACCAAAATTAGCATCTAACCAAAACACAAAGTCCGATAGGGTTTCAAAATTGAAACTACATTTCACATCGATAGACGTGAAAATTATTTGTACTTTTTTTACATTTTCGCGTCTCGAAACGCACGGTTAAAGTTTCAATTCATCAACATTGAAACGTACGGATACAATAGTAGAAAACCAATGGGTTTTGCTAAGGTTGTGAGCCTTGGGAATCTGAAAGTTTGAATGGTAATGTGGTTACCTGGGCGGATGAGGTTGCGAAAGGCGACGAGTGCTTTCAGAGATGGAGAATGTTGTGAGAGAGACGCCATTGGAGAGTTAGAGCAGAAGGCATAATAACTTCAAGAGGGTTTTATGAGGGAGGGGAAGAAGGGGTTTTGCTTTTGCATGCGGTCAGTTTTGTGTCACTTCCGAGGGGATGAGAGAGAAAGTGAGAAATGGTTGTTGTTTCAAGTGTGTGATTTCATAGTAGTTTGGTGGAGTCATGAGTTATCTTTTGTTTATTTTACTTTTGACTACTTGTACTTTGGTGGTGGTGTTATTTATTTCAAAATCTTTATTTCATTTCTTTTAGAGTTAAATGTGATTTTAGTCTCCGTGTTTTGAATCATTTTGCCAGTTTAATTTAAAGATTTCATTTTTCGTCTGTGGATCCAAAAAAGTTTAACCGTTGCCATTTTAGTCCACTGGGTTAACTTCATCTATTATTTCGGTTAACAAGAAGGGCAATTCGGTCATTTTATATGGCCGAATTGCCCTTCTAGTTAACAGAATTACATATAAAATGACCGAATTACCCTTCTCGTTAACGGAAATAATGGATGAAGTTCGCTCAATGGACTAAAATGACAACGGTGAAACCTTTTTGGACCCACAGGTGAAAAATGAAACCTTTGAACTAAACTGCCAAAATGGCCCAAACCACAGGGACTAAAATGACATTTAACTCTTTTTTTAAGATAATAAGATAGATTGTTTTAGTGTCGTGTGTATGTTTTGTGACCTTGCTTCGGCGTGAAAGTAAGTATGATGTTTAAAGGAAGCCGTGAGTAGTCATGGTATTGAATGTGTTTACTTGTGGTTTCTTTTGTTTATAGTCTTGGTTGAAACATTTATGAAAAACATTATGTGAGGTGGTAATTTAAATAAGACTATGTAGCAAAGTACAAAAGCATACTAGTGTGTACTTTTGGCGAAGTATGAATGCGTTAGGTCATATATAATGGATGTTGTGATTTATTTTATCTTTTGTATGGATTCGCCTTTATTTAGAGCGTCGTAGATCCATCCTGATGGTAGCGACTTTTAATCCTGACCAACATTGGTCCCAATGGGAGAATAAGTTTTGTCCAATGAGAGAATAAGTTTTGTGTGGACTTTTAATCCTGACCAACATTGGTCCCAATGGAAGAATAACCAAAATCTTTTTTTTTTTTTTTTCATTAGCTAAAGGTAGGATTTTTTTTATTTCACCATGAATCTATATTTGTTTCCTTAGTTTCGTTATCTGACATGAAAAATGAGTTTGGGATTCCGTATGTTAAATAACGTAACTTGTAGATACATAGATAGTGTAGGTACTAGTTTGTAATTTCTTATTTTCTATTTACATGTTCGGAGTAATTATGATTTCAAATATTAAACATATTAAATTTTTATGTAAGAACCAAGATACATGCATTCATCACACGCATTTAATTCAGTCTTATACTGTAATTATGGTTGGTCCACGATTTTTTTTTATTGTTAGTCATCTAAATACCTTTAGGCTAAAAACGTGTTAGCCTTATATGGGTAAGTAAGAGCGTACCCTGTTTCTATCCATCAATTATCACATAGTATATAATACATGTGAAAGTGTAACGGTTACATATAACATAAGCTAGTGTATAGTGTATGAATAACATTTATATTTGTACAATTCTACAAGACGATGTCATATGTGAGCTTAGATTCACACAAACTATATAAGAGTTCAATTTTTGTTTGTATATTGTGAGTAGACGTGTAAAAAAATCGGTTTGTGAAAAAAAAAAAAGCCTCTAACAAAAACTATTCGATTTTTTTATTAAAAGGGTTTATCAAAAACCACTTACGGTTCGAACTGACTCGTTGGGCGGGGATTCAACAAAAAAATCGGTTTGAAAACTGGTTAAAAGAATTAAGACCGTTGGGAAACCGGTTCGGTTGACAAAAAAAAGCCGGAAAATGCCTTTGTGTTCTAATGGTTATATTAACGTTGGAGGGTCAATTTGACCAATTTTTTTGTTGTTTTCCAGATTTTGACACCCCCAAAACACTATAAATAGTTTTTGCTTCATTTGTTTTAATTACCTTACTCTAAAACACTCTCTACTCTACGAAAATCTCCAAAATGCACACTATACTTTAATGGCAACCTCTAGTGCTCAAGATTCGATTAATGTTGGTGATCTTCAAACAATGTGGTGGTTCAAGTTTAAGACAAACGCTCACTCGAGGGAGAATTGGAATATAACGAGCAATTGTATGAGGACGAGGTAGCCGGCGGATTGACAACTCCAATGATCGACGAAGAAGTCGCTTTTGATGAATGCCTTCGAAATAGCTCTAGTCCGGACATATATTAATTGTTGTTTATCAATATTTAGTATTTTAATTCCACTTAAAATATAAAATATATTTTAGTGGAAACTGAGACTATGTATTTTCTTTTTTATGTTCGATGAATGTTTAAGTTTTTAAGTATTTGGATAAAGCGGGTTTTTTATGTATGCGTTAAAAACAGCTTAAACTAGTTTTTTAATGTCACACCCCGATATTTCCACGTATTACCGGTGGGCCCGGTGAGGAGTATCGTGACGTAGTTGATATCATCATAGTCAAACAATACAATTTAAATGCACATGGGAAGCAAAAGATAGATTCATTTCAACCGAATAAATTGTAATATTAAGTATCAAAAGATAGTTGACAATGATCCACAGGCGCATCGAAAGAAAAAGGAAATTGTTCAACAGACTTTAACATCTAGAGCTTGCGAGACTTGATTATTGATGCCTGGAGTAGCCAGCCTATTTCGTATAGTACCTGCACTTAGCCTTTTTGGAAAATACGTCAGTTTACACTGGTAAGTACAATTTAACTGACTCATTTTGAAAAGTTTAAGAAAATTAATTTGAATGCACTTAGGCAACATTATCATTTATAACTTGGGACAATTTTTTAAAAATAATCTTGTATACAGATTTACTTATTTGTCGTCCGTCAGGGCCGGTTTGTAGGGCCGGCCTAGATTAACTGACAGGCCACAGGTATAATACCCATAAGGTTGATTCCTTTAAGTGGGCTACCAGTTTTTACATATGCAACTGTCAGGTGTACGCCTACACCCCGTGCTTAGGTCGTGGCCATTTCTTTGAATGATGCCAAAGATATCCGGGACATGGTCATTTAACCCCCAAAGGCCATACACCAAATAATACAGAATAAAACAGGTTATGTAAATACATTAATCACAATACGATTTAAATGACTACATACCCGACCAAACGGTATTATTATAATACCGTATCCCAAGCCCGTATAGGGAAAATAAGTTAGAAGTATTTACCTTTGCAAGTATAATTCACAATAGCAAGTGCACGTAGCTTTTACTGGTGCTCTTAATCTGGAACGAAGGTTTTTAATAACCTATTAGATTCCTAACGGGTCTTTAATTAAGCCTAAACTTAGACCGGTTAGTTTTAAAGGAAGATACAGTCTAAAATGCATGATGAAGTGAAGACCGAAATAGAATGTCTTTTAGACCCGACAAGTTTAAAAACTTGTATAATATGGGTAACCTAAACACATTCTGGATTTTGAGACAAAATTGATAAGGTTTGACCCGTTTCGGTCAATTTATGCAAACTAGTTACATAAACCGAACCAAACACGAAATATGCATAGCGGGTAACCCTATGAGTCATATAAATCTGAGTTACAGGTCTGATGTATTCAGTAAAAATACTTAATTTACTAAGTTATCTCATTAGGGTATAACCTATATGTGAAATTTATCATTTCTAACCATACTATGCACCGAAGGGGCATTTTGGTAATTTCACCTAAGGTTTAAAGGTCGAATCTGGAAATCTGGGTTTAAAACTTTTTCTTACTGCTAAAGTATAAAAATTTACCTAAGATTTCAGTAGGTATCAATTCTTATATATCTAAAATGGTTTTAATACATACTATGCGTTAAAAACGCTTAAAAAGACGATTTTGAGCTATTTCCGGGTTTTTAAAGGAAAGCTGATATTTTTATTATTCCAGAAGGCTTAAAATATTCTATTTATCATATTAGATCAGTAGAAAAAGGTTTGGTATCAAAAGGATTTGTAAAACTCATTTTATAGCTTAGAAGGGCAAAACCGACAACTTCCGATTTAAGCTTAGAACTCTATGTTATGCTCAGCCTAAAAATAAATAAAAATCTTCAAAAATCCCAAAATATTATTTTATATCAGTAGGTATAAAGTTTGGTATCGAAAATCGGGTTTTGATAGGCTATATGCTAATTATGCCATTTAATTACCAAAGAGCTTTCTAATTACGCTAATGAGCATAACTCTTAATCTTGACCTCAAACTGATGTCAAATTTTAGGTACAAGTTTATAAATCAGTAACTAAGGTTTCTGTTCTATTACATTTTCAAAAATCACGTTATAAGGTCATATGGGCATAATAGTCAACATTTAAGCAATTAACGGAAACATGCATGTGAATCGGATAACTAATGAATCAAGTTGTATAATCACAGAGGGTTATACTAACATGAAACCTAGTCCTAATAAAGCTCTAAGGCATTTCTAAACTATGCTCTAACGGGTCAGAACTGAAAGTCAAAGCAAAAGTCTACTTTTGCGACTTTCGGTTCCGAACCGAGCTTAAACTGAAAATTGTCGAGTTGAACATGTTTAGACATGTTCTTACATTAATTAACAAGTTATATTAATGATAAAACAGGTTGCATGGCTTCTACATTGTTAATTATGCATTAATTTGAAAATAAGCTTTCTGTTGACTTTTTAAGATTAGCTTTGACCCGACAATTGACCTAGTTAGAGTGGGAATCAGAGAGTGCCCTTTTAATGGTTTATCACCCTCATAATTACCAACTCATAGGTACTTTAATTCGAGATTTGACTAAACAAATTACGAGTAATCTCGAAGTCAAACCTTAATTACGACGGTTTGACTTTAAGCTAATTAACTAAGCAAAACTGAATTAAGAAAGGTTAATGACACTTACCAAGATCCTAAGAATGATTATGGATCCTAAGAAATCTTGAAAAAGTCCAGAGAAGCTCCAGAGACCAGCTTGAAGTGCAAATGAAATGAGCAAGTCCAATTGTTGCAACTTCAAGCTCTTATATAGTGAGCTAAATGTCACAAGATCATCACACCTAAGTCTACAGGTGTTTCCTGATGCTTCCCATGTGTCCCTATAATGCCAAAACCATTTGCCAAGTCCCTGAATTCGAAAACCACTCATATAAGACGGTGCAACCTGCGAAACAGGCATCTGTCCATTTTCTGCTGCCAGCGACTATCTTACGGACCGTAAGCAAAAAGCCTTGCGGACCGTAGGCACCTCTTACGGACCGTAAGCCTTTGGCTTTGCGGTCCGTAACCGACCATGGATTATATCGCCCAGTTGCAGTGCTTGCGGACCGTAAGCCTAAGGCCATACGGTCCGCATCCGATGAACAGAACACAAAAACTTGGAAACTTTCAAGCTTTGACCATGCAACTTTGGAATTTCCGAATCACCTGCTTTCTTTTCAGTGTAGGGACCATGTAACCAGTCTTTTGCATGGTCTTTCCATGCACTTACACATCTTGGAATCTTATGGAGAGTCTTGTCATGCACTTGAATAAAGTTTAATTCTTTTGAACAAGAATTTTAATTATAAACTTTGTTGTAACATTATTTAGATACCCAAATCTTTATAACTGAATTTGTTTATTATGGAAATGACCGGTTCTAAATATATCAGATGTTTATCATAAATGATTAAGGTCTTGGGATTTATAATTTGGTCGCTCAGAGGTGTTTATTAACATGTCGACCCTTTTAAATCCTACCATACATCTTTTACTTGATCCGGGTTCCTGACTCGTTTATCTTACATGACACGTGTCTTTATTTTATTGGGTATGATTTTACGAGGTGTTACATCCTCACCCCCTTAAAAGAAATCTCGACCTCGAGATTTATTGGAACAAATGAGGGGATTTTTCCTTCATGGTAGATTCTACCTCCCACGTATATTCGGGACCTCTGCGGGCACCCCATTTGACCTTTACAATAGGCACATGCTTCCTTCGAAGCTTCTTTACATGTCGATCCTCAATCGACAAAGGTTTTTCCACAAATTTCAAGCTCTCATCTATGTGCAAATCCGTATGTGGTATGACTAGCGGACCATCGGATAGATATTTCTTCAGATTGCAGATGTGGAATACATTGTGAATACCACTGAGCGATTCAGGCAAGTTCAACTTATAAGCCATTGTTCCTACACATTCGATGATCTCGAATGGTCCTATATACCTTGGGCTTAACTTACCTTTCTTACCAAATCGCATGACTCCCTTCCAGGGTGATACTTTAAGCAGAACCTTATCACCAACCTCAAACTTTAGAGGTTTTCGCCTTTTATCAGCATAACTTTTCTGCCTATCTCTGGCAGCTTTCAGGCGGTCACGAATTTGGACAATCTTGTCCGTTGTTTCAAGGACTATATCAGGTCCTGATAACTGAGCTTCTCCTACCTCTGTCCAACAAATAGGCGTTCTGCATTTCCTACCATATAATGCCTCAAAAGGAGCACCCTGAATGCTTGTATGGTAGCTATTGTTATAGGAGAACTCGATCAATGGCAGGTGGTTATCCCAACTACCACCTAAGTCAATCACACATGCATGAAGCATGTCTTCCAAAATTTGGATTGTACGCTCACTCTGTCCGTCCGTCTGAGGATGGTAAGCCGTACTAAAATTTAAGCGCGTGCCCAAAGACTGTTGGAAACTTTTCCAAAAATGCGATGTGTATCTAGTATCCCTATCAGAGATAATAGACACTGGAATGCCATGAAGAGATACAATCTTATATACGTACAACTGGGCTAAAATGTCAGAGCTATGAGTCTCCTTGATGGGTAAGAAATGTGCTGACTTAGTCAGTCTATCTACTATGACCCATATAGTATCATTTCCTTTCTTTGTCTTTGGCAACTTGGTGATAAAATCCATTGTCACCATTTCCCACTTCCAGGTGGGAAGTTCAAGCTGTTGTAACAAACCTGACGGCTTTTGATGTTCAGCTTTAATTTGTGCGCACGTCAAACATTTGGCTACATAGGTAGCTATAGACTTCTTCAAGCCTATCCACCAATAATTTGCCTTCAGATCCTGGTACATCTTGTCAGCTCCAGGATGAGCGGAATATTTAGAACTGTGGGCTTCCTGGAGTATAACATCCCGAAGTCCTCCATAAACTGGAACCCATATTCGTCCATTTAACCTTAGGATTCCGTCCTTGCCATAGGATAACTGCTCTTCAGTTACTCCTAGCTTTTCATCAGGATAGTTAGCTTCCAATACGGCTTCCTTCTACGCAGCTAACAACCTTTCATTCAAACTATTCTTTAATTCAATGCTCTTGGCATTGATTCTTATAGGCTTCACCCTTTCCTTCCTGCTTAAGGCATCGGCGACTACATGGTATTGAAACTGGTGAGGTAAGCTTGACAATCTAAATTCTTCATTACCAATGATAAGAAATCTGACTCGATCCTTTCAACCTCATGTTGCGGGCAATAATTCTCTTTGATGAGAGCAACGAACTGATCCCATGACAGATTGTAGAGTGGGATCTTCCCAGCAGCTTGAATGTGAGATTTCCACCATGCTAATGCCTCCCCCTTAAATGATTGGGATACATACTTCACTATATCCCTTTCAGCACAACCGCTGATGTCAACTACTGTGTCCATCTCATCTAACCAGGTCATACAATCAATTGCCCCTTTCTCCCCAGTGAAATCCCGGGGTTTGCAGGAAACAAAGTATTTATAAGTACAGGACTTGTTACGTGGTTTATCATCAAATACTATCCTCTTGGATGGAACACTGTTTTGGTTTGAGGAATGTCAATTATCATCTTTCTTTAGCTCATCTTTCTTAGAGGATGGCTTGCTGTGAGCCTCTGAATGAGTCTTAGGCTTGGAATGTGGTGCGGATAGGGTCCTACTTCGAGTCCCACTAGATTCATTATACTGCCGCTCTATAGCTTTTGTAACAGCATTATCTACTAATGCTTGCAGTTCCGCACCGGTCACATGTATCTTAGCATTTTCATGGTTTTCCAATGGATGACTATTTACCTCTTCTGACCTAGCCATGTAGCTTTAATTGCTACATAAAATCAAATAAGGACAAGGTTTATACAGAAGCTTATACAGTTTTATTTTTGACAACTTATTAACCATGGTTTTTAATAGCCATTTTGGTTAATTTGTTAAGTATATAATTATTCAGGATCTTTATCATAATCCTAAATTATAAGTTAATAATAGCACAAAAAGGCCTAGTCACTAGGACAAGTTTAGTTTATAAGCCCAGATTTAAATGGAATCGAGGCATTAAGGTTTGAATCAAGGTTCATTACCTTTTCTTGACAGGGAGTTGTAGGCTATCTCTGTCTTTTGTTTCAAAGGGCGTTAATTATAGCCCGTAGGCACTTCATCCTTAAGGGATGATTATATAAATAAGGGAAATTGGAATAACCCAATTAAAGATGACTTATGCAATTTTATCGAACCACATTCTGCCAAGAGTGTTAACGTGTTTTCAGATGTTAACAAGGATTTGAATGGCCATATCTGCAACGACATATAGGCTAGGTCTTACCCTTAAGATTCTTTTTAGTATTTAAACGCAGAACAATACTAGTTTGAGATGTTAATATAGATCTTAATCTAATTGTGGAACTACCATCTTGGCCTTGTCTTATTGTGACATATTGCTAGGTTTTGTCCTTTTTAGATTTTGCCATTTTCTTATAATGATAGATTTTATAATAGGAATGTTATTTTCATTTATTTCACATTTCATGTTTATGCATACAATTTATAAAAATGAAAATTTAAACTCATCATTCCATAAAAATTCAAACAGGTACAATTTTGCCCTAAACGGGACTTCTACTGAAATAACACGCCCACGCAGGGGCTTAAACAAATAAACAAACATACCCACGCAGGGGTCAACAGAAAGACATGCCCACGCAGGGGTAGAATATAAAAGACAAGCCCACGCAGGGGCTGAGTACAGAAACAATTGTGCACGCAGGGACATGATTACAATAAGTTAAAATAGACAAGGATTCTCAAAAATCCCCTTTCTTGGACTTCCCCTTGATTAGGCTTGCCAAACCCTTGAAGAAGCCTTGACGTTCCCTGCGATCTCTTTGAACCTCCCGGTCAACCTGGTTCAATCTATCAAGAACCTCTTGTTGGCATTCCGGCGGAATCAGTTGCGGCTGCGGCGGCTGCTGATGTAAAGGCTGAGGAGGAGGTGGCGGACGCTGGTACCCATAAGTTGGGTAACCAGTGGTCCAAGGACCTCCATAGGGCCCTTCAGGATGAAGAACGTTGTAGTCCCATGCTGCCTGATAAGGATCAACATCTGCATAGTTGTAATTTGTGTGGGCCGGCTGCTCAAAGGGGTTATACGCCGCTGAGCCGGCGTATGTAGGAATTGGGTTACCAAAACCTAATGGTGGTAGCGCGATAGGCGCAGAGTCCGGTTCCAAGACGGGGTTTGAAGGCCCGCCCATCTGCGGGTCTTCATGGAGTGGTGGGTAGTTGTGCCACTTGATGGTTGAGGGGTACTGATACGTACTCTTCCTCGCACGGACATCCGTGCGTTTGACATTCTACGCCTCGGTGGCTCCGGAGGCGGTTGCTCAACTGGTGGTGGTGGTGGTGGCGGTGGAGTAACTACCACAAAACGAGAATCCTCAGAGGGATCATGCTGTTGTTGCTGCTCGTGAGGCGAGGAGTGGTACGAAGGTGTAAAATACCATTCGTACTGGGCGAATCTTGCCTGGTAGCTGTCGGGACCACGGTAAGGTGATCCATGAAAAGATGACCCATCGAAGATCTCGATGGGGTGGTTAGGGGTTCCGGATGGTGGCTCTGCGGGATCGGCGTCCTCGTCCATATCCATTGGATTATCGCCGGAGAAATGGTCCTCTGGTCCCAATGGGTTAAAACCCATTGGTTCTTGAACGTAGTTAGCCGGGTTGAACCGGCTCTGGAAGATAGGAGTGGGGTCGCCAAAAGAATGGTGTGAATTGGACCGCTGCAGAGGTATAAATGAAGGTTGCGGGTGCTCATGGTGATGGATGGCGTGCGTGGTGGGAAGAGCTAAGAGAGACAGATCGCCTCCCTGGTTCAATATAAGTCCTCCAATGTTCTTGTGGACTGGTGCTCATGGTGATGGATGGCGTGCGTCGGTGGGAAGGTCCGACCTCGTGATCATGACCCGTCATTGGGCCTTGCCTCTACCTCTTTTGAATCGTGGCGGCATTTTTGTTCCTGTCAACATAAACAAAGATAACAACAAGAATATATATAAAAGAAAAAAATAAATCAAATCAGGATTTGTCCTATGTTTTTGTCTAGACTAGGAAATTGAGGAATAAGAAATTTGTGTAACTGAGATTAAACACAAAAGGCTAGGGTTTAATTCACTCAGTGTTGGCTCTGATACCAACCTGTCACACCCCGATATTTCCACGTATTACCGGTGGGCCCGGTGGGGAGTATCGTGACGTAGTTGATATCATCATAGTCAAACAACACAATTTAAATGCACAGTGGAATGAAAAGATAGATTCATTTCAACCGAATAAATTGTAATATTAAGTATCACAAGATAGTTGAAAATGATCCACAGGCGGATCGAAAGAAAAAGGAAATTGTTCAACAGACTTTAACATTTAGATCTTGCGAGACTTGATTATTAATGCCTGGAGTAGCCTGCCTATTTCGTATAGTACCTGCACTTAGCCTTTTTGGAAAATACGTCAGTTTACAGTGGTAAATACAATTTAACTGACTCATTTTTAAAAAAGTTTAAGAAAATTAATTTGAATGCACTTAGGCAAAATTATCATTTATAACTTGGGACAATTATTTAAAAATAATCTTGTATACAGATTTACTTATTTGTCTTCCGCCATGGCCGGTTTATAGGGCCGGTCTAGATTAACTGACACGCCACAGGTATAATACCCACAAGGTTGATTCCTTTAAGTGGGCTACCAGTTTTTACATATGCAACTATCAGGTGTACGCCTACACCCCGTGCTTAGGTCGTGGCCATTTCTTTGAATGATGCCAAAGATATCCGGGACATGGTCATTTAACCCCCAAAGGCCATACACCAAATAATACAGAATAAAACAGGTTATGTAAATGCATTAATCACAATACGATTTAAATGACTACACACCCGGCCAAGCGGTATTATTATAATACCGTATCCCAAGCCCGTATAGGGAAAATAAGTTAAAAGTATTTACCTTTGCAAGTATAATTCACAATAGCAAGTGCACGTAGCTTTTACTGGTGCTCTTAATCTGGAACGAAGGTTTTTAATAACCTATTAGATACCTAACGGGTCTTTAATTAAGCCTAAACTTAGACCGGTTAGTTTTAAAGGAAGATACAGTCTAAAATGCATGATGAAGCGAAGACCGAAATAGAATGTCTTTTAGACCCGACAAGTTTAAAAACTTGTATAATATTGGTAAGCTAAACACATTCTGGATTTTGAAACAAAATTGATAAGGTTTGACCCGTTTCGGTCAATTTATGCAAACTAGTTACATAAACCGAACCGAACGCGAAATATGCGTAGCAGGTAACCCTATGAGTCATATACTGGTTTCCTAAGTTAATATGCCTTAAATATGTTGTGACATCAGTAAGATATCTTCTATTATGCCCCAAATGAATTTAAACTCAAATTATGCCCCGAAGGGGTATTTTGGTCATTTAAATGGTTATAAAAGATATTTAATATAAATTTGAGTTACATGTCTGATGTATTCAGTAAAAATACTTAATTTACTAAGTTATCTCATTAGGCTATAACCTATATGTGAAATTTATCATTTCTAACCATACTATGCACCGAAGGGGCATTTTGGTAATTTCACCTAAGGTTTAAAGGTCGAATCTGAAAATCTGGGTTTAAAACTTTTGCTTACTGCTAAAGTATAAAAATTTACCTAAGATTTCAGTAGGTATCAATTCTTATATATCTAAAATGGTTTTAATACATACTATGCGTTAAAAACGCTTAAAAAGACGATTTTGAGCTATTTCCGGGTTTTTAAAGGAAAGCTGATATTTTTATTATTCCAAAAGGCTTAAAATGTTCTATTTATCATATTAGAGCAGTAGAAAAAGGTTTGGTATCAAAAGGATTTGTAAAACTCATTTTATAGCTTAAAAGGGCAAAACCGACAACTTCCGATTTAAGCTTAGAACTCTATGTTATGCTCAGCCTAAAAATAAATAAAATTCTCCAAAAATCCCAAAATATTATTTTATATCAGTAGGTATAAAGTTTGGTATCGAAAATCGGGTTTTAATAGGCTATATGCACATTACGCCATTTAATTAATAAAGAGCTTTCTAATTACGCTAATGAGCATAACTCTTAATCTTGACCTCAAACTGATATCAAATTTTGGGTACAAGTTTATAAATCATTAACTAAGGTTTCTATTCTTTTACATTTTTAAAAATCACATTTTAAGGTCATATGGGCATAATAGCCAACATTTAAGCAATTAACGGAAACATGCATGTGAATCGGATAACTAATGAATCAAGTTGTATAATCACAGAGGGTTATACTAACATGAAACCTAGTCCTAATAAAGCTCTAAGGCATTTCTAAACTATGCTCTAACGGGTCAGAACTGAAAGTCAAAGCAAAAGTCTACTTTTGCGACTTTCGGTTCTGAACCGAGCTTAAACTGAAAATTGTCGAGTTGAACATGTTTAGACATGTTCTTACATTAATTACCAAGTTATATTAATGATAAAACAGGTTGCATGGCTTCTACATTGTTAATTATGCATTAATTTGAAAATAAGCTTTCTGTTGACTTTTTAAGATTAGCTTTGACCTGACAATTGACCTAGTTAGAGTGGGAATCGGAGAGTGCCCTTTTAAGGGTTTATTACCCTCATAATTACCAACTCATAGGTACTTTCAATTCGAGATTTGACTGAACAAATTATGAGTAATCTCGAACTCAAACCTTAATTACGACGGTTTGACTTTAAGCTAATTAACTAAGCAAAACTGAATTAAGAAAGGTTAATGACACTTACCAAGGTCCTAAGAATGATTATGGATCCTAAGAAATCTTGAGAAAGTCCAGAGAAGCTCCAGAGACCAGCTTGAAGTGCAAATGAAATGAGCAAGTCCAATTGTTGCAACTTCAAGCTCTTATATAGTGAGCTAAATGTCACAAAATCATCACACCTAAGTCTACATGTGTTTCCTGATATTCCCCATGTGTCCCTATAATGCCAAAACCATTTTCCAAGTCCCTGAATTCGAAAACCACTCATATAAGGCGGTGCAACCTGTGAAACAGGCATCTGTCCATTTTCTGCTGCCAGCGACTGTCTTACGGACCGTAAGCAAAAATCCTTGCGGATCGTAAGCACCTCTTACGGACCGTAAGCCTTTGGCTTTGCGGTCCGTAACCGACCTTGGATTATATCGCCCAGTTGCAGTGCTTGCGGACCGTAAGCCTAAAGCCATTCAGTCCGTATCCGATGACCAGAACACAAAAACTTGGAAACTTTCGAGCTTTGAATATGTAACTTTGGAATTTCCGAATCACCTGCTTTCTTTTCAGTGTAGGGACCATGTAACCAGACTTTTGCATGGTCTTGCCGTGCACTTACACATCTTGGAATCTTATGGAGAGTCTTGTCATGCACTTGAATAAAGTTTAATTCTTTTGAACAAGAATTTTAATTATAAACTTTGTTGTAACATTATTTAGATACCCAAATCTTTATAACTGAATTTGTTTATTATGGAAATGACCGGTTCTAAATATATCAGATGTTTATCATAAATGATTAAGGTCTTGGGATTTATAATTTGGTCGCTCAGAGGTGTTTATTAACATGTCGACCCTTTTAAATCCTACCATACATCTTTTACTTGATCCGGGTTCCTGACACGTTTATCTTACATGACACGTGTCTTTATTTTATTGGGTATGATTTTACGAGGTGTTACATTTAACAGCACCAAAACTGGTTTTTTACTTATTTTTTCGACGGTTTTCTTTTGTACCAATTTAAAACCGGCCTAAACTGTATCAGTTCGGATTCTCACTTTAAAAAACCGGTCAAAAAATCCATTTTGTAAATGTCTACTTGTGAGTTTATTATAATAAGAGCTTTTTGGAAGTGTAGAAATGTCTTTTGGTTATTAATCGTGTTGTTGATGTAGGTAGGCTTACCAGCTTCTAACGCTAGCCTTTTAAGCTCGAAGGGTTAAAAGCTCAAAAGCGTCTACCATGATGGGATGTGTCTATAATAGCATTCTATGTCAATAGTGACATTCCACGTTTGATCGCCGAATATGAGTCCCCATGTCTACTGCAGCACGTGGTTGAATGAGGGAGATCTAATATCCACTATATAAAACCCTCACTCACCTAAAATGGTTTAGTCTTATTTGGCCACTTGGAATGAGAGTTCCCCCTTACCCCTTTTGCCTCTATGCTTGACGCTCAAGCTACCTGGGCTGAAAAGGCTTCACTATATATAGATGCCTTGGGCATCTCAGGTAACACCTAATTTTTACCCTCACTCGCCACACTCTCGAGGGAGCCAGTTGTAATGCTTTGCGTTTTTGTATTTTCCTTATTTAGAAAGATGTATTCGTATTTCTATTTTTTGGAAATCTTGCAATCATAATTCATTTCAATCTGCGTAATCTCGAGACACGCTTGTTTATGCATAAATACATGATACTTAATCAATCTCGAATACGTGTTTTATATAAGAAACCAAATTATACTTGATGTTTAATTATATTCGGAACCACACTCATATACATTCATGTTATTCACACACTCATATATTCCTTATTCACACACGCAATTTCCTAACTCTTTTATTTAAGCTTAAGTATTATTATCACAACACTTACAGGCTTAAAGCAGTGGCTTGGCTCTGATACAACCTTTACTCTCACGACCCCCGACCCACCCTGGACGGAATCGGGTGCCGTGAGCAGTCCAGTGGTACCGGTGATTATTTTTGGAAACGTTGCAGCGGAAATTTCATCAGGACCGTGAGTTAGGAAAAATATCAAAGTTTAAAAACACCGGATTTTATTTATTAAATAGATGGGATAAAACCCATGTTTTACAATGGTAGCTTTAATATAGATAAATTTGATTTTATAAAACAATATTTCTTAATTTGATTTAATTAATAAAATAAGCCACTTCTTGAAGTCCTTCCGTGCTGGATCCAATCCTTACTCCAATCTACTGTAATTACCTGAAACGTTTTTTTTAAAAGGTTTTGTCAGCGGGAAATACTGAGTGAATCATTCTTTTTATGTAAAAATCATGTGTAGTTATAATTTACAGTATTAAGAGCGATTACAATGTTTCTGATATCAATCCAACTACCCACAGTATTTGTCACTCGACCATCCATTGGCTAGCCCATTTGTCCAATGGTGTATGTGACTGTGGTCAGATCACCCCTTGGACACCCGTTTGTCCAAGTGTGACGAGAAACAAGTAATGTATACAAAACCCCACATACCGGCTGTAATTTGGTGATTACATAGACTTAATCCCTGTAATTATAACTTTGAAAATAACTTGAAGTTTTGTAAAACAGTTGATAAAAAGAGAATGACTCACATCATAAGCATGCAGGATTGAGTTAACAAACTTCTTGATTCTACTTCTTCCGATAATTAAGCATGCACTTTATTATTCTGGATCTTCTGATGATTTAATAGTTTGTTTGATTGTAAGTGTGTGGTTGGGAGTATTTTTGGTAGTTAAACATATAGTTTAACGGAATGGAATACGTATTTGTGTAAAACCCAAATCAAACCTTAACGGTAGTCACGAGATTCGAACCTTAACGAATTTCACAAAGTATAGTCTTATTCAGACAGTACTTTGGTATCCATTTAATGAACTCACAAAGTATAACACTTTGGATTCCGTTTACCGAAATTCACAAAGTACAACACTTTGGCATTCGTTAGTTGATTCCTGAATCAATCGGACAGAACATCGCTTTGGTGATTATTGGTTAGAACACCAACGTATAGAGAGAAGAATAGAAGAAATGAACAAAGGAAAATGAATCTTAAGCTTCCTATTTATATGTAGATTTACTCCTTAGCTAGAAAGTTTCCTTAACCATTAAGTTTCCTTAACTATTAGGTTTCCTTAACTATTAAGTTTCCTTAACTATTAAGTTTCCTTAACTATTAACTTTGCTTATCTATTTAACTAAATAACTTACTTAGCTTAATTAATCTTAATTAATCTTGATTAACTTAATTAATCTTGATTAATTAATCATACTCAACTTAATTAATAGATTAATTAATCTACTCAGCTAACTTAGCTGCTAAGTTTATTTAATTATTAAGTTTACTTAGCTATTAAGTACTCTAGCAGCTCCTTGCTTACGAGTTCTAATTTCTAGATACAATGGAACTCGTATTAGTGTATTAACTCAATTCAACTTTAACGATAATCACGAGATAAAACCCTCACAACGAATGACAAAGTGTAATCACTTAAACATCCATCGGATTCACAACGAATGACAGAGTATTCCCCGAGTTCGGGTGATACAAAAACATCCTGTCGGAATCACGACTAATGACAAAGGATAGCACTTAAACATCCTGTCGGATAGTTTCAATCGATCGGATAGAGTACCGTACCAGTGATTAGAGTTATTACCCTAATAACGGGCAGAGTTTAGGGATTCAGAGAGTAAAATCCCGAGCTATTATTTACAAAAATAAAAGCTGACGAAAAGAAAAGAATTGAACAGCGATCGAGTTAATACCCGGCATCGTAGCAGCACCCCGCTATACTAATTAGTGATTTGGAGACTATTTCGGCTATAACTCGACGTATACAACGAGAATTTACGTCATTCTAACTTCTGATTTCAAGTCCCAAGGCCTGCTATTTATACATCAAAATTGACATGCTTACGGACCGTAAGACTATTCCCTTACGGTCCGTAAGGGACACCTAAGGGTCATAGGGTGCCACGCGTGGGACTAGGCTTGCTGAGTCGACGTCTCCTTAATTTACATTTTGACAACGAGTTATAAGGATAATTATCGAGTAGGGAATACCCCCCCCCCAAGTTTTACGGACCCTGATCCTGATTCTGATTATTCTGAAAATTTTAGGGATTGTGCAGGATTACTTGGGTGTCTCAATTAAGGTTTCCTTTTTATACAATTAACATAATAAGTATTAATTTTAGTGAGAGTCGTTACATCCTCCCCACCTTAATAAAATCTCGTCCTCGAGATTTGGACTATGATATTTTCTTGGGGTCATGTTACTCCTTTTAAACAATATTTCGTGGGATGGAATTAAAAGATATTTGAGGGGTATGAATTTTGAAAATAAAAATGATTTATAGAAACAATTGGATTCAATATCCGAAATGAACTTATTTTGATCAATTGAGGGAGATTCCGAATTGATAAATCTCTATTTGAAGTATGGAAAAAAATGATTTGTTAATGATTATCTGAAATCAATATCGTTTCCTTAAATGGTACTGGTCAATAGAATTTAGTGTATCGTAATCTGAGTACATAATTGTACCAAGAATATGACAAATCAAACGAATGACGTAGGAATAGGGTTTATTATTAGCACAGGCTACAAATGTATATGGATACTGCAAGGTATTGAAAGAACTTAAAATTTACCGTTTTTGAAATTAACTGAGAGTTTCAAGGAAGCGGATCTAGATATTTTAAAAGATGAAATGTTCAAACGAATGAGATGAAATGATATAGTTTTCAAGGTGATTGGGTTCAAGCCAAAATATATATGATCACTGAATGTGAAAGACTTTTAGAATCAATAAAGTTTTTTGTCAAAAGAAAGCTTTCTTTGGTTGGCAACTGAGGAAGACTTAGAATCTACAGATTCAAAAATAAAATAAAAGTATAAAAATGATTTGTCAAATATTGAATTATGATATGAGAAAATCAATGTGCTGAGATGGGTGATTTGTAAGAATACATAAAAAGACAATAAAGTTAGTGTATTTTTGTCTTAATACATAATTGTATTCAGATGAGGTTAATCAAAATGTTTGATTAAAGATAGGGGATATTTTGATTTATTAAATATTTTTTCCTTTTATGTTATCATAAAGTAGATTAATAAATAAATATAGATAGGTTTAAAATATCAAAACCCGTGGTAATTTTGACAAAATAATGATATATGTTTTATAAATAGGTTTACCCAATATTCTAGAGCTTACGATTATCATTTTTAAAATCAAGTATGTTTAACTGTAAGATTTATAATAGGGTATTTAAATCATAAAAGTAAAATAATAAATGTTTATTATTTTAATATCAAGCATACTTAAATATTGGTTTGCGTAAATAACATTTGATATTTTAATATATATATATATTATAAAAGAATATTTCTATAAATATTTAATGGTTGTGAAATATTAATCAAGATGAACATTTATTTATAATATGTCTTGTTCATGAATGTTAGACAATTATTTAGATAATTTTATTCGTCCCTTTAAAAATATGTCTTCTCTTTACTGTACAAAGTATATATATTATAAGAATATTTTTATATATAACTGAAATTTACTAAATAAGTATGATGACTTTTATATACATTAAATAGTTATTATCATGGTTGGATATTGGTTAGTGCTGCCTTGTTTAAGCATAGGTGGCCAGTCCATGCCTAACTAAGGCTAGGCTACCCAACATCTGTCCTTGATAATAATCTAAAAAAAAAATAATATTAACACCATTATTATTAATATTTTATTACAAATATTAATAAAAAAATAATAATAATAACTAGTCATAAATTTAAACGAGATTAGCGTAATCTTCAAATTTGTGAAAAAGTCACTACAAGGTGATCGTGATGTAAAGAAAATGATTTAATGAAGTTGAAGACCAACAAGCATGTTATAGTTCAAGAGAATTGAAATGCTTGTTGGGATTATTTCGAATTTGAATATGATGGCTTAAAATATCATATGGGACTTTGAATTGAATATGGATTGCGAGCAAGTTAACTGGGTTTGAATAAAATGAGTTTTAATAAGGAAGTTCGGACATGATCACAACAGAAATCATGTATACCCTTCAAAAGAAAATCAAGTTTTTTTTCAAGATATTCATTGATTCGATATTAAAGAGTTATTGCTTTGTAAAAACGCGGTTTACAATGAAAAGATCAAGTATAGCGAAATGATATTTGAACTTTTGATAAAACAACAAATTGGAATGATGCCCTCCTATGGTTTTCATAATTCAAATGAACCACATGCGCAACAAACAGTGCATGTGTAGCGTGTGGATTTATCAAGAAATGAAATGGATCAATATTTGCTACTATGAAAGAAATCTTTATGGTATGATGACCATTAAAAGAAGTAGAAACACGAAAGTTAACTTATTATAGGCAGAAGTCAGAATTGCAATGAAAGGAATATAAGAACTTTATCTAGAATTTCGTGTGATAACCGTTGTTAAGTGACATTACCAAGGAATATCGAATGAAATGAAATGAAATAGGGGATTTGCAAAGGTATGTGACTCCTTTTTCAGTGATAATAATTATGACTCAGTTTAGACTATGCACCGATGATTGTGAAATCTTGTTCCAACGTACCTCAGCGAGATTCAGATCGTTTGTAGGATCATGTGGCAAAGTGCTTCTTTTTTATTAGTAGTTTTCTACTTACAGAATTAGTATTGGTGTCATCGTGCCCAATTTATATTTTTCAAAGGTCTTGCCTTGGAAGTTGTGTGTGATAAACTTCGACGTCTGTGGACGTATAATTTAAGTTTCATGTGTTTTCTTGTGTATTAGCATAACTTTATATGCTTCTTACTTGCGTTAATAATATATGGTAACGCATTGGAAATTTGTACTTTTGATGATGTTCCAACTTAATGGGTTTCCATTTATTATTGTCGCATGAGTTACGAGACAGATGATCAAACGAAATAATGTTTGATATCGGAATTAAAGATATATGCAGGAGATTTCTGACAAAGAAATCTAGAATTATTATTGACACATATGCTTGTGTTTTAGTCTTAATTATTAATCGTTACGGTTTTTGGAATTTCTTATACATATCTATATAATCATATATTTCACATGCTGTAATATACATACCCTTTATAAGGTCAATGTATTTATCAGATTCATATTTCCAAGAACCAGTCAGATATTTGGTCATGATACTATTTAGGGAAATCTTGTTACTATTTGACATATTATTTACCCCGTCTTATCCGGTTCGCGCCGGAGCGGTAATCTCAGTATATCCGGACAAGCTGGAGAGTCTGCTACTCTATACCCAGTTTTGCCAGAGAAAATTTTCTATTTCCCATAAATAGTATCTTTTCAAAAAGTGCCTCTTTTATTAGGGCTTTTATCCAGAATCAAGGAAATTTGTATTTCCATAACATATCTTTATTCTTGACCAAGTAATATCAATAAACAAGAATAAATAGAAATTAAATGCTATTGCCTGCTAGTCGTCATTCTTATGGAATATCAATAACCATTACATTATACTTATTTATACTTATATAAGTAATTTTATCTTGAAGCTTATATTAAGACAAAATTCTTAAGTTCGAGTCTAAATATTATTCTGAGTGCTATCAGATAATATTAAGTTTCTAACTTTCCGTTTATGCTTAGGTATTATTATAACACCTAATTGCTTTAAACAAGTGGCTTAGCTTATACTAAGGCATCTTTTCTTATGTTCAAGTCTAAATGCTATCAGATGTGCTACCAGTTAATAGCAATTTCCTAACTCTTTTATTTAAGCTTAAGTATTATTATCACAACACTTACAGGCTTAAAGCAGTGGCTTGGCTCTGATACCACCTTTACTCTCACGACCCCCGACCCACCCTGGACGGAATCGGGTGCCGTGAGCAGTCCAGTGGTACCGGTGATTATTTTTGGAAACGTTGCAGCGGAAATTTCATCAGGACCGTGAGTTAGGAAAAATATCAAAGTTTAAAAACACCGGATTTTATTTATTAAATAGATGGGATAAAACCCATGTTTTACAATGGTAGCTTTAATATAGATAAATTTGATTTTATAAAACAATATTTCTTAATTTGATTTAATTAATAAAATAAGCCACTTCTTGAAGTCCTTCCGTGCTGGATCCAATCCTTACTCCAATCTACTGTAATTACCTGAAACGTTTTTTTCTTAAAAAGGTTTTGTCAGCGGGAAATACTGAGTGAATCATTCTTTTTATATAAAAATCATGTGTAGTTATAATTTACAGTATTAAGAGCGATTACAATGTTTCTGATATCAATCCAACTACCCACAGTATTTGTCACTCGACCATCCATTGGCTAGCCCATTTGTCCAATGGTGTCTGTGACTGTGGTCAGATCACCCCTTGGCCACCCGTTTGTCCAAGTGTGACGGGAAACAAGTAATGTATACAAAACCCCACATACCGGTTGTAATTTGGTGATTACATAGACTTAATCCCTGTAATTATAACTTTGAAAATAACTTGGAGTTTTGTAAAACAGTTGATAAAAAGAGAATGACTCACATCATAAGCATGCAGGATTGAGTTAACAAACTTCTTGATTCTACTTCTTTCGATAATTAAGCATGCACTTTATTATTCTGGATCTTCTGATGATTTAATAGTTTGTTTGATTGTAAGTGTGTAGTTGGGAGTATTTTTGGTAGTTAAACATATAGTTTAACGGAATGGAATACGTATTTGTGTAAAACCCAAATCAAACCTTAACGGTAGTCATGAGATTCGAACCTTAACGAATTTCACAAAGTATAGTCTTATTCAGACAGTACTTTGGTATCCATTTAATGAAATCACAAAGTATAACACTTTGGATTCCGTTTACCGAAATTCACAAAGTACAACACTTTGGCATTCGTTAGTTGATTCCTGAATCAATCGGACAGAACATCGCTTTGGTGATTATTGGTTAGAACACCAACGTATAGAGAGAAGAATAGAAGAAATGAACAAAGGAAAATGAATCTTAAGCTTCCTATTTATAGGTAGATTTACTCCTTAGCTAGGAAGTTTCCTTAACCATTAAGTTTCCTTAACTATTAGGTTTCCTTAACTATTAAGTTTCCTTAACTATTAAGTTTCCTTAACTATTAAGTTTCCTTAACTATTAAGTTTGGTTATCTATTTAACTAGATAACTTACTTAGCTTAATTAATCTTGCTTAGCTTAATTAATCTTAATTAATCTTGATTAACTTAATTAATCTTGATTAATTAATCATACTTAACTTAATTAATAGATTAATTAATCTACTCAGCTAACTTAGCTGCTAAGTTTATTTAATTATTAAGTTTACTTAACTATTAAGTACTCTAGCAGCTCCTTGCTTACGAGTTCTAATTTCTAGATACAATGGAACTCGTATTAGTGTATTAACTCAATTCAACTTTAACGATAATCACGAGATAAAACCCTCACAACGAATGACAAAGTGTAATCACTTAAACATCCATCAGATTCACAACGAATGACAGAGTATTCCCCGAGTTCGGGTGATACTAAAACATCCTGTCGGAATCACGACTAATGACAAAGGATAGCACTTAAACATCCTGTCGGATAGTTTCAATCGATCGGATAGAGTATCGTACCAGTGATTAGAGTTATTACCCTAATAACGGGCAGAGTTTAGGGATTCAGAGGGTAAAATCCCGAGCTATTATTTACAAAAATAAAAGCTGACGAAAAGAAAAGAATTGAACATCGATCGAGTTAATACCCGGCATCGTAGCAGCACCCCGCTATACTAATTAGTGATTTGGAGACTATTTCGGCTCTAACTCGACGTATACAACGAGAATTTACGTCGTTCTAACTTCTGATTTCAAATCCCAAGGCCTGCTATTTATACACCAAAATTGACATGCTTACGGACCGTAAGACTATTCCCTTACGGTCCGTAAGGGACACCTAAGGGTCATAGGGTTGCCACGCGTGGGACTAGGCTTGCTGAGTCGACGTCTCCTTAATTTACATTTTGACAACGAGTTATAAGGATAATTATCGAGTAGGGAATACCCCCCTAAGTTTTAGGGGCCCTGATCCTAATTCTGATTATTCTGAAAATTTTAGGGATTGTGCAGGATTAATTGGGTGTCTCAATTAGGGTTTCCTTTTTATACAATTAACATAATAATATTAATTTTAGTGAGAGTCGTTACACTACCTCCTTCCATGACAATTCTTATGGCTCCTTAATAATACTAGACTAAGGTGTTGTTTGTTTTTCAGAGGTAAAATGTCTGCAGTCTGCGGACCACATCTACAGACATCTATAACAGAAGAGGTGGACCAAACCTCTACAGTTTGCAAGAAGAAGACTGTTTGTTTTTTAACTTCTGCAAGTTGCTGAAATAAACTGAAATATAAATAAACTGATTTATTAAACTTAAAAGAGTTTTTCAACATTCAAATTTAAATAATAGTTATACAATACTGAAATAATATTCATAAAAAGACAATAACATTTTTTCTCAAATCAATTATTCCATGCTTTGCATTAACTACTCAATAATCTCATCTCGTAACGGAGTCATATATTCCCGAGCTGATGCAGTACCATGTGTTTCAACCTCATCTTCATCAGCATCAATGTGCACTTGCGTATTATGCAACGACTCATTGGGTTGATCGTATTCTGTAAACAACTCATCGCTCAAACCTTTTTTCCTTATAAAATTATGTAGCGCGAAACATGCAATGGTAATGTTCCTTTATGTAACCAATGGAAATGGTGTCATCCTCTTCAATATAGGGAATCTTGCTTTTAAGACACAAAAAGCACGCTCAATGATGTTCCGAAGTTTTGCATGTGCACGATTAAATTTCTTTTTATTAGTCAATGCACATCTTCAACGAAAATCTCCAAGCCAATACCTCAGTTAACGATATGGAGCCATAAATCATCGTATGTGTGCATACGCGACATCACAAAGATAATACTTGTATGTAAAGATATACAATTTATTAGAAAAGTAAACCAAGTTAGGAATATTTAACAAACGATAAGCATACCTAGTGGTGGAAACGAGAATGGTGCATGTGGATCTGATAATGCCTCTGATAATATTCTAGCATCATGTGCTACCCCTTCCCAGTCGGCTACAACGAACGTAAAAATCATGTTGAAGTCACAAATTGCTAATACGTTTTGATAACAATCCCCCCTCTTCCATTACATAAATCTTCTTTACTAGTAAGGACAACAACATGTATCAAAGTTCCAACTAGTGCACCAACCGCTCTTTTAAAAACCCGTCGTAGCCTCTTATTATGTCCCAGAATGTTTGGATTTGGATTGAAAGAAGTTGGTACTATCATATCTTTGGCAAAAAGCATCATTTTATCCAAGACTTCATAAAAAAATTTATGAATTGTTTGATTTTAGTGTTGAAATCTACGCTTGATAACTACATAACGTTGATTATAACCTATTATCATAAAAAACATAGCCATCTTCTCCTCAACTGATACATGTTTACTATCTTCTAACGAATAATTTACTCTAAAATTCGGACAAATGATTCACAAGACATACGTAGCAGTTCAATGCATTGTTTGGGATTTCATGTCAATAACTATAACGTGTATTTATGTCCTGCCATACTCGAATCAATGTCTCGCATTCGTTTTGAACCTCTCCTCCAAAAAAACAGACATACAAGTACATAAAAATGACGAGAAGTAATTTCTTAGGGTAAATTAGACTTTTTGTCTTTTATGTTTGTATCGGGTTGCAGTGGATAACCTTTAACTTCAATAATTACAACCACAATCTTTTTATTGGAAAAACTCATTACATTTTTCTTCCTTTAGCTACCAGATGAGGAATTAAACCTCTAATGCTGCCTACGTTTGTATGGTTGTTTAAATTCAACTGTGGCAGATGATGAAGATCACGTGCAGTTAAGGTTTGCAAGAACTTAGCCCACAACCTGAAATATTGAACCCCATCAGTTCGTTTGATCATAATCAAACTATTTTGTTCGTCGAAATCCCAACTTCTTATCTGACCCGTATATTCCCCTTTGGTGTTCACATACCTCTTCTTTTGAGTCTGATCAGGAAGAGTTTTGAACCATTTGTGAGGCCATACGGACCTCTTCGGGAATTCGAATAGGATTAGTAATTTTGTCAGGAGGAGCATCTCCAAAAACATAGCTTCTAAGATCATCCATATTCATGCCCACGGAATCATATTCAATATTCTTGCCCTTACTAGTTTCAACATAATCAAATTTGTCGGCAATCTCATCATATGTCCTCCAATCTTCCACTGTACCTACCAAAACATTGCCTTCACCTAAAATCACATCAGCAGAAGAGTCAAAATCATCAGGATCAGAAAGAGAACCAGAATCATCAGTAGAAGGACCCTTGTCTTGCCCAGCCTCAACTCCCGAACTAGACTCCCCCTCTGTAACAACCCGACTTTCCGAGTAAAGTCAAAGTCAAGGGCAAGTCTTGTCATTGCTCAGATCTAACATTTCGTGCTTAATTGACTTGTACTCTAAGAGATTCGATAAATAGTTTAACCCATTACGGTAATCAATATATTGTTTTAAGCGATATTTTAAAACTGTGTTTTACAACGCATTCACAACGAATATTCAAAACGCAGTTATCGCATTTAACGCAGTTTCTAACTCATACTATTTAAACGCATTTTATCGCATACCACATCACATGTTTATACTAAACACTATCACATCGCTATCGCATCGCAACTCGAAACGCAGATTTACTTTTATGCATATTACGTGTTATGTGTGTTATTTGTGAGATTACTTGTTTAGTGTTATATGGTTACCTCATCGCAACTCGCTTAAACGCAACACAACGCTTAACGAACGAAACGAAAGTTGGAAAACTAACTCGCACCAGTCTCCTGATCGAATGACCATTCGATCGAATGATCATCCGTCCGGATGACCATCCGATCGGATGGCCATCCGATCGACTGGCCATCCGACCCACACTCTCCACCACCTTATCTCCTCTCACCTATAAATACTCGCATGTCACATCACTGTTCACTGATGTGACAGTTTATCCGACTCACTCCTAGTTCACTTTCAAGCACATTTCACTCGATTCCAGGATATTTCCGTAAGTTTTCTTCCTAAATCTTGTACTTCCATCATCACCACACACATCTTCATCATCCTCTCCATCAAAATCATACATTTCCACCATGAAATCGCCTGATTTGGACTGCTTTAAGGTGACGTCATCTCGGTTTCTTATGAACACTGAAGTGTGACATCTTCTCATCAAGATTTATCCAGATCTAAAGATTTCCACACTATTTTACATAAATCTCAACGAGATTCAATAGATTCCAACAATTTTCATACTTTTCTTCAACCTTTCTTCACTTTTCACTCAAAACCGATGGAATCTAGACTCATTCAGGCTCTCTACTCATTCTCTAGTTGAGAACCGGTCTGAGAACAGATTTCCACCGGAGAGACGACTGATTTACGGGTTGAACATGAAATCTCATCAGGGACAGTTAGTCTGATCGAATGGGGTAATTCCCATCCGATCGACTGAGCTGGACTTAGCGTGGTTTCTGTTGTTTGACACGTCATCACGCCGTCTCCGTTAAGCTTCAAAACTCTTTGGACTTAGAAAACTTGTAAAATTTTCAAAACATCAGATCGCCGATCGAATAGCCATCCGATCGAATGACTATTCGACCAGGTGACTGTCCTTTACACGTTCAACACTTAAACAATTTGACAAAACTTCAAAGAATATCACACTTTCAATCGAATAGCCATCCGATTGAATGGCCATCCGTCTGGATGACCATCCGATCGAATGACTTAATTCATACTACAACGAAAACTTCAAAAGTTTTGAAACAATTTACAAACACACTCACTCATTCGAATGATCAACCGTTTGAATGGTCATCCGTCCGCCGTCCGGATGACCATCCGTCCGACTCACCATCTGACACTTATCTCATCCGACGCACTGTTTACACGCTGTTCAACGCTTATGCTATTGTTCTATGCTCAGGCTAATCTCTCACGCGCTCCCTTCAATCCAAGGCTGTGTTTATTTACTAAACACATATTGTGAGTATACTTGAACCCTTTTCCCCTTAACGCACTTTTGGGTGTTACATACGTTACCTATATCAAATTACATCAACACACAACGAAAACACTTTTAAACGCTACCGCTCTCGCATGTTATACGTGAATCGATGAATGCTTGTATGTTATGTTTACATAGTGATTGTTTCCTGACACCTTAGCAACGATAGTACTATAGTTTGGACTCAGCACCTATCATGGACAAGGGTTGTTAAGGCTTTTACTTCACATTGTCATAGTGGTGATAATGTGATGAGCATTCTACACTCGCAGTCATATCGGTTGCATATGTCATTGTCGATAGCTTACTTGCTTCACATTTCTACATGTTACATGCTGGTTATGCGTAAACGCTTTCGCTATACTATATGTTATCAAACTTGTGTACTCACCTTTACACTCTGTGTATTGACTTTATTTTCACGTATGCGCCAGGTTGATAGGATGCTATCTTTGCTGTGATGAATCAAGTAGGTGGTCTAGAAATGTCATTCAATAAATCTGAGTTGTCGGAACAGTTTAATTTTGTTTGTGAGTCAATTATCTTTAATGACTGTTTATGCTTTATATGTTGATGGTATGGGTTGTTAACGTTAAATATATTGTCACTTAATAGTTGTATGGATTCTCGTGAACAATCTGTTTCACTCAGTGCCACGCCCCAATGATTCCGCCATCGGTTGGGGTGTGACAGATTGGTATCAGAGCCGTAACTATAGGGAATTGGGAAAGACACGACCTAGTCCAGGTCTGATGTCTTAGAAACGACCTAGTCTATAGTCTAAGCACCAACAGACCGCCTTGTGCGAACCCGGTAGGGGTTCTGCACGAGCTTACTCTCGAACTCGCTAAAGCTACATCTTTGCGCGAACACTGCATACTACAGATTCGCGCAAGGACAACTTTTCCTAAAGCTGAAAAACTCACTGTTGCCTTTCCTAAGGCAAACACAACACACACGTTTTCGAAAACGCTCGCATAACACAATCGAGTGATTTGGTCAAGAATAGGTGTGAAAAACAAGAACTCTTGATAGAATCACTCACTCTACTTTACTCTCAGCACGCGAATCTTTCGTTGAGTCAGGAGTGACATCAATATCTCGACGGAATTCTCCCCCCCCTCTCTCTCTCGTGGTCTTGCCACAATCTTAGGGATGAAGTTGTTACGTCAGGGTTGAAACCCACATCTTGATAACTAGTCCCACTCTCTATTTGGTTTTACAAAACTCTCACCAAAGTCTCGATGGGTTACAATGATTTGAGTCACGTAGTAGCCGAAAGGATGCGTTTCGTTCGCTATGTTTTAGCGAGAGCACAGTCTATTATACTAAGGCGTGTGCTCGAGGTCTTTGTGGATAGTCGAATCACTTTGGGTAGTCGATGTCTAAACACCCAAGACACTCTGTTTCGATTCTGAGCTTGCAACCGCTGACTCTGTGAATTATCGATTTTATGTGTTTTATGTGTTTAAATGTTTGATGTGTGGTAAAATATACATATTTGCCCCGTGTAAAATGTAAAATTTTTGTATAGTTTTTATTTGTTTTGTATAGGTTTTAGTATTATATTACATTATTTTGTGTTGGGCCAGGTCCTGGTGTAAATGGAACGAAAATGAGTAAAAAGCAAATAACCAGCCAGTTGAGCAGAGTAGGATGCCACTGACCGAATTAAAATTGCCGCTATTTTCCTTGAGTGGCCGAGTCTGCTATGTTATTAGAAGGATGCCAATTTTATATTATACATATGAATTCAAAGTTCCCATGTTTCAATTTAAAAAAATAATTTGATATTTGTTATTCTTATAAGTACACATCAAATTGTTGTTTTGTTTTTATGACATCAAATTGGTTAATTGTTTGATGTAAGTATTAAAAAATATATCTTTTTTCGTAATTAGATTTATTTAAATGAGCTAAATTATCCCATAGAAGTTGAAATAGTGTAAAAATAAATCATTGTAAGGTGGTTTTTTTTATCGTAAGCTATAGCCAGTGTCGGTATAGTATCAGTATTGTAACTAACTGAATAATTAAGATGGAAGATCGGTATCGTTATAGTATACCGCGTACCAGTATCCGTTATATACACTTTTAACCCATTTAATTTGATTTTTCTCAAACAACATGCGTTTGTTAACTTTTTATAACATATGAATACGCAATTATGCTTTTTTTTCTTAATAGTATAAATTTGTATTAGAACTATAATATTTTTTTGTATTGTAAACTATACAAGTGCAGGTACGATACGGTGTAGATCCCAGTATCAATCCGGATCACAGTGGTTGGTTGTTTTAGTCCAAAACACCTATTGATTAAATGTTTGAACTATGAAAAAGTTAAAAACAATCAAGAATGAAGATGAAGCTAATTGATTGATGAATACAACAAGTGTTGTATTGAATCCAAACAAGTATATAGATTAATAAAGCACCTTGGAATACAGATTTGAGCACAATATCAAAGATTTAATGTAAACAACACTTCATTCACCAAAGAGCCAAAAGCTTGGCTAGTGTTACAATGCTTGGGCTATATATAGTGCCTGACTTGCCAGCATAATTATAATTATGCTGGAATCTTAACTACACCAAGTCAGGATTTCTAGTTTCATGAAATTACAAAATAAGCCCCTATACTATTAAATTAGCTACAAACAACTATAAAACTAATCCAGTACAAGTATGAACGATCTCAAAAGTTCCAACAATATCCCCCCTAGATTGTTGCATACTTGTTTTCTCATTCTTCTGTTGTTTCCACTGGATTCTCTGTAGCTATCTTTTCAGGCTCTTTGGGATTGTCTTCATGCCCTGCCGTTTCTGGTGCTTGTGTCTCGAGTGATGCAACCGGAGTTTCTTGAGTAGTAACAACTTCACTTGTAGGTGGATCCTCCATAGTGGCCTCATATGTGGATGAGGCCGAAGGTGATGATGTTGTCTGGGTGGTTGTGGTGGGCTCTGTCGTTGAGGCAGAGGTCTTTTCTTTCTTCCTTTCATGTTTCTTCTTCTTCCTTGCTTCCTTCTTCTTTTCCTCAGTTTCATTTCTTTTCTCTATTTTGTCTACGAGATCCAGCATTTCTCTCTTTATCTTCCAGGCTCGATCTACCGCTCGCTGAAATAACGTGGCCTCCTCAAGATTAGCATTTCCAGCTCCAACATTTATGCGGCTTGCATTTAGAACCGTTAGATCGGATAGACCAAACATAAACACATCCATTAGATCCAGGATTCGGATATCCACGTTTTCGTTGGATCTGATTACAGCTTCACCAGTTTTGCTATCATAAAACCATTTCTTGAAATCATTAAGGGATACTGGAACTTCTTCAGGAAGCTTGATACTTGTGACCATTTTAGCAGGGTTAATTACCCACGTTACCTTTCCATTTCCAGTAACCGGATCCCTGGTTGTTTTGGACACTCTCCGTATTGGACGCTGTGGCCTGTGATTTGGGAAGCCCTTGTTACATTCTTTAGCAATCAGGCGCTCAAAATCCCTGCCAATGCTTCTTTCTTGTGGATTTAGAATATCTAGACGGCCAAGCTCACGCAAATCCCACCTAGGAAGAGTAAAGAGATCAAATCCAGTCTGGAAGTACTGAATTACGCTGCCTCGTCTTTTAACTACAAACATTCCTCTCAGATTATCGTACATCCAGCTGATGATTCTGTTAGTGGCTTCAGTCTTATCGACAGTTATCACCTGATAAAAGTCACAGAGTTTTTCTCTTTCTTTCTTGAACCACTCTGGATGCTGGGGGGAGAAAGTTTTTCCATCTTCCTGCTCGTATAACACTTCCTCTTCCAGACCCCATTCAATGAATCTGGCAGGCATTTCATCTCTATCAACTTCTTCTTCATCACTTTCATATCCTTCAGTCACTTTCTCGGTTGCTTCCAGACGTCTTTTCTTGGCCTCGGCTTCTTTCGCTTTTCTGGTTGTTTCCTCTTCTATAAAAGTATCAAAGTCGAAAACTTCGTCAAAGGAGAACATAGGATCTATTTCCAACTTCTCGCACATGCTCCTCACCATTCTATACAGTTTTTCAATCCCCATTTGTTGAAATCTTATGAATTTCGATTGCTTGGCCATATAAGCGTTCATTTCTTTGTTTTTCTTACGCTGATCTCTAATCTTCTCTCTCAAGATATTTGTGTCGTTTACTTGGTTTTTGAGGAGACAAATTTCCTTGGCTGCAGATGGATCGGTGTCTTTAATGAGTTTATCATAAAGTTCTTGAAAGGGACGAACCCTTTGTGGAGGAACCGGTGGCTTTGAAATCCTGGTTGGCTTTACAAGAGGAACTTTGGAGGATTCTTCATCTGTCAATTTCTTCTTCGGATGTGTTTTCTTGCTCGCAGAGATTTCATCAGGATCTATTATCAAAGTATCAACGAGGTCATTCAGTGACTGAACTTCTTCTGTAACAACTTCTGGTCTTTCGGAAGCTGACATCTCTTGTCTCTTGAGCCTTTTCTCTCTCTTTTCTTTTTCCTCCATTGCGTGAATTTCTTTCAGGTCTTGGATATGATGACGACGTTCTTCAGACTCAGCCGCCCTGATGCTTGCACTCATGAGTCTTTCAGGATTCTCAGATGCCTTTTTCTTCTTAGGTGGCTCATCTTCAGCAGCTTGTTTTTCTTTTCTTTTTCCCTTCAGACGTTCTTCCTTGTTAGCAGCTTCTGCTTGAGCTTGTGCAGCTCTTTGCTGTTTTTCTCGAAATGCCTCTTTGTATTTTCTGTAAGCTTCTTTTACTAATGGCAGTCTCTCAGCTGCATACATCCAGTCGTGTAGTAACACCCATTCATTTGTCTTGATTTTTGTGTACTGACGATTGGTTGGAACATGAAACGTGCAGAGATCTCCATCATTTGGCGGATTTTCATATTGGTCATTGATCAGCATTTGGATAAATCTGGGATACATCACCCAAGTCGGCCCCCTAACATTCTCGATAATGTAATTGAAGATTAGACCAGACAAATTGAACTTTTGATTCAAGCATAGGTTTAACATTGCGACGGACCATTCCAAGTTCAGTCTATCATAGCCACCCTTACGATGTGCCAGGCTCATTGCAATGACATGAACTATGAATCTCCAGTCTTTTGTTAGCCCATTCCGCTTTATCTCATTATTTTGACTGAAATCTCCTGCATAACCCATGCCTCGAAAACCATCTAAAACATCGTCCTTACTTAGGCTGATCGGATCTTGAGCATTGTCTCTCAGCTTTAGAACTTTGCGGATCCTTTCTTCCATAACAATTATCTTCTTGTTGCGAACAGTTGTGGATATTCCTCTGGCATTTTCAATTGTTTCGGGCTTTGCAGTCTGCCAGTGTCACACCCCGTTCTCCACGTGTTTCACCGGTGGGCCCGGTGGGGGATTACCGTGACGTAGTTGGCAACAATATAGTCAAACCACAATATTTAAATGCACAGCGGAAGCATAAAGATAGATTATATTTCAACCATCGATTGTAATATCCAAGTATCACGAATAGTCGAAATAAATCCACAGGGGATCAAAATAGAAATATAAATATTGTTCAACAGATATTGGCATCCCAAGCTTGCGAGACTCTAACGATGCTAAGGAGTGGCCAGCCTATTTCGTACAGAACCTGCATTTAATCTTTTGGGGAAAATACGCCAGTTTACACTGGTAAATACATTCAACCGACACTTTTGTTAAAGGTTTAATAAAATTGATTTGAATGCACAAAGCACAAACTCTTTATAACTTGGGATAATTTGTCAATTAAATCTTGTAAAAGAATTACATGTTCACTATGCGTTCGGTCGCCCGGGTCGTGCCGGGTTTAAGGTTAATAGACACGCCACAAAGCATAAAGCCGTGGCGGGAAAACCAACGGTTATACCTTTAATAATATAGACACATTTCGGGTGTACGCCTACACCCGTGTGTCGGGGTCGTGGCCATTTCGTAAAATGATGCCAAGGATATCCGGGACATGGTCATTAAGCTCCCAAAGGCGTAAAGCCAACAAAACCAATTTTTAAATGGGTCACATTGATAATACCCAACTACTAATGAGTTGGGGTCAATTGCCCGACCAAGCGGTATTTTAAATACCGTAACCCAAGCCCGTATAACGGAAAATAAGTTAAAAGTATTTACCTGAGCAAGTAATAATCCTCAATTAAACAAATGCAAGTATCTTTTACTGGTCTCCTATTCTGGAACGAAGGTTTATAACAACCTATTAGAATCCTAAGGGTCTTTAATTTAGCCTTAGCTTAGACCGGTCAGTTTCAAAGGATAATTACGGTTTAATAGCGTGAAGGGCGAAAACCGAGAATGGAATGTGGTTTTGGCCCAACAAGTTTGAAGACTTGTTTTACATGGGTATAGTAACCACACTCTGGAGTTTGAAGTAAAAACGATAAGGTTTGACCCGTTTCAGCTAGTCTATGTAAACTAGTTACATAAACCGAACCGTGCGCGCAAAAGGTGTAACGGGTAACCGTAGGAGTCCTACACAGGTTTCCTAAGTTACTATGCTCTAAAGAGGTTGTGGTATCAGTAGGATACCTTCCATAATGCCCGTAATGAGTTTAATTGCAATATACGCCCCGTAGGGGTATTTTGGTCGTTTTAAAGATTATAAAAGAGGTTTCCGAGTTCTACAGGAAATCTGAGTTTTCCGAACAATTTATAAAGTTTAAAATACTCTATTTATTATTTAAAAACAGTAGCAACTGGAATCGGGTCAAAAGACCATGTAGAACTCATTTTATGTCCGAAAACGGTATATTCGGTATTTCCCGAACCGATGCCATAACCGCAGGTTATGAGCAGGTTAAAAATTATTAAAAATCTTTAAAAATCCCAAAATATTATTTTACATCGGTGTGTAAAAGATTTGGTGTCGAAATTTGGGTTTAGATAGGCTTTATGCTAATTGCGCCGTTTAATTACTAAAGTTTCCGTAATTACGCTATTTAGCATAACTCCTATTCTAGACCTCGGATTGACGTGAGATTTTTTGGACATGCTTAGAAATCAGTAACTAAGGTTATTGTCCTTTCACATATTCAAAATTCTCTTTTTAAAGTAGAAAGGGCGTTATGGTCAACTTTTAAGCTTTTAACGGAAATGTGCTAAAGACTTGGACAAACAACGAACCGGTCACAGAGGGTTATACCATCATGTAACCTGGTCCTAAGAGAGTCCTAAGGCATATCTAAATCATACCAAAGCGGGTCAGAACTGAAGTCAAAGCAAAAGTCAAAGCTTTGCGACTTTCGGTTCCGAACCGGGTCAAAATAGTAAATGGTCGGATCAAACAAGCTTAGACTAGCTAATATACTTATTATCATGTTATATGAGTGTTAAAATAGGTTACACGCCATCTACATTACTGATTATGCATTAAATCGAAAGTTAGCATTCTGTTGACTTTTTCTAAGCACGTTTGACTCGACATTCGGACTAGTTAGAGTGGGAATCAGAGGGTGCCCTTTTAAGGGTTTAAAGCCCACATGATTACCAACATATAACTACCTTTGATTCGGTTAATCACTGGACCATTTGTGATTAATCGTTAAGTCAATCGTTAATTATGACGGATTGACTTTTAAGCTAAAACTAAGCAAAACTTAACCAAGGATGGGTGGAGCATACTTACAGAAGTCTAATACAAGATTAGGAAGGCTTAGGAATGGCACTTGTGCTCCAGAAAAGCTCCAAGAATGCAGAAGTGATGAGTGAACACAATGTGCAACTCATTGGCCTTTTATAGTGGATTTAATCCATTGAGATCATGACAACTAGGTCTATGATTGTGTCTAGATCATTTACAAGTGTTTCCTAGTGCCTAGGAGGTGTTAGGAGTCGCCCATGTCCCTGAAAATATCTTACTATGTCGGTTTAACTGTTATAACAGCCAACAGCCAACTTTCTGTCGCTGGGCGTTCCTTACGGACCGTAAGGCAGGGCCTTTGCGGTCCGTAAGCCTTTGACAGAGAAAATGTTTTACCCTTTCGCACCTTACGGACCGTAAGGCAGGACCCTTGCGGTCCGTAAGCTCTTGTCAGAGGCAAAAAAATAACCTTTCATGATTTGAATGGACAACTTGCAACGCATGATTTCTGGTTTAATTTTAAGCAAAATGCCTTTAACCCATGCTTGGACAGTTATCTACTCTATTATGCAGAATCATTGGCTTGCATAAGGATAAAATTTTCTATGAATGATTTATTGAGCATTATTTTTTTAGGATCCAAATTAGTAAACTTGGAGATCCTTTATCATTAATAATTACCGGATTAAGGTATAGTTGTTTGTTAATCATGTTAGGGTCTTGGGATTTATAATGAAGAAGTCGTTCAGAGGTATAAATTAACATGTCGACATATCTAAAAATCCTACCACACATCTTTTAATTAGATCCGGGTTTATAATACTTTTGACGTATGTGACACGTGTCGTTTATTTATTGGACCCAAAATTTCGAGGTGTTACAGCTAGAAGTCTTGAATGTGGATTATGTAAACTTTAACTTCAGTTTCAACCGCGTAGCCGATTCTGCTTGATCTAACCCATCTAGCTGCATCCTGAAAATCCTGTGGGACTTGCTCAAGATTTATGCTTTGATTGTGCTTTAGCGTCTTATCCCAATAAATGTTCTTCACCATCCTGCTTTGGACACGAACAACGAGGCAAGTTAGAAACATTTCGATATAGAAACATATATTTACACGGAGAGATTATAAATAGTACCAATATTTACAAAGATATTTACATTAAAAAAATATTAGAGGATATATATATATATATATATATATATATATATATATATATATTAAGAAATATTTAGGCTTTAAAAAGAAATATTTACAAGAATTTAAATTAAAAGAAAATTAATTAGAACATAATTTCGCTGACGGGCCAGGTGGTTGTCTCCGCTGATATGTATGATCGATATCTAGAATTTTCATTGACAACAATGTCGGATCATGCGCATCATCGCACGTATCAAGTTGAATGATTCATCATAATTTCGCTAGCGAACTTAGCGACGATAAGGTTTTGTTTCCGTAACAATCCACCAGCGAAGACATTAGTCTAGATCGCTTCACCAGCGGAATAGACTATTTCGCTAGTTGCTCGAACTCGCGTTCGAGACTTTTGGAATTCAAGATTCGAGCTAAAATCGCTGAGTTCGCTACGTTCATGTTTATTTCGCTATGTTCATCTTGTTCTTACAAAACCCCTCTAAAACCCCAACGGATTTTCACCGATTGATCAAACATGGACTTCAAACGGATTTGAACGTGCACAAGCATTTCAATATCTTAGTTCAACTGATTTCACCCTCGCAACATGCACACAGAACAACAGATTCAAGAATATGATGCCTAAGTCTAAAGTAAAGATCCAATCATAATGTTCAAACCTTGAATCACTGATCTAGGATATCAACTAATTAATGTTGAAACTAAAGAGAGGATGATTATCTTGTGCTTTACCTTGAAGTCTTTGAAAGAAAAATAAATCTTGTGAATGTTTTGAGAATGTGTCCGATGATAAGCAAGAATAAAGATGAGGGAATATGACGGTTTTGAACAGTTTTGAAAAGTTTGAAATATGACGGTTACCAAGATATTTATAATGGAAATTGGATAACCAGCAAAATAACAATTTCGCTGGTATCTTAATTTCGCCGCCACTTATATGTTTTCAAAACAATTTTAAGTTCGCTCGTTAATTTCAAACTTTCTCGTAAAAACGTGCCCAGTTTTGTTTAAAGCATTATAAAATACGCAATATTCACAATCTTGATAAAATTTGGGCCATTTTGACTTCGAACTTCGAATTTTCAGGTTTGGGGAGTTCTATTTGATGCGGATCTTCTTGTAACATTCGACGCTCATTGACTAACCTGCAGAAGATCACATTGCCAACACTTGCCAACTTCTTATTTATTATTATTATTATTATTATTATTATTATTATTATTATTATTATTATTATTATTATTATTATTATTATTATTATTATTATTATTTACTAACCAGTGCACAAGAAAAACTGCCAGTATGTTTGTCCACTTAAATCCATGCATCCTTCTTTCAACATGCCTTCGGAGAGCGTTTTTATCATGTTTTCGGTAATATTGACAAGTCTTCAATGGCCCCCACACAAGCTATTGAGAATAGAATCATTACGCCCGTGAGTCCCACATCAGGACATACCCCCACGATCAAGGTATGCGCGAAGATTCTTCATAACTGGTGAGTATATTGGTTTCATTCTTTTCAACGATAGAGCGGAGATCATGTCTGTACTTTCGTACAACAAAGATCCCAAGAACTACCGAGGGCTGAGACAGATAGTTTGGTGAGCAGGTTAGTACTTCCGTACAGCAGAGAGACCAAATTAATCTATCTAATGGTTTTTGGCCAAAATTGGCACTTATTATGAAAGGGTTTGGCATCTTTTTTTAAGGCACTTATTAGGAAAGGATATCATAGCGTCTAGGTCAGCATGTATCTGGATGCAGCAGAAGAACAACTATGATATCCCCGAATGAAACACCAATATAAAGACCTGAAATCTCGGACTTTGGCAATCTGTCAACGCAAGATTTAAGACCATTAAGCCATATGCCGCAACGTGTTACTCACTGTGATGCGTAATGCCTGAGAAAAGCCAGAATTCTTGTGTAGACGTTATGTTTTGCTCCCTAACAGCAGTTTACTCGTCGGTGTTGCTGAATATACCGACACGTCGTTGCTTGGTACCCCGATTTCTTTTTGTTTTCTGTTTTGCAAGAAATGACAAAAGTGTTAGCAATTTTCTATCATTTCCTCTAGCAGGAGTCAGACATAAGCATGATTTTCTGGAAATATCCCCCCTAAAATCTTTATTTTCGTGAGTCCTTTGCCCGAAAATGAAATTTTAAACAGAAAATCTTTTTGGTGAGCGACATTTTTCGATACTTGTTTTACTTTCAACTAACATTTTTTTGCGGACAATTTGGACCACAAGATTCATTTCCATTCAAGGAAATTAACCATTTCCAACCAGGTTACCAGCTGGTTGAATCGGGTTTTATCAAGGGCCTTCGTGAAGATGTCAGCCCGTTGTTGTGTTGTATCCACTGGCACCACTTGAATATACCCCTTCTCATAGGCGTCTCAAATTGTGTGAATTCGAATTTCGATATGCTTTGTTCTGGAGTGGTGGATGGGATTCTTCACAATTCCCAGACATGCCTCATTATCGATGAATATAGGAGTCTTCATGATGTTGATTCCATAATCCAACAACTGATTTTGTATCCAGAGAACTTGTGAACAGCAACTATAGGCCGCGGTGTATTCTGCTTGAGCGGTGGAGGTGGACACCGTTGTCTGTTTCTTGCTTTGCCATGATATCAGACGATTTCCCAAGAATTGACATCCTCCTGATACAGACCTGCGATCTACTTTACACCCTGCATGATCACTGTCAGAATAAGCAATAAGATCAAAATTACTATCTTTAGGATACCAAAGACCTAGTTTCGGAGTTCCTTTGAGATAGCGGAAGATGCGCTTCACAGCAGTTTCATGTGATTCTTTAGGATTTGTCTAAAAGCGAGCACAGAGACAGACATCCCACATAACATCAGGCCTGCTAGCAGTTAAGTACATCAGAGAGCCGATCATTGAGCGATAAAAAGACTTGTTCACTGGTTTTCCTTGAGGATCTAGAGTAAGCTCCGTCTGTGAGGCGAACGGGGTGCTTGCAACTTTACAATCATTCATGTTGTACTTCGTGAGAATATCCCGAATATACTTGGCCTGATGAATGAGAATCCCATCCTCCTTTTGCTCCACTTCTAGCCCTAAGAAGAACGACAGCTCTCCCATCATGCTCATCTCAAACTTTGCCTTCATGATGGTTTCAAATTCTCTACACAGCTCTTCATTGGTTGACCCGAAAATGGTATCGTCAATGTAGATTTGAACCAGCATTACATCTTCTCTGATTTTCTTAGTAAAGAGAGTCATGTCAATTGTTCCTTTGGTGTATCCACACTCCAACAGATAAGTTGACAAAGTCTCGTACCAAGCACGTGGAGCTTGGTGAAGACCATAGAGCGCTTTGTCCAACTTGAAATAGCGACCTGGAAAATGAGGCTCTTCGAACCCTGGAGGTTGACATACGTAAACTTCTTCCTTTACCTTCCCGTAGAGAAAAGCACTCTTTACATCCATCTGAAAAACTTTGAAATTTCTGTATGATGCATATGCCAAGAATATTCTGATTGCTTCCAATCTTGCAACTGGAGCGAAAACTTCTTCGTAATCGATCCCTTCCTCCTGACTGAAACCCTGTACTACCAATCTGGCCTTGTTCTTGATCACCACCCCACGATCATCCATCTTGTTACGAAAGACCCATTTAGTACCAATTGGAAACTTTCCTTTAGGTAAATCCACTAACTCCCAAACTTTGAGTTTGCAAAATTGAGACAGTTCTTCCTGCATGGCCTGAACCCAACTGGAGTCTTGAATAGCGTCTTCAATGTCACGTGGCACGGATTGCGAGAGGAAAGCTGCATAGAGACCTTTGTTGATGCTAGATGATTGACCACGTGTACGTACTCCTTCTTCAACTGCACCTATGACATTCTCAAGAGGATGATTGCGATTTATCTTGTATCCTGCATTTGTATGTGACTCTATTTGCTGCGGAAGGTTGGTGAAGTGCTCATCTACGTAAATTACTGGAGGGTCATCTTCTTGAGTTGGTTCATCCACATTCGCCTGTGAAGAAGAAGCACCGTTTTCTGGGGTGTTCTCAGGCGAAGTGTCACCAGTTGCTTCATTCACAGAGAGAAGTGGATCAGCAGACGATGGGGAGAAACGGGTAGTGAACGGAGTTATACCAATGTCTGAAAAGTCAAATATAGGTTCAATTTGAGCAATTTCAACAGGTTCTGTGTCTGGAGCATATTCTGGAATTTTGAAGGTATTGAAAATCACACCTACATCATAGAACCAATCAGGAGTATTTCCAGTGTTGGTATAGTTTCCTTTTTGAAAATCAACATAATATGATTCAATCACCATCTTTGTTCTTTTGTTGTAGACTCTGTAGGCCTTCTGTGTGGATGAATATCCCATGAAGTAGTAGATATCCCCTACTGCTTCGAACTTGATGAGATTTTCTTGAGTGTTTAGAAGGGTGCACGAACATCCAAATGGTCTGAAAAAGTCAATAAGCGGCTTTCTTTTGAAGAGAAGTTCATATGTTGTTTTTCTGTGAGGCTTTTCGATGAGAGCCCTGTTCAAAACGTAGCAAGTTGTATTTACCGCTTCAGCCCAAAAGATGATTGGAAGCTTTGAATCTACCAGCTTGGTTCTCGCGGCTTTGATCAACGTTCTGTTCTTACGTTCAGCAACTCCATTTTGTTGAGGAGTTCTGGCTGCACTGTATTGAAGATGAATACCCTTTTCTGCACACAATGATATGAACGTTTGATTTTTGAACTCGGAACCATTATCACTTCTGATAGACTTCACTTTTAATCTGGTCACGTTTTCAATCATCGGAATGAATGACTTTAGAATATCAGTTGTCTCATTCTTTGCTTCAAGAAAATAAACCCATGAGAAACGGGAGAAATCATCTGTAATCACCAAACAGTAAGAACTTTTAGCAAGACTTTTAACACTTATTGGAACAAAGAGATCCATATGCATCTACTGAAGAGGTGCAGAAATCATGTTCAATGCTTTGGACTTGTGCGATTTCTTGTGTTGCTTTCCTTGGGCGCATGCTATACATTTTTCAGAAAAAGGAAATTCTTTTACAGGAAGACCTCTTACTAAGTTTAATTTAGAGAGTTTGTTCATATTTTTGAAGTTTACATGCCCCAATTGCCTATGCCAGAGCAGTGATTCCGATTCTGAAGCTTTTGAAATTAAACAGGTCAAGTTATCATTTGTCTTGGCATTTTTCATGTTGAGCACGTATGTGTTGTTTTGTCTTGGAGCAGTGAGCATGATCATTTCTGCAGGAATGACATATTCAGGTTTGAGAAACAGGCATTCCATGTCGTTGAAAAGCACTGATATTCCTTTATCGCAGACTTGTGATACACTCATGAGATTGTAACACAGTTCTGGAACACAGTTGACATTTTCTAGCGTGAGAGCTTCAAACACCACATCTCCTATTCCAACGATCTTCCCTCCCTTTTCGTTTCCAGCGAAAGACACAAAATCTCCATCAATAAAGCGAAAGTTCTTCAGAAGTTCCTTCAAACCTGTCATGTGTCTTGAGTATCCGCTGTCGACATGCCAGATGTACTCCATGAGCATGCGGAGCCATTTCTGGAGTTTATTCTGAAATACAAAAATATACATAAATTAGTTAGATTTGGGAACCCAGACTTGCTTCATTTTGAATCTGTCGTGGTTTTGAGCCATGGTGTCCACTTTTTGTTTCCAAAAATAAGCTGTTGAGTTAACCAGATTTTTAACAGATTTCTTAAGATAATCGAGTTGATCCATGAAGTTCTCAACAAAATCATATTCTGGTTTAGGAAAATTTTTCTTTTTGCAATGTTTCGCTGTATGTCCTAAATGACCACAGCGAAAACATCGTTTACGTCTGGGTCTTTTGGTGTTGGAAGATGATATATGTGATGAGTTTCTTGAGTTTTCTGCTTTCTTCATTTTCTTGTCAACTCGACTTTCATCTTCTGAACATTCTTCATCATTGTCAGTATCTGATGAACTTTCTGATGTTTGATATTCGCTTGAATTTTGCTCTTCACTTGCTTCGTAACTTGAATCACTGCAGCTTTGATCTTCACTTGAACTTTCTGAATTTTGATTTTCATTTGTTTCATCACTTGAATTTTCTGAGCTCTCACTTTCTGTCGTTTGATCTTCACTTGAACTTTCTGATTTTTGTTCTTCATCATGACTTGAAGTTCCTTTTTCCCTTTCTGAATCTGTCATACCTGTTCGTGATGGAATAAATTCTGGAATTTCCTTAGTGAGGAATTTTCCAAAGCTATTCTTTTTCAATTCCGGCACAAATACAGGAGATTCACACACATTTTTATCATCACAAAATGCAGAATTTAAATCATGAGATTCAAACACAACATGTTCACGATCAAGGGTCTCAAATGTAGGCACATGGCCGTTACAGTCATCCACAACGTTAAATTTTGGCACGTGGCCGTTACAGTCATCCGTCCTAATTAAATTACTACATTCATCCCGAATATTGTTTTTCTTAGAACAGTTCTAGGCGAACCAGTTAACGGTGGAATAACTGTCGCCTGAATAGCCTATTCCTATTTTTGAACCTCTGCAGTCTCCATCCTCATCGCACACATCTTCTTTACACACAACTGGATCTGCATCACTTTTAAAAATGTTAGCGGTTGTTTCGTTTTTGAAAGAATCGTTTTGTTCTACAGAGGCCTTTTCATTAATGAGATCATTTTCGGGATGAGGAGTTGGCATAGGCACATTGTTTTTGTTATGTGGTGGAAAGAAGAGTTTTCTTTCGTTTCCTTGCCTATCCTTATATCTGATCCCGTCTTTCACATACGTTGGTCGTTGGCAATTTTTGATGTCAGTAAAGGCCTTTTGACTGACATTCCATTTATCTATGACAATTTGCAATTTATTCTTTTCGTTCAAAGCTTTTTCTAGTCTATCTGTCAGATCCCAATATCAATCCGGATCACAGTGGTTGGTTGTTTTAGTCCAAAACACCTATTGATTAAATGTTTGAACTATGAAAAAGTTAAAAACAATCAAGAATGAAGATGAAGCTAATTGATTGATGAATACAACAAGTGTTGTATTGAATCCAAACAAGTATATAGATTAATAAAGCACCTTGGAATACAGATTTGAGCACAATATTGTTAGTGCGTTATCTGTCTATCGCCTCCGTCAATCTAGTCCGTAGCAGAAACCAAAGAATTCTAAGCTTTTAGTGTTATATCTAGTTAGAAAGGCAAGGTGGCAAATTTGTAAATAATGAGATTTCTCATTATATCCCTTAGCCTATAAATAGATCATTTAGTTGTAAAGTTTAAGACTTTTGGCTCATTTGGAGGTCTAGAGATTTATTATAGAGAGAGAAAGTCTCTCCACGTGATTCACGGCTTTGTACACGACATCATATCAATAGAATCACGTCATTAGTACGTTATTGTGTGTTCTGTCACGCACGTTCACGGATTCCGCACGTCGAATGTTCGTTACGCAATCGAACGGTGTCAAAACCGGTCCTACAAGTGGTATCAGAGCTCAGAACGAGGAGTTCATACTACTACAGCTTGAATCTGCAGAAATCTCTCATTTCTACTCACTTTCTCTCAAACTTTTTCAGTTTGAAGTGGTTTCTACGGTTGAAATGGCCTGAATTTTGACTATATTGTGTGTTATACAGTATTAACAAACCCTAGAAAGTTTCAGGTTAAAATTCAGATTAAAACATGGTGAAAACAGGTTAGAACTAGGTTCCGCTTAAACGGCTTAAACGGACATTGGAGGTTTCGCTTGATAGTTCCGCTTGTAGAGACAGTTTATATCTAGTTCCGCTTGAAACAACCATAGTTCCGCTTGAAATACTGCTTTCGCTTGTATGTTCCGCTTGTATGACATAGTTTCGCTTGAAACTGCAAGTTAGTTTCGCTTATTTGGACGTTTCGCTTGATTGGTTTCGCTTGAAGGATTTATTAGTTTCGCTTGTAGTGACAGTTTGATAGTCTCGCTTGTACGAACACTAGTGGTTTCGCTTATTGTGACAACTTGATTAGTTCCGCTTGTCAGTCACTTGTTGCTTTCGCTTGGTTGTCATCATTGATTGTTTCGCTTGTTTTTCAGTTTTCAAAATCTTGAAAAATTTTTCTAAGTGTTTGTTGAATTTGCTACATTCACGATGGATGATATTTTCTTGAACCCGTTCAGCGACATGTACGCATTTGCTGGAAATACCGGAAACGATGATACATCGTCAAGCAATGCAAACGAGAACCCGCCAAAAGAAAAGAAAAAGGAAGCTTGGGAATCGGAAAGTGCCTTTGGAACATTCAATAAACCCCCAAAGCTTATGGCTATCGAGGAGTACAGTCGGTGGTCCAGAAAGTTTGAAGATTGGATGATGGCCTTTGCATTTCCAAGTTGGAAAAGTTTGAAGAACGGTTATGATAATGGAAACAAGAACGGTGAAGCATTAACATCGTCAGATGAGATTGATTCGTTTGTAGCCGAGCAAAAGTGTGTAGCGTTATTGTTTTAGTCTGTTCGGGAAGACATCATTTCCTTGATTGATTATTCAAATGCTAAAGATCTGTGGAACAAACTTAAAGCAAAATGTTTAGGAAGCGAGGAAATTGTGAAAAACAAACGAAAGCTTCTTAGAAAAGAATTTGATCTTTTTGGATGTCTGAAAAACGAGTCAGTTTGCAAAATGATCGAATGTTTTGGTCATCTGAAGCTGGAATTAGCACGACATGATATCACTTATCCTGAGGATGAGCTTATCGACAAATTGTTCGATTCATTACCGGACGAGATGGATTGGAGATACTATGCGCTGATGTTGAAGAATACCATCAAGGCACCAGAAAAGTTGACATTAGATTTGTTGATTGAGAAACTCGAGAGTCACGAGTTGGAGCTGAAGAAGACGTACAAAGTCAATCACCCTTCTTATCAACAAAATCTGGATCTATACTATCCGAAAAGCATGATGCCGAAAGCTACTTCTCCCAAGACTGCATTTTCAGCTGAGAATGTTTCTTCAGCAAGCAAAGAAAGTCAAAGCAGTCAAAGCAGTGGAAACCACAGTGGTTATCACAGTGGATCTTCATCTTCTGCAAATCGTTCTAATGCAAAATTTTCATGCAACATCGCAATAGATTTGAAGAATGCTCAGAATTTTGATGAGGAGTCGGCTAAGCAACAAATGGTTTTCTTGGCGTCGGTATTGGAATCGTATGAAGGGTTGGTCGCTGGCAAGATCGGGAATACAAATCTGACGAAGGAAGATTATGATCAGATAGATCCCGAAGAAATGGAGCTGATCGATAACTGATATGATTCCCTGACACGCTCAATCAAAAATATGTTTGTAAATAGTTTATTTTCTGAAGTTTTAAGTTTTCTGTAATTCATTTCTTAGTTTAGATCATCTTAAAAATCCAAAAAGATTTTACATTTCTGCTTTATTTTAGACAAACCAGAGTGGAAAGTTGATTGTCTGATTCTTAGAGACTAAAGCAGATGCAGGAGGTTCCGAGCTGAAGAATGAGGAGAGCTTGTATTTGAAATAGCTTGTGTTTGAAAGATAAAAACAAGTTCATTAATTTGATACTTGTTATTTTCAGAAAAAGTTTGAAAATGTTTTTCCTAAATCAGTTTGATTCGTCAAATGATCAACCAAGGTCATTAAATTGAACTTGGTAGATTAATTGAGTATCGGGGTCATTAACTTGGACCTGAATACTTAAGTGGATTTCTAAAATTGATTGTGTTAGTGATTTATTGTTTGAAAAATCAGAATTGTAATGTTATTTGATGAGTAACAGGTTTGGACTTCATTATTCCTACGAAGGCTAATTGTCAAAGATTGAACCAGAACAAGACCTCAGATCCCAGCATACTGAGAGGAGGAGTCTATGAAAGGGGGAGTCTGGATCAACAGTCAAGGGAAGATGAAAGTTAGAGTCAGGTTGTGATTTTAAACCTGTGAAGAATGCGTGATGAGAAGACAGAGTGTTGGAGAAAAGACCAAGACCGAGGACTCAGGAGCTAAAGACTACTGAAGACTACGTCAACATCCAAGGGGGAGTTTGTTAATGCATGGAATGTCTGTTGACTGCGTCTACATGAAGTCTTGGGTCAAGATTAGTCAACATAGGGTTTGGAAAGTCTAGAAACATGTTTTATGTTGTAGTTTCGCTTCAGTGAACATGTTTGTTAGAGGTTTCGCTTATGTGTCAGTAGATAGGTTTCGCTTGTAGGGTTTAGATGTAGGTTCGTTTATATGGACATGCCGTATAAGCGGAACCATGAGGACTATAAATAGTCATTCAAGCGAACCTGATCCAGTTGTTGTTGAACGTTGAAGCGAAACTGTGTAGGTGTTTGAGGTGCAAAACTCTGTCAAATCTGATTCAAATTGAAATAGAAGAGAAGGAATTGAAAAGGAAAAGCTGTGTTACTTCGCATATATTGATTCCGCCTTTATACGTGAAGATGAACTATCTCTACTGACTATTCAAGGTCAATACACGGTCCAACAAATATCAAAGATTTAATGTAAACAACACTTCATTCACCAAAGAGCCAAAAGCTTGGCTAGTGTTACAATGCTTGGGCTATATATAGTGCCTGACTTGCCGGCATAATTATAATTATGCTAGAATCTTAACTACACCAAGTCAGGATTTCTAGTTTCATAAAATTACAAAATAAGCCTCTATACTATTAAATTAGCTACAAACAACTATAAAACTAATCCAGTACAAGTATGAACGATCTCAAAAGTTCCAACATACGGTACCGTCATGAACCAAGCTGATTCCAAACGAAGAGCAGCAGTACCGGTATAAGTATTGAAATAATCAAAACCTGTAACGGTAATTATTTTTATGGTATGACTGTAGGGTGTTTTTGTCGTAAGTTATAGCGAGTGTTGGTATAGTACATGGTTGTGACTAACTAACTGAACCAATTCCGATCGAATATCAATAACGTTGCTGGTATTTTTAGAACCGGTACTGGTATTATTATATACACTTTTAACCCATTTAATTTTTATTAGATTTAATATTTTATATTAACGTGCATTTGTTAACTTTAAAAAAAATGAATAAGCAATTGTGCTCAACTTTTTTCATGATAGTATAAATTTTTATTCAAAATAGAGTTTTTTTTGTATTATAAACTACACAGGTGCAGGTATCGTACGGTACCATCATGAACCAAGCTGATTCTAATCAAACAACATCGGTACCGGTATCGGTATTGAAATAATCGGAACCGGTAAGAATAATTGAATTTAAGGCTTTCAATGGATGTAAAACATGGGTTGGTCTTCTTTTAGACATATCACGACTTTATATTTTTTGTTTTTAATTCGGTTGCTATAATGAACCAAATTAATACGGAAATCTCGTCCCAGAGAAAATCACACTAGTTATTATTGTTGAATACAACAAGGAAAGAAAATATGGCATGTTGACCGCCAATTCTACAAATCATAAGCCAGACCCATTGGAAACTAGAGTCTAGAGCCAGCCAATCATATCTCTATGTGATCCACATGACAGTTTGAGTCTAACTATAATTCTTTAAGATGAAAGGATCGTATATACATCTTTTTGGGGACGAATAAAAAAATATCTATACTATATTATAATGCATGGGAGAGAGGCATTTTAAGATACCCAAAAAATAAGAACTTTTCTCTCTCTTTATTTATAGAAAGACCCCTAAAATGAGGATAGTTTGGTTTTTTAAACATTATTTATTTTTTAGCCCCTAAAATTATTACATTTTAATCCCTAAGGTTTTAACAAAATTATAGATAATTAGTTACAATTCACCCCTCCATAACAAACTTATAATTTTTTTTACGTATCTTGACATATCTTATAAACTATACTGTTTAAAAAAATCCAAAGATAGCATGACGACCTACACATTTTTGTCGACGTTTCGGTAGTTGTCTTGTTCAATATCGACGCACGGATTAAAAGGTACAAGTCGATTATGCGTTAATGTTCAAGTAATTAATACTTGTGATCTAATGTGCCTAATCTACAAAATGGGCTCCATCTATGCAAACAAAAACAAAAGAAATTAAAAGTACCGTAACATAAAATGAAGATATTATGTGTCACATTTTTTTATTGAAAATGTAATTTTAAGGTTTATTTAATCTTTTTTTAACTTTTGTATTCAATTTTTGTCATTTATAGGGATTGGAAGTTTGAGACTCGAAGTAAGAGATCCAAGAGACTCTCTTAATGGAAATGGAGCGAGGTTATTAATTTAGACGATTCTGAGGACAATGACAAAGAAGAGGAATTAGAAGATACTGTCGATTCAAGCACAAACCAAAAAACCCGATTAAAAACACGTCGAGTGTCAATTCAGAAACAGACAGATTTCCTGCAGTCTAATATGAAATCTATCAAGTGTTTTTATATATATATTTTTTCATTTTTAGTTGTTATGTTTGAACTAGACGTATGAATAAAGTTTATTTTATATTTGAACTTTATCTTTGGTGTTAATATAATGCAGTTATTAACCATATTAATAAAATTCAAAATAAAGTTAATATCCTAATTTATAAGTCAACTGAACTTATATAAGTTAATATCTTAAAGTTGCAATAAATAGATATTGTAGTTAAATATAGTAAAGCTGAAACTATAAAATATTGCAGTTATTCTTGGATATTAATCTTATAATTTGCATTTTTTAATTAAAAAGTAATAAAGTAATAAACTTTAAAGCTAAACTAAAAAACTGAACTTACTATGATATAAAGTTAACAAAAAAATAACTATTTTATAAACATATTTATAATAAGTATACAAATAAAATACTTCAGAAATTTACAATCCTTACTAGATAAATTCTAAACTGGGTTGCAAATTTTTAGGAATTATAAGTTCAACTATATTGTTATAGATAATATTAGTCAGTTTTAAAATAATTATTTACCAACTTGACTAGATACATAGTAGTAGATTGTGTTGCATATTTTTAGGGATTATTAGTTAAAAGTAGACTCATATAGATAAGATTAGTTAGGAACTAAAAATTTGAACTTAGTATGATATAAAGTTAATAAAGATATAAACTCTTATCATCCTATTTTTTATAAAAACAGTTATTGAAATCTTATAAAAATATAAATTTTTTATATTTGTAAAAAACCGAAATTTAACAATTTAAGTTAAAGCTTTAAAACGTACTTACGAGTCAAATACTATTTTCTATTTTTTTAAAAACAAAAATTTTAAACTTAAAGTTTATTGGATGGGTACTATGTGGATATTTAGAAAAAGTTATGAACTTTAAAGAATAAAACTATACTTTATAATTTAACCAATAAAATAAACAAACTTTACAATTATAACAACTTATCATTTATTTTTTGTCTTTTGATTATTAACTTTTATACAAAAAAAAAAAACAATATTTTTTGTCTTTTTATTATTAATTTTTATAAAAGAGCAAAACTTTTACATATGTGTAAACTTATGACATGTATCCACCACAATAATGTTATCATAAATATTATACGAATAAGAAAACTACCAGAATCGAGTGTCGCAATACAAAGTGTCACCCCCGCCGCATCGCGCGGGCACCCTACTAGTATATTAGAATTGGTGACACAAGAGATTGGGCCACAAGCCCATATATATCGAACAGAAAAATAAAAGGGCGGCAGACTTTGATTGTTGGGGACACGAATTGGTATTTCATATATAAATAAATCTTAGGGAAGCAAAGCTATTATACGGACGGCTGCATATCAGTCGCGCAGGGCAGAAGGAAGAGAAGAAAAAAATTCAAGAGAGGAGAAGGGAATTGGTTTGAGTTTCAAGTCATGGTTCAAGATTCAAGTTTGGGTTCGCAAACAAGTTAGCTTTACAGTTTTGAATTAGACTTTGTGTTTTTTTTTAAAACTTGTGAACATGATGTTTTTGATATGTCAGACTTGTTTATTGTTTATGACTATGATTCTTGGCTAGTTATTTTTCTACCCGGGTTTGTGATGATTATTCGTGTCAATTGGTAATTTGTCGGCTTTTGGTAATTTTGTGATGGATAAATATTAAAGTAAGAGACCTAAATATTTTTTATTAGATGTATGTGTGTGCTTGACTCTAATTTATTATCGTTCAATAGTTCCTCGTGTGTCTTTGTGAATGTCTTTCATGTATAGATGCATGTTAGGTTACCTACTGTGTGTTTGTAACTAGTTTATGGTTTTACTAGCTAGAATTCCATAGGAACTTTGTTTATAATTTAGAGGAGTTTAGTGTTCTACCTATTCTTGAGACCGAAAGGAGATAGATAGTTGGGATTGTCTTTGGTGCTAGGTATTTAGGTGCAGTGAGACCGGGAGGAAATCTGTCTAAGTTCCCTAGAATTATTTGTTTTCCTAAGTCTTGTCAAGTGTTTTTAGGTTACCCCGTGCATTCTAGGCTGTATTGTGATTAGTGAGACCGAAAGGAGATCTAGTCTTTGGGTACTTTAGTATTGTTGGAGAGACCGGGAGGTGATCCAACCGATACCAGTGAGCTTTATTAGACCTTTAGACCTTAGGAGAAGTTGATGAGACCGAGAGGAGATTCAACCTGTCTTTAGTCTTAGAGTGTCGTATTATTCGAACCTGGTTCCATCATAGTTACCATTGCTGAGAGAAAACCGATAGTCACGAATAGGATTCCAAACCTGGGTAGTACTTTCTCATCCGTGATTTCACCTTAGTAGCCTTCAGCCTGCGTCTAGGTAGTCTAGTTCGTCTTAGTTAATTCCTTTAGTTTAATTAGTTAAAACCCAAAAATCCAATTAAATCAAATAAACCAGTTAAATAATTAGTTGAGTCAGAGTCTAGTTAGCGTCGCAAGTGTCTCGTGGGTTCGATACTCGGACTTCATTAGGCTTTACTGCGTACGATAGGTACATTTGCCTTTAGAGAGTCTTAGTTTATAAATTTAAAACTAGGGTGTCTAGATTAGGTTAGTTTTTTATAGTCCATAATTTGCACATCAATGTTTATATGTTTCGATTTTGGAGACTTATTCGCTTTTTCGCTCACCGCTTTATTAAACGCGCACAACTCGCACAACACTCTTAGCTCAAAACGCTAACAAATCCCAGCAAACTATGAACTCTCGCACGCTATGCTACTCGCTATCGCTACTCGCACTCGCACTCTCAAACGCGCTTCGCGGAACCTGAAAGATAAGTGAATACGTGCAAAATATGTTGGTGAATACATGCAAAATATAGTTGAATATGTGCAAAATATGTGCTTACGTGAATTATGTGCTCTTATGTGCTTATGTGCCTATGTGGATTATGTGCCTTCGAGACTATGTGCCTATGTGTTAGATATGTTTCAGATGCTTTATCTAATAATAGAAAGTATGTTGGTTAAACACCGTATGACGAGATTCGATTGTGTCGTCTGAATCCTATGATGATGTCTGTTGCAGACAATATCGTCATTTGGATCCCACACCTCACGCGCAGCTCCCCGTAACCATGCTGACAAACGCATCGCATCACTAGTGGTTAAGGAAATGGCTAAGGTCATACTTCAGATCGTCAGTGAGATTAATGATGTTAGCAGCAAGTCCTCTGTGGAATCGAAGAGCGACTCCCCGAAAGCTTCTTTCACCTTTAAGCAATTCAAGGCCTGCGCTCCTGCAAACTTCACCGGGGAAGATGGGCCCAACGCCATGTTTCAGTGGTTTGACTCGATTGAAGTCACCCTTCGTCAAAGCGGATGCCTAGAAAACCTCCGCACTGTGAATGCTACTGGAGTCTTCCAGTCTAGGGAACTGGATTGGTGGACTGCCGAACGTAACAGGCAAGGTAACAATGCAGCCTATGGACTCTCCTGGGAGGAACTAAAGGAAGTCATGATGAAAGAATTATGTCCCCCACATGAACTCCCGAAGCTGGAAAACGAGTTCTGGGGTATCAAGCAAGAAGGAGGTGATAATGCCGATCTCACCGCCTGCTTTAAGCAGGTGAGTATTATCTTTCCTGGTCAGGTGTCAACGCCTGACATCACGATCAAGAAGTACATTTGCGCTCTACCCGATTGTGTTGCCAATTTTGTTCAAGCAGCTAAGCCTACTACCATTGAGGAAACCTACGAACTCGCCGCTAAGATCAATGATAAGCGAGTTTTAGCTGGTTATTTCAAAACCTCAACCAAGAATCTCCACCAGGTCACTGCTACTCCTGCTACTTAAACCGCAACACCTCAAGTTTAAAAGTCTTCCTGTTAAGGACGCAAGCGCAAGGGTAACAACAACAAGAACTACGCTACTACTGCTGCTCCTCTCAACGTTGTACCCGTCCAACCCAACCAGACCCAGAACTGTCAAGTCGCGGCACCTGTGACCAACACACCACCTGCTAAGCGTGCATACACTGGTCCTCATCCTCTGTGCCCTACTTGCACCTATCATCACCCAGCTGGGATAACTTGCCGTTTTTGTGTCCACTGCAATCTCTACGGACACTTCACAGCGAACTCTCGCACTAGTCCTCGTCAGCAAGCTCAAGCTCAAGCTCCTCCTGCACTGCCAGCTCCACTCCACTCTCCTCAGGGTAACCAAGCAGCTCCTGCTCCCGTGCTCATGCACGAGCCTGCTTCTCATGTGGTAACCCTAACCACTTCGATAACGTCTGCCCGAATCGTGTGGTGAAACAAGAGCCGCAACAACCACCGCAACAACAACATCAACAGTAGCAGCAACAACCACAACAAGCAGCCCGCGGAAGAACTTTCAATATTAATGTCCGCCAGGCTCAAACTGACAACAATGTTGTCAATGGTACGTTTCTCGTTAACGGTATTTATGCTTCGTGTTTATTTGATATTGGAGCCGATAACTGTTTTGTGTCATTTGAATTCGAAAAGCTCCTAAACCGTAAACGCGCTAACCTCCCAACGATGTTCGACGTAGAAATTACCACCGGAATAACCGTCACCGTTAGTTCTGTTCTCCGTAAATGTACTCTTGAGCTCAACAATCACGTTTTCCCGGTCGATCTCATTTCGATGCAACTTGGTAGTTTCGATATCATAGTAGGCATGGATTTTCTTCGTGAGAATCGTGCTGAAGTCGTTTGTTTCGAAAAGATGATTCATTTCTCTCTGGCTAATGGAGACCAACTCTATGTATATGGCGAAGTATCATCGAAGGAACTTAAACTCATGTCCTGCATCCAAGCGAGCAAGTATCCCCGAAAGTAATACAAGGCTTTCTTGGCATACATCATAGTAGCAGAGAAGGAAAAGAAGCCGATGAAAAAGGCACTTGTGGTTCATGATTTTCCTGCTATCTTTCCTGACCATTTACCTGGTCTACCGTCGTCTTGTGATATTGATTTTTGAATCGACCTCATTCCTGTCGCTAAAGCCCCTTATCTCCTCGCTCCGTCCGAAATGCGTGAACTTTCGAGTCAACTCCAGGAATTACTTGATAAAGTGTAACACCCCGAAAACGGGTTTGGTAATCATACCACGTTAATATTTATGAACGGGTAAAATACCGTTAGTGGTAAAATTAACCCGGTAAATATTAGGATTTAAATAATTAAATCTAATATTAAATAAAAAGAGAATAAAAGTTTTGAGAAAAACAAAGCTTATGACAGGCCGACTTAGCGGGACTTAAATAAGACGGGTTATAACTCCCGGAATCCACTAAGTAAACTAGGAATAATAATAACCTAGTTAGAAGAGAAGACTTGTAGTGACATACTAGTGGGTTAAAACACTTAAAATAAAAACCTAATGATAATAGAGAGGCCAAACTTGAAACTAAGTTTAATTAAAACAAAATAAAATACACCAAACACACATACAAGTGAGTGTCTGGTCGATTGAAGCAGAGGGCGACCAAGGAAAACCCCACAACCCTAGTTCATGCTTAATCTCTCAAATTGAAGGCCAAAATCGATCCTAAATCAAAATCCGAGCACAAATTAGTGATCTCCATTGAAAAAGGAGTCACAATGTGACAACCCTCAAATTACATGTAACTATACAATATATTAATGTTAATTAAAGTGCCTGATGACTGTGCTGAATCATTTAACGACTCTCGGGTTACTGTGTTATGCTTACATGTATGTGTGAACGTACTAATAGTATACTATAAAGTCATTAAATAGTCCGTTATGATTTCCTAAGTGTTAGAAATTAAAAACGTTACAAATATATATATATATATATATATATATATATATATATATATATATATATATATATATAAGACGCTTTACGGATTAATTAAGCAGTTTAACGGAACAACACCGAACCGAACAACCAGACTTTACCCGAAACATAAAAATATTGTCATTAACATTGTTTCTCTTTTTCTGAGCCAGTTAGAGTCCCCGAGTACCCTAACACCCGTTATAACATGCAACACACATCATACACTAAATAAGCTCCTAACTTAACATAACCATATCTTAATCATCTAGTTCCAAACAAACCAAATACCCCCCCCCCCATAGTAACCGATCGGTCACCATAGGGGTGACACAAGTTGTCCATGCTAGATTATTTTAATCTCTTGTTTCATATCTAGAGAACACTAAATCCTTTGGTTAATCATGTTGATTGGTTTATAAATGTAAACAAGGGTTAAACATTTCATTCATCACAACACATAAAAAACTAGCTCTCTCTCTCCCCTTGCCATAAGCTTCGGCTAAACACAACCATCTTCACCACACCACCTTTCAAATCTTGTTCAAGCTAATTGCATACACACAAAGGTGCTAGGGTTCATACAAGGAAGCCCGGTGCTTAAGGATTGCCAAGGACCTCTCTACAACGCTTTTAACCACCCGTTTTTCGTCTAGTTTCTTCCCTAGCCTCGAGCTAGTAGTAAGTGACTCTAAACGCCTTCTTGATCTATTCTAAACTGGTTAATAAGAGTTTTGTCGGTTGAAAATCAATAACATATAAGATCACCAACTAAAAGTCTACTAAGGTGATGAACAAGGCGGTTAATGGATGAATATGTGTGTAAATCATGTAGACCTTGTGTTGTTATGATTCTTGGTTGATTTTCTGAAGTTTTGCTGGTTAATATAAATGCTTGATGTTGTTGTGGTCACTAATCATGTTAACGGAATCAATCGAACACGAACTAGGAAGCTAAAGGCTGAAAACAGAATCTGTCCAAGCTTTTACAACCAATTTCAGTTGGCTGTAAACAGGTCATAAACTCAACGAAAAACTGATATTTCGAGTCTAAAATGTGATATTAGGAAATACGGTTCTAATGGCACCGGAATCATAATTTTTGGACTCCGTTTACTATTTTTAAAGTATCATTCCGTAACAGCAGCTAGAGCTGCATTTTTCTGCAGAAAATTGGCGATACGTTTTCAGTCATAACTTGAGTTCTGTGTCGAATCAGCCCATGAAATCTGTACAGTAGATGGACACTGATGTCATAGTAATTGTCCCACTGGAATTTCGTCAATCCGACTTACAATGAATTTTTAGTGAATTATTCCGTGGGCTGCAGTCAGAAAATAATAAATCTGAGTGCAGTCCGGAAAATGATTTTTAATAAAATATTGGTGAAGAATTAGATCCCGAGATTTTTACACAATAATATCTGGGTCGTTTAGTATCTCCTTTAGAAAGTTGGGAATTTTTGAAACAAGATAACTATTTTATTAAAATGCTCGAAAACAGCCCAGTTTCGGATAATTAAGTTGAAACGACATAAGTAGTGATTTGCGTGTCTAAATGTCGAATATGTTATCTGTAAATGATCTAACATGTTATGTGTCGATAAAGGTGTTATGTGCAATATCGTATGTTTATTTGTGAATGGGAATAGATGGGGAGGTTACATGGGCATAAACCGTCAAAGTAATGCATGTTATGTGATAGATACGTGTAGGAACTTTGTGCTCTATTTGAAAACCACTAAATGATTAACTGGTAATTATAATAGGACGTGATTGACCGACCTCGACTGTTAGCTATATTTGAGAATCTAACCGAGTAAACCAAGGTGAGTTCACACACTTTCTAAGGCATGGGATTCCCGGTGGTTTGGGAATGGGTTAAAGAATTAAAACGGAATCTACATATCTTACTTAGGTAGGATATGTACGGCCATCCTCCTCGGGTAGGATGCCAGTATTAATCCTGCGTATTCTCTTTGGGGAGAACTACGTACGTTCGTCCTCCTTGGGTAGGACAACAACCTTAAAACTTACTAGACAAAACTCTATCATAAGTCCCTCATTTTATATCGACTTTATCGCCGAGGCCAATGGTGAGCGGGTCATTAGTTAATAGCGCTATTAGGTTTAACAAACCTCACACCGTGCCAGTCGGACGGGCGTGTACTAATGGACTATGGCAAACCATCAGTGATGATATACACTGATGTAGGGCACAACTTACTTGCGTAGTAGTCGATATGGTACAGTCTAGTAGTTCACATGGGGAAGCCCCCACTAATCATGAACAGGGTATGGGTAATAAAGAATGAACTGGTTAAAACTTTCTTTCAACTAAGGGGTAACCCCCACGACAATTACGCCAACGAAAGACAAACCACGTTTTCGGAAAACAACTTAAAAACTAAACTACCAAACGTGAACTCACTCAACCTTGTTGTTGACTCGTTGTTACATGCCTTACAGGTCGCTAAATGCTTGGAGCTTGCACGAGAAAGGAGTCGCTGTGGTGTGCGGACTATTATGTTCCATGCTTAATATTTAAATCCTTATGAACTTATTAAACTCGCGTTTTGAACTATAACTTATAAACTATGGACTTATGTTTTGGACTTTACGTTTATGCTTCCGCTGTTTAAATTAAAACTTGGTTAACTAGCTTTTGGTCACCAATCGTATTGTGGTTGGCTTTATTTACTTAAATACGTTGTTTAGTATGATTGGTGGCTCGATCCTGGTCACGTCACGCCTCCAAGCGGTGGTACTCCGCATGGTGGATTTTGGGGGTGTGACACACAAGGTATGTAAATTTCGTGAGAAAAACCTAGTTGAAATTCTGAGTAAACATAGAGAACTCGAAAATTGTTGATGCATGCTTGTTATATGGATGAAATAGGAAAATTGTAGTGTTTAGGAGTAAACCCTAGACAATTATATATTGAAATCATTCTTAGCTCAAGTAAATTCAGATTTTGTTGACGCTAAATTCATGTATGAGATGTTTTTAGGGTTTTGAGTGCTAAAAATAGTGTTAAGATGTAAAGAACATGCTTAAATTGAAAACTGAATTCAAACAGCTCCTGATCAGAATTTACAGCCGACTTGTATTGGCTGTAACCTGAACAAAACGTGACAAAACATGTGTTTCTTGAGTCTAAAATGTAATTCCATGAAATATCTTTAAAACCCCACTGGAATCGCATTTTTTCGACGAAAATTGAGCGTTTTATGAATTTTTCCGTATCGAAGGTTCAAGCTGCGTTTTCTTGTAGAATGTGCAGCCCATTACGAATGTCATAACTCAATTTAGGAATTTAGTTATGATCTCAAATTTTTACTGTAGATAGTTTTAAGTGATTACAAAAATTGCCACTTGGAATTTCGTCAATCGGATAAACGAGGAATTTTAAATGAATTTTCCGTAAGCTGCAGTCAGAAGTGACGAATCTGATTGCAGCTTAGTAAATGAATTTTTACGAATTTTTGGTAAAAAGTTAGATTTTGAAATTTTAACACAAGGCCTAACCCTCTGAGGGGTACGCCACATAAAAAAAATCATAATTTATGAAGACTTGTAAACAGGTTAAACAAGTCACAAAAACAGCCCATTTTCAGTGATATGAAATGCTTAATGAAATCGCGGTCTACTTGGTTGTGTGTAAAACGTGATTGTATTAAGTGTTCAGATGAATGCACAGAAACGTGTAAGGTGGAAGATCATATTAAATTATGGTTAATCTAACCACCTTGTGAACATTGGATAATAGTTTGGCGCTTAAGAAGCTAGGTGGAAGCTTGTGGATGAAGCGGGCCAAACGGAACGAGTATGGAAAGAAAAGCGTGGCATGGATGCAAGGTAAGTGATTCTTACACCCTTTTATTTTAGAATGCGTAATGATTATAAAGGTTATGAAAATGATAAGCTAATATTTGAAATGTGATGTTCCGACGTAAATTGAAGTGGGTCGGAATAAGCGAAAGTGATGAAAACCATAATGAATGGTAAAAAGGGGTAATATTGGGCATATAGGCCAAACGTGTCGAATGGTGGTGACAACGCGATTTGACAATAGCGACTAATGTGGTTGTCAAGTCTTATATTGACAGGAGCGATTAGAAAATCGGATAATTGCGTCGCCATAGATTGTGTGATGATTAAAGCGAGGTATAAATCGGGTCTATTTGTTGACCCGGGCCAGGTACGCATATATAGACTTATAGTTAAAAGTGCAATTTTTGGTTAAATAATTAGTTAAAGTCCTCTGTCGTAAAAGAAGGGACTAAAGTTGACCAAAACGCCCTTGAAGGGTAAATAGGGCAACGGCCCTTAGAGGTCGTTTAGGAATATGCATTATAACTAGGTGAGCTTTTAACAAGTATAAAGGTTTTAAACATAGGCCTTTTAGGTTAAATGACTAGAAACGGGTCTTTTCCGTAAAACAAACAACCGAAGTGTAGAATCCGAAAAATTGTCCAAATATACTAAGTCCACCACGAGAATAGTTATGGTGGAATGTAAGTAGATAATACAAATGTGGGAAAAGGATGGGTGAAATGAATGAGTGAAATGTAAACTTAAAAGTTCAAATTCTCTAAACAGGTCAAAACGAGTTTCGCGCATAACTGGGGTATTGGCTGCGAAATTCTCAAAAGTTATGAACCCGGGATAAAGATCTTGAGTCGAATACTTGGGCGTATGAATTACGGTTAACTAGAAACAAGTTTGTGATTTTAACATAAGCGGGTCGAATAATCATAAAAAGGGATTTATAAGCCTTACGCTTATAAATCTGAATTTGATGCGAACAAAGAAGATAAACAGGTCCGTAATTAAATTACGGACGCGTAGGAAAAAGAATCATGCAAAACGGGTAAGTAGAATGTAAGTTATGCCCTTTTAAAGTTCGTTTTTCGACTAAAACCATAGCTGGGCAGATATGCAGCTCCCAGACCTTGGAATCGCTGGAAGGGTCTTCCCGGCGCCACGTGACGGGTAACGTTGTTTCGGGCGTGACACGCGAGAGACATCAAAGTTGGAATTAATTATTTTGTTGATTATTTGATGCGTAGAACTTGTTTAAACTTATATTTAAGTTATCAAAACTAAATTTTATGTTGGTTTTGATCATAGGTGATATCAAGTGTACCCGGATGGAGATCAAGCGATGACAAAGGACAGAACACACGAAAATGAAGCTTCCGCAAGTTGTTTCGTCGTTATTCTTAAATGATAAATTAAATCACTTTATGTTGTATTACTTTAAATTGTAAAAGTTTTAATAACCCGTATTTTTCATAGTAATTGTAACCGGAATTACAGGATTATGGTCTTAAACTATACGAAATCGTAAAATAATAGTAAGGGTGTTACATAAAGGCTTCATACGCCCTAGCACATCTCCATGGGGCGCACCTGTCCTTTTCGTTAAAAAGAAGGATGGATCGTTCCGAATGTGCATCAATTATAGGGAACTCAATAAGCTTACTATCAAGAATCGCTTACCCTTACCCCGAATCGACGACTTGTTTGATCAATTGTAAGGCACTACGTGTTTTTCTAAGATCAATCTACGCTCTGGTTATCATCAGCTATGAATTCAGGAGGAAGATATCCCTAAAACTGCTTTTCGCACTCGTTATGGCCATTATGAATCTGTCGTTATGCCCTTTGGTCTTACCAATGCACCCGCGGTTTTCATGGAAATGATGAATCGCGTGTATAAACCCTTTCTCGACCACTTCGTCATCGTGTTTTTTTTATGATATCCTTATTTATTCAAAGTCGAAAGCCGAACATGCGGAAAATCTTCGTTTGGTACTCGAGCTTCTCCAAGGGAATCGCCTCTACGCCAAGTTCTCCAAGTGTGAATTTTGGCTTGAGGAGGTTCAATTCCTCAGCCACATCGTCAACAGTCAAGGTATTCACGTCGATCCCGCGAAGATAGAAGCAGTTGAGAGCTGGATTACACTGAAAACCCCGTCCGAAGTGCGTTCTTTTCTCGGATTGGCGGGTTATTACCATCGATTTATCGCTAATTTCTCAAAAATCGTCGTTCATCTCGCCTCCCTTACGCATAAAGACAAGACATTTGTTTGGGGAACTGAACAAGAGGATGCCTTCCAAACTCTAAAGCGTATGCTTTGCAACTCTCCCGTACTCACGCTACCCGATAGAAACAACGACTTTGTAGTCTACTACGATGCCTCTAACCTAGGTCTTGGTTGTGTTCTTATGCAACGAGACAAGGTTATCGCGTACGCCTCTCGTCAGCTCAAGGTCCACGAGAAGAACTACACAACCCACGATCTCGAACTAGGTGCAGTTGTACGATCTTCACCGACCATAAGAGCCTACAACACATCTTGAACTAGAAAGAGCTGAATATGCGCTAACACAGATGGGTTGAACTTCTCAACGACTGCAACTGTGAGATACGTTACCATCCAGTCAAAGCAAATGTCGTTGCCGATGCTCTTAGCCTGAAGCTATTTACATAGTGTTCGTAATGTTCAAGCCCAACACGACCTCGAAGCTCTCATTAGCGACGCTCAGCACGCATGCTTCATTGAGAATACCTTGAAAGAGGAAATGAAGTGTGGTGTTGAAACTCAACTTGTCACCAAATCGAATGGTATCTACTACTATCTCGATCACATATGGATCTCCGGTCACAATAACCTTCGAAAGATATTGGTGACTGAAGCCCACAAGTCTCGATATTCCAATCATCCCGATGCCGACAAGATGTACCAGGACCTGCGTGCCAGGTATTGGTGGCCTGGAATGAAGAAGGATATCGCTCTCTATGTTTCGAAATGCCTGACTTGTTCAAAGGTCAAGGCCGAACATCAACGACCCTCTGGCTTACTCGTACAACCCGAGATCCCTATGTGGAAATGGGAGAATATAGCTATGGATTTCATTACGAAACTTCCGCGCACGCCATCAGGTCATGATAGCATTTGGGTTATCGTTGATCGTCTTACGAAATCCGCTCACTTTTTACCAATACGAGAAGACTATAAGGTTGAACGATTAGCACGAATCTGTACCGATGAAGTCATTTGTCGACATGGGACACCTCGTGACATCATCTCTGACTGCAACGGTCGCTTTACTCCATGCCATTGGGAAACTTTCCAATCCGCTCTCGGTACTACTCTTAATCTCAGTACCGCATTCCATCCCCAGACCGACGGTCAGACTGAACGCACAATTTACACCCTTGAAGACATGCTTCGTTCGTCCGTTATAGATTTTGGTGGTAATTGGGATTCGCATTTACTTTTAGTCGAATTATCATATAACAACAGTTATCAATCTAGCATTCAAATTGCACCATTTGAGGCATTATATGGAAGAAAATGTCGATCGGCGATTGTATGGCACGAGATCGGAGATGCGCAAATTACCGGTCCTGAGTTATTGCAAGAAACGACTGACAAGATCCTCCAGATACGAGACAATCTCTTGAAAGCTCGAAGTCGTCAAAAGAGTTACGCGGATAAACGCCGCTAGACCTTTGAGTTCGAAGTTGGTGATCACGTACTCCTAAAGGTTTCTCCTTGGAAGGGGGTGATCCGATTCGGCAAAAAGGAAAGCTAGCGCCTCGATACGTTGGACCCTTTAAGATTCTAGAAAGAATTGGCAAAGTGGTCTACCGACACAAATTATCGGAGGAACTCATCAACGTACATCCGACTTTACACGTTTCGAACCTCAAGAAATGTCTAGCCGAAGAGAATTTACATGTCCCTCTCGAGGATTTGCAAGTGAACAAAACATTACACTTCGTGGAAAAGCCAGTAGAAATCATGGACCGAGAGACCAAGAAACTCCGACGCTCACGCATTCCTATAGTGAAGGTTCGCTGGGAAGGCAAACGCGACACCGACTTCACTTGGGAACTCGAGAGTGATATGAAAGCTAAATACCCACATCTCTTCGTTACGCCTGTGCCTTAATTTCGGGACGAAATTCCCTAAAGTAGGGGAGGCTGTAACAACCTGACTTTCCGGGTAAAGTCAAAGTCACAGTCAAGGGCACGTCATGTCATTGCTCAGATATTACATTTCGTGCTTAATTGACTTGTACTCTAAGGGATTCGATAAATAGTTTAACCCGTTGCGGTAATCAATATATTGTTTTAAGCGATATTTTAAAACTATGTTTTACAACGCATTCACAACGATTATTCTAAACGCAGTTATCGCATTTAACGCAGTTTATAACACATACTATGTAAACACATTTTATCGCATACTATATCGCATGTTTATACTAAACGCTATCACATCGCTATCTCATCGCAACTCGAAACGCAGATTTACTTTTATGCATATTACGTGTTATGTGTGTTATTTATGTGATTACTTGTTTAGTGTTATATGGTTATCTCATCGCAACGCTTACTCGCAACTCGCTTAAACGCAACGCTTAACGAACGAAACGAAAGTTGGAAAACTAACTCGCACCAGTCTCCTGATCGAATGACCATTCGATCGAATGATCATCCGTCCGGGTGACCATCCGATCGGATGGCCATCCGGTCGACTGGCCATCCGACCTACATTCTCCACCGCCTTATCTCCTCTCACCTATAAATACTCGCCTGTCATATCACTGTTCACCGATGTGACAGCTCTATCCGACCAACTCGCTCCCAGTTCACTTTCAAGCACATTTCACTCGATTCCAGGCTATTTCCTTAAGTTTTCTTCCTAAATCTTGTACTTCCATCATCACCACACACATCTTCATCATCCTCTCCATCAAAATCATACATTTCCACCATGGAATCACCTTATTTGGACTGCTTTAAGGTGACATCATCTCGGTTTCTTATGAAAACTGAAGTGTGACATCATCTCATCCAGATTTGTCCAGATCTAAAGGATTTCCACACTATTTTACATAAATCTTAACGAGATTCAATATATTCCAACATTTTTCATACTTTTCTTCAACCTTTCTTCACTTTTCACTCAAAACCGATGAAATCTAGACTCATTCATGCTCTCTACTGATTCTCTTGTTGAGAATCAGTCTGAGAACCGATTTCCACCGGAGAGACGACTGATTTACGGGTTGAACATGAAATCTCATCAGGGACAGTTAGTCTGATCGAATGGGGTGATTCCCATCCGATCGACTAAGTTGGACTTAGCGTGGTTTCCGTTGTTTGACACGTCGTCACGCCGTCTCCGTTAAACTTCAAAACTTTTTGGACTTAGAAAACTTGTAAAATTTTCAAAACATCAGATCGCCGATCGAATAGCCATCCGATCGGATGACCATCCGATCGAATGAGTATTCGACCAGGTGATTGTCCTTTACAAGTTCAACACTTAAACAATTTGACAAAACTTCAAAGAATATCACTCTTTCAATTGAATAGCCATCCGATCGAATGACTTGATTCATACTACAACGAAATATACAAAAGTTTTGAAACAATTTACAAACACACTCACTCATTCGAATGATCAACCGTTCGAATGGTCATCCGTCCGGATGACCATCCGTCCGACTCACCATCTGACACTTATCTCATTCGACGCACTGTTTACACGCTGTTCAACGCTTATGCTACTGTTCTATGTTCAGGCTAATCTCTCATGCGCTCCCTTCAATCCAAGGCTGTGTTTATTTACTAAACACATATTGTTAGTATATTCGAACCCTTTTCCGCTTAACGCTCTTTTGGGTGTTACATACGTTACCTATATCAAATTACATCAACACACAAAGCACATACTTTTAAACGCTAACCACTCTCGCATGTTATACGTGACTCGATGAATGCTTGTATGTTATGTTTACACAGTGATTGTTGCCTGACACCTTAGCAACGATAGTACTATAGTTTGGACTCAGCACCTGTTGTGGACAGGGGTTGTTAAGGGTTTTACTTCACATGGTCACAGTGGTGATAATGTGTTGCGCATTCTACACTCGCAATCATGTCGGTTGCATATGTCATTGTCGATAGCTTACTTGCTTCACATTTCTACGTGTTACATGTTGGTTATGCGTAAACTCTTTCGCTATACTATATGTTATCAAACTTGTGTACTCACCTTTACACTCTTTGTACTTACCTTCTATGCACAACTTTGTTTTGTTGTCGTCATCATCGTCATCGTCATCGTCATCATCATTATTAATTGAAACCCTTTTGAGTAATAGTTATTTTTTATTAGTTCTATTTTCATCTATGTTTCGTTTTAAAACGAAGTTATGTGTGATAACGTCATCTAAGCTTTGACGAACAGGTCTTTAAAGATACTTTTAGTTATTTTTTTCCTTTTTTACAAGGGTAATTTTGTTACCGTTTCAAGTTAGTTATTTTTCTATAATAGTGCTTTACGTTTCGATATCAATTTGGCGAATTAACATGCCGCAACTTTCGACGTGGTTCAACGTTTATACATTTTTTTGTCAATTTAATTGTCACGTCGCAATACGCGTGTGTGATTCAATATTTTTATGTGTATTTTTGTTTACTCTGTTCCCGAGTCTCATTTAACAGGGGGGAGAAAAGAGATGGAAATATGAAAAAACCATGTTCCCGCGATTTTTAAGAATAGAAGGGGAGGGGAAACGAGGGAAAAGGGAAGAAAATTTGTTAATATATTTATCCTCCCAAATTGGAGAGATTAGGAGAGAAAATCTTATTAATTACTAAATTACTCTCATATCTAATTAAAATGTTTATGGTTAAAGGGTATAACGGTAAAATTGTTCCTTTTATTTATTTTCCTCCAGGAACACATAAAATGCTTAATTTGAATAATTTCTTCTCTTTTCTTTTACTTGTCACTAAACTCGAGAACACGAAAAAAATCACATCTTTCCCTTCATTTTCTCTCTTAAGTAGGGCTGTAAACGAACCGCACAAACACGAACAAGACCTTGTTCGTGTTCGTTTGTTAAGAAATATATGTGTTCGCGAACCGTTCACGAAAACTTATCGAACGAGATTTTATGTTTGTGTTCGTTTGTTAAGGAAATGAACTTGTTCGTGTTTGTTTGTTAATTTTAGGCAACAAACAAAAACGAGTGTTGACGAACATAAATCAGCACAAACTGATGTTTTTGAACACAAATGGAAACAAACAAACACAAACAATAGGTCATGAACAAAATATATAATACACCGACACTTATTAGATATTAATTTGTCGGAATTTTGATGTATTTAAATAATATAAAAACTAAAAACACTAATGAATTATCAAACACAAACGAACACGTTACAAACATTCACGAACATAAACGAACGAACACGACCTCTTTTCATGTTTGTTCATTTAACTAAACGAACGAAATTTCTTGTTCGTGTTCGTTTGTTTAATAAATGAACGAACACAAACAAACTTCCAGCCAAACGATTCACGAACGGTTCGCCAAACATTTGGTTCATTTGCAGCCTACTCTTAATTCATTTTCCTTCCCATCCACTTGTTAAATGAGACTCGGGAAAATAGTGTAGCGTGTGGGTCTAAAAACTAGTTTTATATTAGGGGGTGTTTGGGTTAGCTTATTTTGGAACTACTTTCCTCTCCGTACATCATCTACTTTTCTCTCCGTACATCGTCCAAACGTCTACCTGCCACCGGTCAATTCCTGCCGGAAAAGTACCAGTCGATCTCTGGCCAGAGGTAAGTCCCCCTTGTTTCACCTGCTCTATAGATAATCAGCCAAGCGGAGGTATTCCCGGTTCTCTCCGTACATCGTCAACTTTTCGCTCCGTACATCGCCCAAACGCCCACCTGCCACCGGTCAATTCCTGCCGGAAAAGTACCAGTCGATCTCCGGCCAAAGGTGTAAGTTTTTCGGCAGCAGTCACGTTTTGTTTAAGGGGAACTCATATTCAGGTGCATTCATTCCTAATCATAAATATCCGCTTACTTTGTTTGTGAATTTTTTTTCTTTCTCCCCTTGCTTTTCTTATTTTTGATATTTACAAAAATGCACAAATTGTTATGAATAATTCAGTGGATGACAAAATAGTTGCATAGTAAAAGCGCACAGTAAAGGAAATAATTCGAACGAATTATTATTTATAGGCCCCACCAGTTTTGTTTTTATTTCTTTTCTTTCCTATATAACGTTTGTTTTCGATGAGAATAAAAAGAAGAGAAATCCTAGTTTGTCTAAAGTCACCAGCTTTCACTTTTGGTTGTCACTGAGTCTTACAAAGAAAGGTTGATCTTAAATGAAAGCTTTTAGGCTAGTTTTATAACACGTTATCAGCACGAGCGCTGTCAAACAAAAGCAAAGGAGCTATTACCATACTCAATGTAAGAATCTCATATATTTAAATATATACATATATATAGGTTGAAAGCCTAAGGGTGCACCAGTGAGTTGTAAAACCATACACCTTTAGGATGATCTTTTAGATCCCGTTTCTCCTTTATATAAATGTATATTTATAATATAGTTCTGTGATAAATTAAAATTAGTACAGGGGACCTATTGCTCTGGAGATATAATAATTATGAGACTACTAACATTTATTTATGTACCTAACATTTTTGTTTATGCATCTAATATTTATTTATGCAATATAACATTTACTAACTACAGTGAACTGTTTCAAAATGTATCATGGAAGCCTTAACCAAACGTATGGTGTAAGCTTAAATTTCCTTATTTATATAAGAAACTCACTACTCGAGCTAATCTACACATAAGCTACAACTTCTGATATAATTCAACTCATACCCAAAATAACCCATACCCAAACTTTTCTTAGTTTAACAAAACCAAATATTCAAATGGCAAATCTTCCAGTAGCATATGCTGAATCTTCAAATACAGCAAACATTCATCGATTCCTTCGGTTTACTGATTTACCCAATCATGAGTGGTATCAAAAACTCAAGAATCTTGAAATTTTTTCAATTAGCGGTATTGATTGGTATCAGATGGAAATGTTTGATCCAAGTGGTTTACTGGCAAGATTACTACCACCTAATACGCCCTGGCGTCGTTTCTTCGACATCCTAGAACCGTCATACGATGAACTTGTATATGAGTTCTTGTCCACTTTCTATTTCAAATATGATAAAAGTCTTACCGATGAATCTATTCATTTTCGACTTTGTGGACAATCTTATAATATGTCATTAACAGAATTCGCAGTTCATCTGGGCATACATACAGATGAAGAAGTTAAACAACCTATTTTTACGGAGGCATCAACCTCTTATTCCCCTGAGGAAATGAAAGAATACTGGCTAAGCCATTCATCGAAAGAGTGGTGTAACAATAATAATTCTATGAAATTCATAGACCCTCGTTATCAATATATGCATCGTGTTTTAGCCAACACTATCACGGGGCGCAAGAATAATCAACATAGGGTTAGTGCTACCGACCTTTTCCATCTGCATAGTATTTTTGAGCAAGTTCCTTGTAATATTGCCCACGAGCTTGCTACATATCTTTTAAATCAACAAACAAATCCTCTGAGAAGTCTCATGGGAGGGTCTTACATTACAAAAATAGCAAAATCATTAGGTGTCTTAAGTAATCAGATTATCCAAGGATTATCTCCACCAAAGGCATCTGGGATTGTAAATTTTAACTCTGTTAGGCTAACCCCTGTTCATAATTATATACTAAATCAACCATTCCAGTCGGAGGAAGCTCAAGTTATCTTAGAAAGTACCTCAACACAAAATTTACAACAATCATTGTTGCAGCTTCCTCAACCGTCTTTTTATCGATTTGTTCTACAACCACAGCTGCCACCCGTACAAGAACATATTACAAATAACCTATCTCAACCGAACATCTTACAAAACATCTCACCTTTAGTTTTCAAGGAAGATTCAACGATGCAACAAACTTTGTTTGATGAAAACATGATATTCCAAGAGCAGTTAGCATCAGAATCATTTTTGCAATCACCATTACCGCAACAGTTTTTCCAATCACTATTAAACGAAGTAGAACAACAACTGCCACCAATTAATATAACAGAACCATGTAGGGTACCTCAAATGAATCTACCTTCAGATTCAATAGGAGTCGAAGTGGCTAGGTTAAACGATCAGATTCGAAATTTGTCTAAACAAATAAAACGGCTTACAGAAAGAAATAAATGGTTGGAAGACATGCTAAAACAAATAGCTAATAGTATGCAACTAACTCTACCACCTTCACCACCTTATGGTTCTGAGTCTGAATTTGATTCATTATATGATTAATTTCAAATGTAAGTTTGTTCACATCATAATAGACTATCAAATTATTATGATTAAAATTGTTTAATACATACATTCTATTTTGTGTTTTTACCTACAAGTAATATATATATGATCATAAATAAGAAGTTTATGAATCATAATCAGTTGGCATGACCAGTTAGACCACACCAAGTAAAATGATGATGTGAATTGTATTGAAGAACTAGAAGATTCTTCAAGTTGGTAATTAGCATGCAATATTTTGTCTCAAGGGAAATTCATTATTTACCAACCAAAGTAGGGTGAGAATCCCTAAATATTCTGGAAGTGATTAAAGGATATGCATATCCCAACGTGATACCATTTAGTGTTTTAAATCGATGCATCGTCTAAATGGTTATGAAATCCACAACTGAAGTTTGTGTGATTGTGGCTTAGCTAATTTGCTAGCAAGCCTACTAATCCAGATTGATATATTTATTTTGGTAATAACGATGAATTCAATTCCCAAGTTATTAATGCTTATTGGAAGAAAATATTGAACTAAATATAGCTTATGTTTATACAAGAATTACTTTGTTGAGATGATCATTAAACGTCTACTATTGATTACAAAGCCAATGATCATGAGAGGAGCAAAAGTTCAGTTAGGTACATGTAATTTTATATATAGTACCATTAATTCACATCAAGCCAATAAGTTATAGTTCTCCCCATATATTTGGTTTTTGGTCAGTAACCAAATATGTCTGATCAAATATTTTGGTTGTGCGACATATATTGAAACTCATCCACCACACCGCACAAAGATGGGACTTCTAAAAGGTTTGAGAATATGTTGGGTATAAATAATCGTCTATGATTGAATACTTAAATCCATTAGTGAGAAAATTGTTTATGGCTCATTGGTTTTTCACTTTAGTGAATGAATGTTCCTAACATTAGGGGGAGATAACAAGCAGTTGGAAAGTGAAAAGTGAAATGAATTATCATGTCATCTAGAAAGTGAAAAGTGAAATGAATTATCATGTCATCTTGATCCCCGGACTATAATAAACTATGAACTAGAAGTTTAAACTATAATTCATTTACCAATATTAAAGAATAAATTACCAGACGAGTTCACTGACCTAAATAGAGTGACTAAGTAAGTCACATAATCAACTACTTATGCTCCATTTATGTTTGTGTCCCAGAAGGACAACCACATATTTTTCTAATGAGTCTATTGCACACCTGAAGCGTGATAGACTAGTCGATTCCAGTAATTAAATTCCTCGAAAGTTGGAGCAAGTAATTAAGATGGTTAAGTCGAGGTGATATTAAAAAGGGTCTCCTGAAGAGACAGTAGACATAATGGTTCAAGAAGAACCTCAGGTACCTGGAAATAAAGAGATCTCGATAAGTTGTATCATGTCTAAGATATGTACGGAATCGAAATAAAAATCGACGTCGTTATACTTTTGTATATGTTGTAGCGCTTAAAATGATTAAATGATGAGAATCAAGATTTAAGATCTGTCTATGAATGAATATTAAGAAATGATTGGCCAAAATAGAAAGACGCAAATAAGGCAGAGTTTAGTTCTCTAATGAATTCTGGACCAACAGTCCATACAACTGAAGTTGTAAAATATGTTGGATACAAATGGGTCTTTTTATGCGAATCATGTGAAAATTAAATAAAGTGATATAAGGCAAAATTGGTGGCACAAGTATTTTCGCAAAGATCTATGACTGATTATGAGGAGACGTATTCTCTGGTGGTGAATGTATTGGCTTTCCAGTATTTAATTAGTCTGGTAATATAAAGAGAATTGATACGTGTCTTATGAAGTTATGAATTACTGGATACTAAAAGTTTACATGAAAGTCCTCAAGGATTTAATTTATTAAAATCATGTAAAATAAGTTCTCGAGAATGATATGATTGTTGTATACATATCCATATTTGAATACGTTGAATATAATTGGAACTCCTGATGAGTATCCTAAAGCATTTAAGTGCTTATAAGGTTAAGTGGAAATATCTTATGGATATAATTCTTGTGCACCAATAAACATACATAAAATACCTGTACTTGGTGATTATGGTATCTCAATGTACAGTGTATAAGCATGGTACAATATGTATTATACAAATAACACAAGTGTTCAAGACATCTTTGCATATGATATAGAAATCAAAGAGGAGGTTTATGTAATAGAACTCCTAAGAGTGCATGCACATACATTGTTTTTCAAAGTGGAAAGAAGTAAGTGAATGATTGTAAATGCCTGAAGCTTTGATTTCAAAACCTCATGAATGTATCTTTATAAACTTAAAAAGATAGTATGGATAAAATAGTTGGATTGAGTGTTGTATAACTCATTAGATATTATGATAAAGAACAATATGAGTTTGATAATATCATCCATCTTTATCAAAAGTCCTCTCCTAAAAGTTCACTATAATCCCAGTTTACAGTGATGATATCTAGGCACCATCGAGAGAAACTGTCGAGCTTTTAGAGGGATAATTTTTGAAAGACCTTGATATAATGTAATTATTGTTCGACCTGTAGTTCAGGCATGAGGGTAAGTCCATCTAGAGTATATCGGGTCGGTTTTGGTATGAACAAAGCTTATCTTTTATGTACGTTAAAGGTTATTCAGTCACTTGTTATAACAGATGACTACTTTGATCTCCTACCAAAGTTGAGATTCCGAGTCAAGAAATATTATAGATAATCACAATTGTGCACTAATATTTCTTGCTAGCTATTCACGCTTATATATATATATATATATATATATATCTTGGATGAATTTATTGGTGTGATATCACATGTGTCAAGCAAGGAGACATTAGAATATGTAAAACAAATATTTCAATACATCTAAGGTATGTAAGATATGAATTTATATTTTACTAACCTATCAAAACAAGCTTGGTTAGTTTTGTAAATGCAGGGAATGTAACAAATCACAGTTATGGATCTTATGATATTTATTTATAAGAAGAGGCACTAGAAGGCTCATATGAAGATATACAACTTTGCGAACATAAAGAATTATGCATCAAGGAATGAAGTGGCAAAATATTAACTAAAAGATCTACGCAGAAGGCTTAAACGATACATAATGAAATCAGGGGGAGTATTACAAGTTACACTCTTATATACCACCAAGATTTTTTTTGATATACTCGAGATTCTATTAACAATCAAGTCGAGATGATATATGTCCAATCCAGCAATAATTCAACCGATGTTTTCACAAAAGCACTACCTACAGCAACTTTCAGGAAACACGTTCATGACATTGGCATGCGTCACGTACGAAGAATGTGATGCCTTACAAATTGCAACTTGAGGGGGAGCTATAGACTGCACTCTTTTTCCCTTAGCTAAAGTTTTTTTCCCACTGGGTTTTTCTTTAGCAAGGTTTTTAATGAGGCAGTACTTAATTACCCCAAAGTTTGCAAAGTGTCATCCAAGGGGGAGTGTTATGAATAATTCAGTGGATGACAAAATAGTTGCATAGTAAAAGCGCACAGTAAAGGAAATAATTCGAACGAATTATTATTTATAGGCCCCACCAGTTTTGTTTTTATTTCTTTTCTTTCCTATATAACGTTTGTTTTCGATGAGAATAAAAAGAAGAGAAATCCTAGTTTGTCTAAAGTCACCAGCTTTCACTTTTGGTTGTCACTGAGTCTTACAAAGAAAGGTTGATCTCAAATGAAAGCTTTTAGGCTAGTTTTATAACACAAATATATTTTTCCACAGTATATGGTATAGTGTGTGCTCATAATTGGTTGGTGAGGACATATTATTGCTTTCTTGTCATTGTATGTTTTTATATTATTGTATGCATCTTGTTGCCTAATCTGCTATTTTCTACTGTTATTGTATACTTGTTTCTTAGTATAGGCTTAGGGCCTTGTTTACACATGTGCTCTTTTTGGTTTAGTTTGTGCTCTTTTTGGTTTATCAGGTGATTTGTAGCAATCATAGACGGTAGATATCATGTTTTTCCATTGAGATCGTGTTCGAGGACGAGGGGTGCAGGGAGGGGAAAAGAAAGGGGGTATAGTTTGCGTGTGGCTTCGTGGAATGTAGGGACCCTTAGCAGTAAGTTGTTGGAGATCATAGATACACTTAAAAGACGTAGGATAGAGATAGCGTGCCTTCAAGAGACTAGGTGGAAGGGACATAAGGGGGATGAGCGCAATGGGTACAAGTTGTTATATTCAGGGTCTGATGGAGTAAAGAACGAGGTTGGATTTCTAGTGACTTTAAACTTGTACAAAAATGTGGTAGAGGTGATATGACACAACGGTAGGATCATGGTGTTGAGATTAGTACTAGGAGAGGAAGTAGTGACAGTTGTTTGCGCATATGCTCCACAAGTGGGATTAGGGGATCAAGAGAGGAGAGATTTTTGGGACTGCCTAGACGGAGTTGTGAGGGACATACCTAGGGAAGAAAGAATTTTCATAGGAGACGATTTTAATGGCCATATTGGTAGACATAGTGATGGTTTTAGTGAGGTTCATGGGGGTTTTGGTGATAGGAACAACCCTGGTAGGGATTTGTTAGAGTTTGCGGTGGCTCACAACCTAGGTATTTTGAATTCTTTCTTTAAGAAGAAAGAATCACAGTTGATTACTTTTAGTAGTTATGGACGTAACACTCAGATTGACTATATTTTGATGAGGCTAGGAGATCGAAAGTGGTGGAGGGACTGCAAGGTTATACCAGGGGAGACAGTAGTGGCTCAACACCGTTTATTGGTGGCGGATATAATCATGAGAGGAAAGCTGACCAAGGGAGAGAGGGTAATGCGACCTAGGGTTAGATGGGGTATGTTAAAGGGCGACAAAATCGAAGTGTTTAGAGATAGGGTCCTCTTAAGGACATCGCCTAGAGTAGATGGGGACGCAAACCAAATGTGGGAGGACATGGCAAACACCATTACTAATGTGGCGAAGGAAACACTAGGGGTCATAGCAGGAAAGAGGTGTGGCCATAAGGAGTCATGGTGGTGGAATGAGGATGTGCATACTAAAATAAGGATTAAACAAGGGTGCTTTAGGGATCTTTTGAGGTGTACAATCGAGGAGGAGCAAGTGGTTTTAAGGGTGAGATATAAGGAGGCCAAGAGAGAAGCGAAGAAGGCAGTGTCAGAGGCGAATAACGCAGCTTACAAGCGGATGTATGATCGACTGGAAACAAAGGAGGGGGAGCATGACATGTTCAAGATTGCAAAAGCTAGAGAATGTAGAAGGCAGGACCTAGGAGCAGTGAAGTTTTTAAAGGGAGAGGACGGATGCGTTTTGGTCAAAGAACACGACATTAAGATAAGATGGCAAATGTACTTCTATAATCTTTTCAATGGAGGGAGGGATTACCAACAAGAAAATGATGATTCACCTACTCGAAGGCAACTACGGAATAACGGCTACTGTCGACGTATCACACGGGAGGAGGTGAGAACAGCTCTTAGAAAGATGGGAAGGGCTAAGGCAGTTGGGCCAGATAACATACCGATTGAGGTATGGAAATGCTTGGGAGAAGAAGGAGTACATTGGCTAACTATTTTATTCAATTCTATTTTCAAATCGGGGAAAATGCCAGATCAATGGAGGAATAGTGTAGTAGTACCCGTGTATAAGAACAAAGGGGACGCCCAATGTTGTGGGAATTACAGGGGGATTAAGTTGCTAGGACACACTATGAAATTATGGGAGAGAATAATTGAGATGAGAATCAGAAGAGAAACTCAAGTCACGGTAAACCAATTTGGTTTCATGCCAGGGCGATCGACTACGGAAGCAATCCATATTCTAAGGAGATTGATGGAGAAGTATAGGGAGAAGAAACGGGACCTACACATGGTGTTCATTGATCTTGAAAAGGCCTATGACAGTGTGCCACGTAAACTGATTTGGGATAGTTTGGAGAGTAGAGGGGTTTCTGGGAAGTATATAGACTTAATTAAGGATATGTATGTTAGGACTGAGACTACTGTCCGAGCGCTTGTAGGGGATACTGATTCTTTCCCTGTGGAGGTAGGACTTCACCAAGGGTCTGCTTTGAGCCCTTTTCTATTTGCAGTTATCCTAGATGAGTTGACAAAGTTAATTCAGGAGGCTCTTCTGTGGAGCCTGCTTTTCGCAGATGATATTGTGTTAGTTGCTGATAGTAAACAAAGCCTGAATGCGAGGTTAGAAGAGTGGCGAGCAGCTTTAGAGGGCAAAGGTTTAAGGATTAGTAGATCTAAAACTGAGTACTTGTATTGTGATTTTAGTGGAGTAGACAACTATGAGGACATTCAGATCACCGTTGACGGGCAAGTGGTTCCGCAGGTCAATAAGATCAAGTATCTAGGATTGTTTGTTCAGAGGGATGGGGGGATAGATAGTGACGTTGCCCACCGCATCCAGGTTGGATGGTGTAGGTGGAGAGCTGCCACTGGGGTATTGTGCGATAGGAGGTTCCCAACAAAATTGAAAGGGGAATTTTATAGGGTTGCAATTAGACCTTCTATGTTATATGGAACCGACTGTTGGGCCATTAAGGAAGTACAAGCACGCAAGATGGAGGTGGCAGAGATGAGAATGCTAAGATGGATGTGTGGGCACACAAGGTTAGACCGGATAAGAAACAATGTTTTTAGGGAGAGGTTAGAAGTAGCTAGTATATCAGATAAGATAAAGGAGGGAAGATTGAGGTGGTTTGGGCATGTGAAGAGGAGGCAGACGATAGAGCCCGTTAGAGTGGTTGAAACTCTCGAGGTGGAAGGGAGGAGGAGTAGAGGCAGACCCAAAATTACTTGGGATGAGCGGATTAGGCAGGATTTGTAAAAATTGCACCTCTCTGGGAACATGGTCCATGATAGGAACTCGTGGAGACATAGGATTAAGGTTAAAGATTTCTAGGAGAGGGCACAATTGTGTTTCTAGGTATAGTGTATGATCGTAGATATGTATCTATTTGTATAGGCTGTTTGTGTTATATTTGTCTTGTTTACCATGCACTCTTTCACCACTCATGTTTTATTGGTAGCTTCATACACACACCCATACACCTCATGTTCTATTTATTTCTTTTCTGGGTGTTTTGGAGCCGAGGGTCTCACTGGAAGCAGCCTCTCTATCCCTAGGGGTAGAGGTAAGGTGTGCCTACATCCCACCCTCCCCAGACCCTACCAATAGCTTTGCTATTTGTGGGATTTTACTGGGTATGATTGATTGATTGATTATGACTTATTGACTTACAAAATTTAATAAATTGTTTTTTAAGTGTTTGGGTTGGCTTATTTTGAAGTGTTTTGTGTGTTGAAAGTCATTTTTAAGAAGTTAAAATTTCTAACTTCTCATTTTTAACTTATATAAGTTAATAAGTCACTTGAGAAGGAATCCCAAACACCAACTTAGGGACTGTTTGGTAGCCTCTTAATGATTCCATTAAGAGGCTACATCTGAATGGGTAAGAGTTAAGAGTGTTTGGTTTGTTAAGTGGACACCTCTTAATGGTTCATGGGCCTCTGAGCGATTCAGTTTTAAAACAATCTCTGAATGAAAACAAAGACCTAAATACCCACGTACGTACACGTTCGTTGCGTCTTCTCCTCTTCTCTTCTGGCGAGTGGTGACCACCATCCAAGCATATCAACTGCCGATTCCAACAAAACTTCGATCACAACCAGGTAAGTTCGATCGCTCTGTATGCGTTTTGAAAACTAGGTTTTTTTTAAGTATTGATTCGCCAATATGTTGATCGTTTTAGTTATGTATTTGATGTTACTGGAATGCTCGATGTTAGGTTGTACGGGTTATGGTTTGATTCAGGGCTAGTGTACGCTTGTATCTGGTTCAGATCTTCCGGTAAATTACATACAGATGAACTTAAAGAAGATATATATTTACGTCAAGTAAAAACGTAAAACCCACATATGAACTTTTGGCTAATTATCCTGACCAAAATCAAGAATCATTAAACCCAAATTTGACCATATTATGTGCTGAACGATGGTCACCCACTAGGATATCTTATTTTAATTAGATTTTAAACTAAACAAGACACCAAATTTAATAAGATTAGTATGATCAGAAAGCTTGAGGATATTCTTCCATAGGTTTTGCATGTTTGTACAGTGGAGATCATTTAATGAATGCTTGGACTTTTTGTGTTCTTTTATGCTCAATGAGTTTTTGTAAATGCTTGGGTCCATCACCTCTTTTATGTTTTTTGTAAATGCTTGGGTCCACCACCTCTTTTATGTTGACTCTATTTGTTAAATTAATTAGTAGTTTTAATAGAAATGTTGATTTAGTAAATGCTTGGGTCCACTTCTCTTTTTCCAGACTCATTTTCTTTTCATTTGACTATAATCATTTTAATGATATTGATGCATGATTGAATCTTGCTTTTATTTTGTTTTGAAATATTCAAAGAAATGTCAAAAAGGAATAGGATTAGTTGGAAGCAAGAGAGCGTTGACAAAACATTTCTTGAAGCATGTATTGTAGAAGTAACACTCCATGGTCGTGAAGGAAGCAGCCTTAAACAAAGCTCATGGAAGAATGTGGCGGAAAAGTTGAAAACCGAACACAATTTCATAGCGGATCAAAAACAAATGAAGAACCGCTATGATTATCTAAAATCAAAATTTGCTGCTTGGTCAAAGCTTAAGAACAAAACCGGCAACGTTGATAATCCTGTAACAAACACCTTTAACTTGTCAGAAGAAGAATGGCAACTAGAGATAAAGGTATTTAGTTTTTCTAAATAATAGTTATTATTAAATTTCAATTATCTTATAATATTTTATATTATTTTCCTACACAGTCAAACAAATACGTAGAAGCTTTGAGAAGCGCGCCACTTTCTTTCCCCGAGCTTTGTGTTCAACTGTTTGAGGGATCTACTTCAAACGGCTTTGACAGTTTGGGGGCCATCTTCTACACTTCCTCATCCTTCGGAGGAAGTTTTTGACCACAATTTAAATGGTATTGAGGATATCGAGTGCGGTCAAATGGAACCCCCAACTCAATGTGCTACTGAGGAAGCATCCGGTCGGTCTAAAAAAAGGGAGAAACGAAAAGATAAGGCAACAATAGATGAAGTTGGGGACTGCATTACTAAGGTGGCAAAGATCTTGATAGAGAAACACAATCTTTCTAATGATATTGATGCATGCATGGAGAAGTTGGAGACAATGGGATGGGGAGAGTTAGATGTGAAATATCAAACAGCACTTTTGCTTTTTGGTGAAAGTGCTGATATTAGGAAAGTGTGGTTACGACTTCAGCCGCAAAGTTGTGAACTATGGGTCAAGAATGCTGGAGCAAAGTATGGATTGATCGGATAGGGTTTTGTGGGTGTCATTTTATGGATGTTTTATGCATAGGGTTTTGTTGCACAAATTGTTATGGATATTTTTTTAGATGATTCTGTGGATATTATGTCAAGGATGTTTTTTGTTTGGATTGAATTTTGTGGATCTTATATATCTATGGTTTTTAATATTTTGTTACGGATATTTTTTGATGTTATGATATGGATCTTTTGTTCATCTTGAATGTTATTTAATGGTTATGACAGGTAGCCTATGGATCCTGGCGATGAGGTTATAGTTTTCATTCTCCTTTATTGGTATTGGAAACGGTTAGACTCAAAAAGAAAAAGAAATGAAAAGATAAGAGACTTGAATTCGGCATTGACCGGTCATGCATACACACAAGAATTGTTGCATGGAACTTCTACACAGTGTCATGAGTTGATGCGTCTTTCACGTGATGCATTTGTACTATTGTGCAATCATTTTAAAGAAAAAAATTGGTTGCAAAGTAGTAGGTCAATAAGTTTTGAAGAAAAGTTGGCTATGTTTTTAACAGTCATAGGCCATAATGAACGTTTTCGAATGGTTAAACGAAGGTTTCAGCACTCAACAGAAACAATTCATAGATGTTTTCATGAGGTCCTAAATGCAATGATGAGTTGCGCAAGAGAAGTTATAAATCCAACATCTTCTAATGCAATTGCAAATACTTCAGAACGACATAGAAAACTAAAACAAATATTCCCTGGAGCAATAGGTGCGCTAGATGGAACTCTTATACATGCAGTCGTGCCTGTTGATCAACAGACTCGTTACAGGGGAAGAGGAAAGGGTGAATGCTTTCAGAATGTCTTAGCAATTTGTGATTTTGATATGATATTCACGTTTGTATGGGCCGGATGGGAGGGGATTGCACATGATTCACGAGTTTTAAAAGAAGTAGCATTTAACCCGACTTCTGGGTTTTCCTTCCCCCCACCAGGTTTTTAATCATTTTAACTTTAATTATTTATAAATTACCTATTGTTTATGTAACAGTTTTGATACTGGTGTTTACAGATAAATATTACCTTTGTGACGCTGCATACACCAACACTCGTGGGTTTATGACTCCCTACCGTAATACGAGATATTGGCTAGCCGATTTTCGACGACAACGTGCATTAACTAAGGAAGAAAAATTCAATCATGCCCATGCACAACTCAGAAATGTTATTGAGCGCTCATATGGTGTTTTGAAGGCGAGATTCCCAATCCTAAAGCAAATGGCTCCCTTTTCTTTTCCAATCCAAAGGGACATAGTGATCGCCTGTTTCGCCGTCCATAATTTTATAAGGAAGTGCAATATTCGTGATCAATTATTTGTGGAGTATGGCGAGAACACTGTGTTTTCTGAAATACAAGGTGGAGAAAATGTTGGGCAGTTCGTTCACGATATAGAATGGGGTTCACAAGACATCGAGTATATGACTACTTTGCGTAACCAGATAGCTAGTCAACTAATTTGAAATGTTTAAAATTAAAATTCTACGTAAATTATTAATTTCTTGCTGAATTTTAGTAATTTTTAAGAATTTTGAAGGATTTATATGTAATTTGGATTTTCTATAATGTTATGTGTTTTCATTTTATTATTATTAATCTTCCAGAACCGTCATTTAGAGCACTGACCAAACAGATACATTTCATTCAGCATAAAATAGTTCAAGGGGTAAAGTAGTCATTGTGCATAGCCATTCAGAGGTCCAACCAAACAGCACTTTTTGGTTCAGCACTTACTGGTTCAGAGTCTCTTACCCATTCAGACCTCTTACTGGTTCAGCACTTACCTATTCAGAGGTTGCCAAACGGCCCCTTAGAAACTTAGAAGGGGACAAATAAATCGGTGGGACAAAAATATATTGCATTCCCTGAAGGCTCCGTTGGTCGTTTCTAACCCTAGCTAGCTAGGGTTTCAATCGTCGGATCAACTCAGATTACATTATTCTCGTTTAATTTCTATCCGTCTGTTCTTCGTTGCAAAAATGTACGGATCCATGGGGTACGTTCTCTGAATTCCTTCTTCTTTTGTTATATCAATTCAATTTACTTGTTGAATTTGTTTGATTGATTATTAAGATTCAAATTCACTGTAAAATATTTTGAAAATTAAGGGGAGATAATCGAATTTAACGCCTTGTCTCTGCCTGGTAAACTGTTAAGGATTTTGAGGATCTGATCTGCTGTATAGTTTACCATCATATACTTGTCTGGATTATGATTAAGTCTCAAATCAGAATAATTCAAATCCTGTTATTTGTTAAAGTATTTGGTCAACTAGTGGACTATATTCAAAAGTTTGGTAAACTGATCGCGATAACAGGAAGTCAGGAACCGAGTTTGCTAGTGGAGTTTTTCGTAATAGAACTTATAGCTTCCCCTTTCCGTTTTAAATTCCATTTTTTTTTTCATGTTAAAATTGCGGTTATTGCTTCTTCATTGATTAAGATGATTGTTGTTTCCATAGTTGTTAATGGCGAATAGCAACAAATAGCGATAAGATACCTGTAAGCTACGTAGCGAATAGCGATAAATAGCGAGCGGCTATTTTACAAATGGTGATACACTAGAATTTTTTTAAAAAAAAATTATATGTATATTATATCAAAATAACCTGTTATATATGCTAATCTACATGTAGATTTAACAAAAATCTAAAATCCAGCTATGTTATAGCTATGTTTAATTGCTATATGTATTAAAAAAAACTGTTGCTATTATCGCTGTCTATCGCTACAACCCAAATAGTGAGCCTAGACCTATAAGCTACGTAGCTTGCTATAGCGATCGCTACGCTCGCTATTGACAACTATGGTAGTTTCTAGAGAAAAAATGATAAACAAGAACTAAGAGGTTAAGAACATTATAGGGTGACATTTTCTCGTACAACTTCAAATAAATCTTTCTTTTGGTGAACTTAAAGGGAAACTTGGTAATAAGAATTGGATTAGATGTCACCCTGTAATGTTCTTCTGAATTTTTCTCTGTGTTATTATTTGACACATGCATGCTTATATTCTCTTATGTTGATTAAAACGTTGAAATTTGAAGAACCAAATTACTATGTGGTGAGAATGTGTCATTGTAATTAATAATATAAACTAAAAAGATACAGTTATAAGAAACATGGGTCGGGTTCGGTTTTATTAACAAGGTTGAGCGGGGACTTTTTTTCTTGGGTATGAATAACTATAGGGGAATGTATGGGAGCGGGGGGTTATCAGATGGGTACGGGATCAGCTCAAAGAGACCAAGAATGACGGAATCCAATCCCTACTTCGCAGTGAGCAGCGGTTCAAGTGGCGGCCACAACCCGCCTGCAACATTTCCTGTGGTCCGCCTACGTGGCCTGCCTTTCAACTGCACAGATGCTGAAATCTTCAACTTCTTCACTGGGCTCGAGATAGTTGACTTGCTGCTCGTCAACAAAAGCGGAAAGTTTTCTGGTGAGGCTTTTGTAGTCTTTTCCCGACCCGTGCAGGCGGATATAGCGGTACAGAAAAACCACCAACATATCGGGCGGAGGTATGTTGAAGTTTTCAAGTGCAAGAAACAGGAATACTACAACACGGTGGCGGCTGAGGTCGGATACGACAGCGGTTATTACGATAAAGGTTACCGCAGAAGTCCGTCACGATCTCGGTCCAAAAAAGAGAAAGGCAAGGATCAAACGGAGTACACGGAGATACTGAAGTTACGAGGGCTCCCATTTAACGTGACGAAAGATGAAATTGTTGAGTTTTTTAAAGATTATAAAGTTGTAGAGGAGAAAGTGCACATTGCTTGCAGGCCGGATGGGAAGGTGTCAGGAGAGGCGTATGTGACTTTTGAAACAGCTGAGGTGGCAAAGCAAGCGATGTGTAAAGATAGGTTGATGATCGGGTCACGTTATGTGGAGTTGTTCCCTTCGACTCCAGATGAAGCCAGGCGAGCCGAGTCGAGATCTAGGCAGTAATAATAATCGCCTTTATTGTTGCGTATGGTGTTTTTCACAGATTTTGCCTGTGCTTTGATTGGTGGATATTTTGTTTTTTGGTTCTTTGTTTATCTTTTTCAGACGTTGATAATATTATTGATGTGTTCAGTTACGTATTATGGTGTATATTTGCTTGAAAGTTTGCAACACAAGAGGTATGGATTGCCAGCTATGTGTCAGCAGTGTGGCGTCTTTGTCCTGACAAGTGTTTTGCGTATGATTGAGGTTTAATGGTTTCGTCCAACCCTGTACTCATCGGCGGTGATTCTACCCTGCGGTGCGTGGAAATTATCTATATACACAAAACATAAAATACTGATTACAATAGTAGCAGACCTAATCACATAAAAGTTGTGCAAGGACAAACATAAAGTTGTGAGTTAAAGACACTGTTAAAATTGTAGGAATAAGTAGTATTTTTTTTTTCTCTGTGAGCTATTCAAAGTTATCTGGACGAACGAAGAACATGTGTTGGTTAAGAGGTTTTTTTTTGCGTTTTTGTTGGAAAGTATTTTTCAGACACGTGATAAATCTATAGCTAGTGAACCTTGTGGCGTTGAACCAGCCCCATTTTGAACAAATTTATTCAAAACAGAGATAAAAATAAACATATCGAAACCATAATTTCATTAAATATTATATGTAAAAGGTTATAAAAGAAAAACATAACTGTATTTTAAAATAAAATATATATAATATTTGACTCGGCTCAATTTCAAATTAAATTTATATCTAGAATTTCTTAAAATATCATATTCTGAAAGTTATAAAAAATAAAAAATGTTTAAAATTAATTATATAATTAAAATAATCTTAATAATTGTTTGCCCAACTTGGTTGACCACCTAATTGTCAAATGTCAACCCCAATTAATGTCACTAAAATTGTTTATGACCAATTCCATTATTTCAACTAACCAAATTAAGGCTACAAGCTATGGTGATGGTCCTTCAAGGAAGGATGATTCGTCACGTAGGCGCCACGTCATAGTTGTAGGATCGTGTACGGACAAGAAACGAGTCGTTCAGAGGTGTTCTATACAATATGAAAGGCGGAAACAAACATATTGCATGAAATTCAACAAGATATCACTTTAAACTGTCTTTCTATTGATCTGGTAACAATTACAAGTCTGTAGACACTTCGACAGAGCTTCGCCGTCGGAAAACCTCAATCTAATTCTGTTTCAAATGAAACGAGATCACACCTATTTATAGAGTTTCTAATTCCGCTTGAACATCACTCAAGCGGAATTACCACTTCACACGGAAATACAATTACAAGCGAAATTAACATGTCAAACGGAATTACATTGTAATTCCGTGCGGAATTACAAGATGCTCCATTCAAGCGGAATTACTAGCTTCAAGCGGAATTAGTCATTTGACTTGATTTCTCGATCTTCATGCCCTGAATAATGCAAGACTCGATACAAGACGAAGTCGACGGACGTATGCACCAACAGACTCCCCCTCGGATGTTGACGAGTCTTAAGTGTCGAGTCTTCAACGTCTTCAGTCATTATCAGTCTGACTGCTCTCTTTCTTCATCAGCACCAACATACTCCTCTCAAACAAATTCATCTTTCCTCTCAGATGTCTTCAGACTCCCCCTTTCTATCTACTGGGATCGCAGCCTGGCTTTTACAAGATTAGGATCACGACCTGGCTCTATACTCAAACTCAGAATCCAGGCTATCCTGCATATTCTCTTCTTCACAATAAATTTCACTCTCCCTCAAAAATATCCAGAATGATTTAACAATGTTAAGAACTGATGAACACTTGCAAGCAAATATTCAAACATTTTTAGATTAAACCTACCCCCCCTCAAATTGATCATCTTGTTTAACACTTGGAACTTCGAAAATCAGCTCTTCAACATCAGTTGTCGAAAATCTTTTTGTTTCTTTTCAAAAGTTTATGCTAAGACACACTGAAAATCTTTTTGGATTTTTGAATTTAATGAAATGCGGTAAAGAAATATTTTCAGACAATCTTTTTGCGAGTTTGTGTAAGAGGATCATATCAGTTTTTGAGACAAATCACCAACACCGTAAAACTTTAAACATTTTAAGTTCTAAACAATTCACCTAGATTGTCAGTATACTGATCCACTTAAATTTTCACACAAAGTTCAACTGTTTCGAGATACGAGATTAATGTTTTAATAGACTTAAACTTATTCGTGTGTCCCATCACTTGAATATACTCCCGTATCCAGATCCCAATATTCAGTCTTACAGGTGAATATACCTAGATGATATCTGTAAAGGGTTAAATGCGAAACCGTGAGAGCTCAGGTCAGAACTTCCGTTCAGCAGAGAGATGACGGCTCGTCTTTTGGTATGTTCCCTTTAGAGAATCTTTTCTTCAATAGCACATGATTAGCATTTTTTAATGTTTCATCATTTTTTGTACTGAGGGCGATGCTATATCTCAAGCAATTTTGCAAAGTATTATACGGGGACTAGGCCATTGCTTCCGCAAAATCAGAAGTCCCGGGATAATACCCCAGATATCACTGAGTATAAAGACCTAGTATCTCAGAAAGAGGGACCTTTCAAACAAGATTTCGGAGGTTACCCATATATCCAAGAAATGTTCCCCACGAGATAAGCAAATTTGAAATTTAGGTTTATATCTCGATAAACAAATTAATGAATGTGTAAAAACCTACTGGTGTATCCACAGTGAGATTGTTTATCACATTTTTGACTTTACAATTCTTTAGCGTGTTGTGATAGTCCACTGATGTAATATCATTTCCTCTTTTTTCAACAAAAACTCGTTTTAAATTTTCTAATGTTTTTGGATTTTCTGAAATTTCTTACTCCCCCTAAAATTCAAAAACATTTAAAGAAACTTGAAAACAAACTATACAAGAAAAATGACAAACTGATGTATCAAGCGTCAAATCTCCATCCACTTTGCATAAACACTCAGAACTCCCCCTGACAACAAACTATTTTCTCAATATGATTTCAAAACACTTAAATTTGTTTTAATCAAAATGATTTTTCCAAAAAATAAGTTTGTTGATTTTATAAACCACTTGAAGGTTAGGGATTCATCATATTGTTCTTCTTTAACCACTTGTAAGAATAACTATCAACCACTTGTAGAAAAGATAAATCAAGTACAATTTAATGTCCCTGATTAATCTTGAAGATTAAGTACCACTTGTAAGAAAAATGCCGATACCTACTTCTCACTTACCAACCTGGGAGTTCAGGCAATTCCTCAACCTGTAAAAATTAACAATTTTAAAATTCTTTCTCCAAATCAATTTTATCAAGAATGATGCCGATTCCTGCTCTACGATTACAAACTTGGGAGCTCCGGCAAGTCAGGATTTTACTTGTGAAAAACTGCCATCCAAGCCTGACCAAACTTGGATGTTTCCTCCTCAACTTCACTTGGGTAATATGTTGCCTTTTTTGTTTCATAAAAATCTTTTACCCCTTTGGCCTTTCCCTCGACCATTTTTTCAAACATCTTTTTCACATTTCCATTAAATGCTTTCTCAACATCAAATTCTTTCTTCTCAGAATAGAATTGATTTGAAATTTCAACCTTCCCAACTTTTGATTTAAAATTCTCAGCCTTCAATGGTGGAAAATTAACATCATCCACTGGAGGTACTGAATTTTCTTCTTTATCCTCAACTTGTGGCTCATCTAACTTTGTGGAGTTAGATTCATCCCCAGTTTTCACATCAAACTTTTTATCATTTTCATGAAACTTCTTAACAACCCACATTTGGTTGTCATTCTTAGCTCTCTTTTTATAAAAATGTGTCTTTGAACACTCACCAACTTCATATGTTGAATTTTCAAAAATTTTGAATTTCTCAGTTGGTGGTTCATTTTTCTCAACAACTTTTTCTTTAAGTTCAGAAACAACTTCCTGTTTGATGTTGGTAGCTTTAGGACAGTTCCATTCTATGTGACCAACTTCTTGACACCGATAACAGGTTCTTGTTTCCTTCCTCTGATTAGCTTTATTCTTCTTAATTTCTTGTCTTTTTGCAAGGAATTCCCGATTCGATTGCTCCAGAATGGGCTTTTTGCTTCTTCTTCCGAGCTTGTTCCTGCAACAAATTTTGTTTTTGAATTATAAGTTTTCTCATTTTTATCATTTACAGGTGTAATAAATCCATGACCTTTCTTTTTGAAATTACCGTTATGGCTTGGTTTCTTTTGAAAACCAGAAACAGAACCGTAACCTTTTTTTCTTGTTTAACCTTTGTTGAACTCTTGAAGTGTACTTTTTAGGTTTTTCAGTAAGATTTACATCTTTTATTTCAGAAATATTGATTTCTTTTAATTTGAAAACCTTTTCGATCTTTTCAATTTGAACACTTCTTATTGGAAATTCTTTATCAGAATATAATTTGTCAGAATCATTTAAAGTATATGCGACTTCAAATGTTTTTTCATTCAAATTAGATTTTAATAGCAAAAATTCTTTACTATAAACCCGTTTAACCGACGATTTTGGATAGTTGACCGGCGAACTCGAACTTCCAGACTCAGACTTTGACTCCGACTCCTCATCTGTATCCAACACCTGATCAACCACCTTTTTTATTAACTCAGACTCATGATCAGTGTCAGACGATGTGAACGTGACGTCAATGTTTTCTGGTAATTCATCAGTTGTTTCGGATTTTATGACAGCCTATTTGACTTGCTCCTCATTCGGTTTTCTAGGAGAATACCCTTCCCAAATCGGTGGCGGACACTTGTTATAACTAACACTCTGTTTCTTACCAGTATCCTTCTTCTTTTGCTTCTCTTCTTGAAATGCTTCAAAACCTGCAACAGTTGGATAAATTCGGTCAATGAGATAATCATGTAACGCCCTGCTTTTTCATACTTTCCATAATTAGAAAGCTCGCCTTGTAATGCTATTTTTGGAAATCTTGTATTATTGTAGTCATCTTTTCGTTGTAAAATCCGAGACTTGTATCATAAATAAAATTCGTATTTCTTTAAATTCACCATCTACATATTCATACATGTTCATACGTTCGAATTCATTGTACATCGAATCCTTATTTGTAATTCATACTTATACGATACTTATTCACGATGCATGTCCATGCTTGTCCTTAAATTGTTGATACCTAAAAACCCCTAATAATATGCTTATTTATACAACGGTTAATCATCTAATATGTGACATATACTTGTCACTTACAAACATGTTACATACTTGTACATTACACTTTTTACCTAGTTAAATCATGTTTTATTTCATATTTCACCTTGTTACAAGTTAGGGGAAACATTGTTGCATATTATTACACAACTTAATTAACAAAATTACTCATTATAATGTTTTAAAAAAATAAAAAAATAAAGAAATATGGCAGCCCCAATTCAGCAAAATTCAGCCCCATATAGTTGGGTTTTGTGGGCTAGTTTCAAGGTGTAACCCCTTCTAAACACTTCCAAAGCCCAACCCATTGAAACCCTAATCCTTCCCCCTATAAATACCACTTATAACCAGCCTCCCTACCACTTTTGCAACACTAAAAACTCTCAAAACATCCTCCAAACCGTAGCTGAAAGCAAGGGTTCGAGCAGATTGACACCCCTTCACGAAAATGAGCATAACTCACTCAATTCTTATCCGATTCACTCGATTCTTTTTCCTACTACTTTGTATTGACCTTATCTACGTTTCCATGGGTTTTTCACAGTAAATAAGTCCCTGGAACTCCGGAAAAAAGGCTCCAAAGTCCACTGATTGTTTTTGTTTTCATGAAATCCTTGTTATTTCTTACCAAACTTGAGTCTATCTCATCTCAAACCTATGTCCTAATGCTTACAACACTTTAGTGGTTGGTTAGGCTTAAAAACAAGGTTGAGACACTTAAAAATCAGAGGATTAAACCTCATAAACTTGGTGTTTTGTTTAGGGTTTTTAACCCACAAGTCATGTCAAACTTTGTCTTTGATACATGAGTGATTATGGAACAACTTGGGTTGTCCAAACATACAATCCTCACATGATTTGATGATTTCTCTTAGTTAGTGTGTATATTTCTTATTCTTTATTGTATGTTCATGACCCTCATTGGTTGTTTTTACATCAAGTGTAGTGGTGAACACATAGAGGTGCCTAAATGGAAGACTTGATCTTCCTACCTCCTACATGATTTCTATAACATTTAGAGGTACCAAAATGAAGATTTTAATCTTCTACCTCATTCTTGAACTATTGGACATATATTATATAACCTAAACATATTATTCGAATAATCGAATCTTTGATGATGAACTAGTGTTCATATGTCGGGGTACTAGATTACATCATCCTAGACTATGATAACTTGTCACGATTCTAATGGAACCTTGTTCCATGAAAACATCTAAACTCCTTCGAGTTTCCTAGTGTCAAGAACAAGCATCATATGTACTAAATGATTATTTCCCATGTTATTCTCATATCTTATTTTTATGTTGTTTTAAACACCGAATCTCGACTCTAAACATACTTGAACTTTATTCGGACTCTAAATCTCTACTCGTCAACAATTGGATAATCGGAAAGCATATGCAAACCTTGTGAGTATACTCGTATTCCCCTTTTTACTTTTACCACTTTTGGGGTGTAACATGTTTATCTATCAACAAACTTACACATGAACATTTTGCTTAAACACATGAACATTCCTATAACATGCTGGTATACGTGATGGCTTGATGCTTTAAACTTGGATTTATCTTATGTGTTGAATTTATCATTAACTTCGTACGAGCCAAACCGTGACATATGTAGCGCTATAGGATTAACGACCCGCCTCTTTATCTTCGGTTATGTCATGAGCATATTGCGTTTCCTTGGTTTGATATGTTAGACACATACCATATTTAAATGTTCATCTTGAATCACATGCTTGCTATGAGGAATTGTTCAAACTTATCTTTTGCTATGTACGTATCAAACTTGTATACTCGCCTTTGCTTTTGCATTGAACTTTATTTTAACATGTTACAGGTGGATGTTGACGATGCATGGAATCTAGTAGGATGCTTAGATACACACTTAGAAAGAATTGTATTTGTATTGTATCATTTTATTATTCATGTTGTTGTACTTTGTTTCAAAACCTTGTACTTGATTCTTTAGAAATGAAATGAAACGATTATTTAAATACTTGTCACAATTATTAGCGTTATGATGTCTCGAGCAATCTTCACACTTCGTCTCATCCCGATGTTTCCGCCATTGGTTGGGGTGTGACAAATCAGAACTAGAATAACTTTGAACAATCTTCTAATTCTTTCATTTTCAATTTTCTCAGTCTCCAACTCTTGTTTCAGCTTGGCACATTCCTCAATGTAATGATTTATTTCTTTTTGCTTCGACATCATCACAGCATTCTTCTCTTTCAGAATTAGTCTTTTGAAGACCAGTTACTGTTCTATTTAGCACATCATATGATTCTTTCACATAATTGAGATTGAACAGTAATTGTTCTTTCATCTTCTCAAACTCAGCCAACTTTTCATCTTTTGCTGCACATTCCTTGCAAGATTCTAAACACTTTAAGCAAGGCTTGATGACTTCCACAATATTTTCAACTTCAATGATCTTCTCAGCTTCAACAACTTTTTCAACTTCAATCACCTTTACTGTTTCAACAATCTCCTCAGCAACAATTTTAACTTCTTCATTTTGAACAGTCTCATCTTTTTGAGCAACACTTTCATACTTCATTTTCTTTTGTTCTTTTGCTGCTCGTCTCTCCTTCAGTTTCTCCAAACGATCTGCAAAATAAAATTGAAAACTTTCAGGAGATAAATGAGTTTTTTGCAACATTAATATATCTTTCTTCCTCATCATCATCACTGTCATCAGTTGGTGATTGATCAAAATCTATTGTCTTTTCAGAACTATCATCTGAAGAACCAGAATCAGATGATGTTTGATCAAAAACTGTTGTTCTTTCTGAACTTTCATCTGATGAATCAGACTCTTCTTCTTGATTCTTCACATTAACACCAACCACATTCATCCATTCTGTAAACAAATCTGGTTCTTTTACAATTTTAGCAATGAAAGCTTTAAACTCCCCATTCTCATCCACAAACCTATCTATCCCAGCTAAATCCTGGAGCCATTTTCTCATCATCTTGATCAATGATACCATAATAAGCTTTCTTATTTGCATCTTCAATCATCCTAGCATGTGCAGTTTGTGGTTCCTTTTGTTGATATGGTTGTTGAGCAACCTGCTGATATATTGCTTTCCGATAATAATCATCTTTTCCAAACAGATTCTTTGCTCCACTAGCTTCCTGATTCTTACATTCTCTCTTGAAATGACCTTTCTCTCTGCATCGAAAACAAGTAACTTTAGATTTATCAAAACCCAAAGTAGAAACATGTGCATCCAGAAAATCATTTCTTCCTATAATCATTTTGAATTTTTCAGCTCTTCTCAAGACACTAGCTAGACACCATTTGATGTCCATGAGTTCCATTTCTTCAGCGTCTATCTGATCGTAATCCTCTTTCGTCAGCATAGGATTTCCGATCCTCCCTGCAACCAACCCTTCATAGGATTGAAGCACAGTCGCAAGTAATGCCATGTGATCTTTTGCAATTTCTTCAGAAAAACTTTGACCATCTGGAAGATTCAATGTAATGTTGCACTGTATCACACAACCATTCCCACTTTTTGAACTTTGAGAATGAAAACTTGAAGTTGAACTCTTTGGATTAACACTCGGATATGAAGAAAAACCACTGCTATTGTTTGGACTTTGATCAACTTTTTCAGATGAGTTTCCAGCACTAAAAGCAGTTTGAATTCTTGGACTCATTTCAACCTCTTGAACACTGCCTTTGTAATACATTTTCACATCTTATTGACCACTCAGATTATTCATCCTTGCAATCTTTTGCTGTTCAAGATCTTGACCCTCAATCTTCTCGATGAACTGAGAAATTGTCAAACCATCATATTCTCCGGTGTTCTTTAAGATCATCAAAAATGTACCCCACTCTTTCTGAGGTAAAGCATCAGCCAATTTGTCGACCCATTCCTCTCGTTCTTTGGTTATGCTTAACAATGACATAAGACGCACTAAGTGGCAATATCTTTCAATCAATTTCTTTGTATCTTCCCCTGGCAAACTTGTGCAAAGATCAAATTCTTTCTTAAGCAGTGCCTTTTTACTCTTAATCATCTTCTCACTTCCCTCGAATTTGATTTTAAGAGCATCCCAAATTGATTTTGAAGTTTTGTCATGTTGAAGCAATACAAAGATGTCTTCTTTAATAGCTTGCTGAAGTAGACTAATCATCATCTTTTCAGCTTTGTACATGTCTCGTTCTTTGTCATTGAATTCAGAGATTGTTTTTTCAACTTGCAGTTCAGTACGTGGTAGAACATACTTTTTCAAAATACACTCCCAAGATCTCAAATGATTAGCTTGAACCTAGTTTTCAAAACGATCTTTCCAACCGTAATACTCCTCAATGCTCATTAGCTTCGGGGGTTTTTGCATAGTTCCAGTCTCATTTTCCAAGTTCATGTTTTGAGCAATGACAGCCGGAGTAGTCGGGGATGTGGCAAATGCGTTGTAGAACTCGTCGTCCATGATTCGGTAACACGGTTTTCAAGACAATCACTTTTCAAGCGAGATTAGATTTCAAACGAGATTACCTGCACAAACAACTTCAAACGGAATTAAGAATTCAAACAGAATTAATCTCTTCAAACGAAATTACCTAATTTCGTTTGAATTGAAACCAGTTTCAAACGGAATACTAATTCCGTGCGGAATTAGTTGCTGATACAAGCGGAATTAACCTTTTGGAGCGAAATTAGAATTTCAATCGGAATCACTCAAACGAGATTACAATTCCACGCGGAATTAGGTTCAATTTCAAGCGAAATTAACTCTAAATCATATTCCGTGCGGAATTAGAGAACAATTTCAAATGAAATTATGCTGATGTCATCTTGTTCGAACTGAATCTCAAACGGAATTACAAATTTTATCAGTTTTAGATCGAATTAAGGTCCAATTTCTTCAAGGATTCATTAAAACATAATTTCGCTCATTATATGTGAAATTCAGATCATTTTGACCGTTAAAACATGTTCAATTGAGAAAAGAAGGTGTAGAAGTAAGAAAACAAGATGAAATCCAGCTGAAAATGGCAGAACTCCTCCTCCTGAGCTCTGATACCACTTGTAGGATCCTGTACGGACCCGAAACGAGTCGTTTAGAGGTGTTCTATACAATATGAAAGGCGGAAACAGACATATTGCATGAAATTCAGCAAGATATCACTTTAAACTGTCTTTCCATTGATCTGGTAAGAATTACAAGTCTGTAGACACTTCGACAGAGCTTCGCCGTCGGAAAACCTCAATCTAATTCTGTTTCAAATGAAACGAGATCACACCTATTTATAGAGTTTCTAATTCAGCTTGAACATCACTCAAGCGAAATACCACTTCATACGGAAATACAATTACAAGCGAAATTAACATGTCAAACTGAATTACATTGTAATTCCGTGCGGAATTACAAGATGCTCCATTCAAACGGAATTACTAGCTTCAAGCGGAATTAATCATTTGACTTGATTTCTCGATCTTCGTGCCCTGAATAATGCAAGACTCGATACAAGACGAAGTCTATAAACGTATGCACCAACAATAGTCCTCCCAAGGATGCTCCATCCCCCAAAAGTAGAGGGTATGGGATGATGGTCCTAGTCATAGTCCTCCCCACCATTTTTATGTTTATTTTTTTTAATCTTCTACTTTTTTTAACAAATAAATAAACTAACAAAATATTTTCATTAATATTAAAACCCTATTACATAAATTTAAAACAAAATATAAAGTTAATAAAAAAAAACATAGACTTAAATAATATCATGCTTCTTCATGATGTCGGTTTGTAGTTTTTTCAACATCGAACGTTTCGGCTCGGGATACTGATCGACATCCATCGTAATTATTTCCCATTCCTTGAGCTGAATTTTTTCATCGGAAGTTTGGATTTTCTCATTCGACAATCGGACCTTCTCGCGTAACTTTTCTTCCGCTACACGAGTTTTTTCTTCGACGGCCCGCTCCTTCACCTTCGTCTTTTGGGCCGAGACGTCATTGTACATTTTTAAGTGTTCCATAAACTCGAGCATCTTCGGGTCCACCTTTTCCTTTTCTTTCCCCTTGGCCCGCTCCTTCTTTAATTTGTCTCGGCCCGGTGGACGCTCCGCTTCATGTACGGCATACTCCTCTTCGTCAAACTCGGCTTCATCATTTAAGTTTATGTGACACCTCGCGTCCGATCCACCGGCGCTAAAACTACCCGTTTCCGATGTTTTTTGGCGTTTCGCCATCTCCACCTCGTTGGGAATCGGCGCCCATTTTGGTTCGTCTTTTAGAATTGCCCACGCGCGAACATGAGCAAAGTTGGTATTACCATTGTTCGCCTTATACTTGTCCAATGCTTTTTTGAACACATCGTCATCGCTCATGCCGCTACGACGCTCACTTGTATATATTTTATTATATTCCTCGCAAAACCTATTGACGGACGCGTTCATTTTCCGCCACTTTGATGAGACCGAGTCGATATCTCGATACGGGCCTTGGTCCATAAGGCCGATGAACTTCGCCAAAACCTTGGACCAAAACCCGTCACCCGTTTAGTTATTGCCTATAAAAAACAAACAAAATATATAAAGTGTTAACAAAAATAAAAAAAACCTTTAAAAAAATACAAACTGTTAACAAAAAATTATATTTTAAAAAAATCAACAAACTTTAAAACAATTATAAACCAACTGTTAAGAAAATAATAAACAAAAAAAATTAAACTTTAGAAAAAAACCAATTGTTAAGAAAAATAAACAAAAAAGAACTTAAACTTAAAAAAAAAAAACTGTTAAGAAAAAATAAACAAAAAAAATGTATAAACTTAAAAAAAAAGATAACCTTTTGACGGGTGTGTAGATGTGCCTATGTAAGCCTTGGCTAAGGCTTCTTCTTCGATTGGCGTCCACTTAGTCGACTTCGGTTTGGACGGTTGCTCACCCACCACTTGCTTGCCTTTTTTCCGTTTGCCTTTTTCGTTAGACGGCTGAGTTTCGGGAACAACCTCGATATCATCGTCGGGTTCGGATTGTTGAACGGGTTGCGTAGGGATCGGTTGTGGTTGAACGGGTGGTGTCGGGTTCGGTGGGAAATTCCAAGTACCCAGCATCATCATTTGTTGAAGGGCTTGATTTTGAGAGAATTGAGCGAATGGTTTGGCGAGTGTTGGAATGATGCAAACGCATTTGATGAATATTGCGAGAATTGGTTCGGTTCTAGCATCGGATAATATCACGGAACCGAGAAAACATTAGCTTGGGTCGGGTCGTTGGGATTGTTCGGGTTGTTCGGATTATTCGGGTTGTTGAAGGGATCCATGATAGAGTATAAGGTTTATAAAAGTGGAAGAAGATTTATAAAAATTATGTGAGAGTAGGGCTGTCCAAACTGCTCGACGATCGCTCGAAAAATGCTCGAAAAATGCTCGTTCGATTCCCGCTCAGTTTGTAAATGAGCCGATCGGATCGGTTCGATTCAAATTCAATCCGAGCATGAGCAAAGCTCCGCTCGCTCGACGATCGCTCGGTTTCGCTCGAATTATTTTTATTAATAATTAATATATATATATATATATATATATATATATATATATATATATATATTATAGATTTTATAGATTAAAAACCCAAAAAAAAATAGATATTATGGTTTTGTTTAATGCTTGTGTTTATAGGTTATATGTTGATTTGAAGTTGAATTTTGTGGATGAAGATGATTAAGCTTAAAGAAGAAGTTTATGACTTTTGAATTAAATGACAATTTGTATTCGCACTTTATTTTTAGTAACATTTTTAGAATCATGATTTGAGTTATGTATTGTTTTTGTTAGTAAAGTGTTGGACATGTTTTAATTAAGTTAGAATTTGTTTTTGTTGAACGAAGCCTTATCATTCAATCGAGCTCCGCTCGATTTTTTTAGGATTTGATAAAAACCGAGCGAAACTGAGCCGATCGATTCAAATTCAATCCGAGCATGAGCATCACTTTTGCGCTCGGTTTTGCAAATTTGATCCGCTCCGATCGGATCGGTTGTAAATCAATCCGAGCATGAGCATACCCTCGATCGGATCGGATCATGAATACCCTTATGTGAGAGAGATGAAATTTTGGGGTTAAATTTGTGAATGGAAGTGAAAATAGAATGGAAATATATATATTTTAAAATTTTGACCATTTGTTTGTATTTTTAAAATGGAAATTAATTTTTTTTAATAACGGTAACTTTTAGAGATTAGGCCCCACTTTTTGGACCGTCGCAAACGGCGAGAAAAGGACGAAGAGGACGGGACGGCAGGAGGCGGTTTGGTGTAGCTCCCGTCGCCAGAGCAGGACGAGTGGGTTGACGGACCCATACCGTGTAGCCGATATTAATTTGACCTATGACTCATAATCATCACGGAAACAAGTTTAATCACATTTCACATAAATTTTAAGGTTGATATATACTTACGATTACGAAAGTAAAATTGATTATTCAACACCAACTTTGACCCAATTGACCAATCAATTTATCAAAATTCGCAATTATACTTTTGGTTTTTTCGTTACGAATCAACTTTAATATTGATTTAAACTCATTTTAATCAATAATGAAAGTTTACAACACAAAACTCTTAGGGGCTACAGGGTGTGGTATAAAACCCCTAGTAATTTTATCACGTCACCTTAGTGTTATCTTATCGCCACGTCATACAGGGGGCTTTAAAGTCCCTTCCTTTAACTTGCAGGGTGTGCTTTAACCCCCCCCCCCCCTCTTTAAGCTATAGCGCCCCCCTCTAACCAATCTCAGCCTTCATCCCTTCGATTCTGCTCGTTAACACAATGGCGAGGACATGATGACGCCCCCCTTAAATTCCGACGGTATGGTCGATGGCGCCCCAGTGGCGCAATGGTGGCTGAGGTGACGTTAAGCCACACCCACCGGCCTTATAAACAGTTTTGTCAAAATCATATGGATCATTTGCTCAAAATGACCATTTAACATTATTGGTCCCCATACTATAATAAATTTGAATATTCACCACATAATTGCATATGTTCACTTTTAACCCCTTGTTACTTAACCACAAATCCAGATCTCACAAATCATGATTCAGATAGAGCAAGAAAACCCATCACCCATTGCTGTGCCATTAGTTCAGTGCAATGTGTAATCAAAATGATCCAAACAAGTAACAAATTCATTCAATTGCGGTAGGGGTTAATACAACCCAAATCACTATATACGTCTATATTACATCATAGTTAAGTCAAAACAAAATTAAATATTATTCCATTTCACAAAAAAAAAAAAATGTAAACAAAATACAGGTGGGAAGTAAAGGGATCACAAGCTGCAACAAAAAACACCTCATCCCTTACCCACCTTAATCATCAAACTCAATCTCAACTGTGTCAGTCACCAGATAATTGTCTCATGTCATGCTGCCGTCTAACCCGTCTTGGTCTCAGTTTGGCGGAGCCAAGGGTGTTGCAAACACTGCTGTGCCGTTGGTCGATTCTCTGGATCAAAATCAAGAATGGGTGTCAAGAACTCCGCAAATTCCCTAGCATCGGTTTCAGGAAACTTGAACTTGTCAATGAGTAAACGACTCAATGACGAGTGTTTCAGTCTACGGATCCTTTTCAGGTCACCGTGTCTATCAAAGTAATCTTTAGATCGACCCCCTCCAATGGCTATCTGTTTAAAAATAGTTACAAAAAAGGAAAAAGGATGATGAACATTAAAAGTTTCGATAGTTGTTTTTTTATACGGGTATCGAGAGGGGTGTGTATAGGTTACCTTTCGAGGCATCTTTCCTAGAAGTTCCATCATTAGAGCAAGGTGGTCCTGCATCAGATCGTGCAACGTAAGCAATTTGTTCCCGACCGTGGTGGTCCATGAAACTGGACCGTATCTGATATCCTCATAAACAAGATAACGAAAAGTACCAGAAGCGGACAATGTCGATTTGTTGACTCATGTACTTAAACGAGTCAATCCATGTTATGTTTTATCCATAAGGGTGGTGTAAAATATAATAACTACAAAAGGAAACGGGTCAAGTCAAACCGGTCTACAATCTACCAACGTTTACTTCTAATGCATAAACTCCCAAATCACTTTATTCTATTTATTTTTTATCCATTCACTTATGAACGGCTTGACGCTGGTCATTATGTCTTATCTCTAACGGTCAAACATGTAAAATCAAAACAATCATGGACAAAAAGTGTTTTAGCCTTTTAGGTATCCCAACACCAAAGAGTCGACCCGACCCGCCCGTTTGTTCCAATTAAAAATAATGTAATACCTCATCTTCACTGAAACCTGGTCCGGGCTTAGGAGCAAACATCATTTCACCAGTAGCAAGTTCAAAAGCAGTGCAAGCAAACGACCACATATCAACCGGAAACGAGTACCCTGATTGCAGTATAACTTCAGGAGCCCGATACTGTCTCGTTTGAATTTCTTCCGCAACTGCTTTATCCACACTACACGCGTTTCCCAAATCCACAATCTTGCACCTAAAATCAATACCGTCAAGGCATCTTTCAGGCTTTGGCTCCGGCACACCACCTCTTCTTTCGGCCGCAATTTTAGCCACCGCTCTTCTCGCTCTCTGCTTCAGTTTCTTCTCGATCACATTAACCGCTGCTCCACCCGTTAAACTCCCCTCGGGCCGTTCAAGAATGGGCGGCGTTTTTGACCTAATAGGGTCTTTCGACGGGTTAACAGTCGAAACGAGAAGTATATTCTCCGGCTTTAAATCTGTATGCAAAATACGAAGCTCTCTGTGCAAATAATCAAGGCCGGTTAATATGCATCTGCACATCTCTCTCACTTTATTCAAATTAATCCCTTTGTAACGATTGTATCGTATGAGGTGCAATATACTATCACCAAGAAACTCAAGAACCATGCATAAATGCTGCCCGTTTGGACCCCGGTGTTTAAAGTGATCCACTAATTGCACAACACATTTCTCGTTCTTGGGGTCGTTTTCAGTTATCGCGGATAAAATCTCGATTTCGTGGAGGGCTGCTTGCACAAACTCTGGTGCACTTTTCTGGATCTTGAGTGCGACATATTTCTACAAAAAAATCATACAACTTATACAAAAACAATGCAACCGTATGTTTAATTTCCATATCAACAAACAAGAGATGTGTACATTTAGGAAAATAATCTACATTTGGTACTATCAACATTTAATTTTTGTACATAAATGACCTAAATCTTTGCTGAATACAACAATTAGGTTACAAATTTCTACAAAGAAATCAAACATATTATACAAAATCAATACAATTGTATCTTAAACTCCCATATCAACAAACAAGATATGTGCACATTTGTGGAAATAATCTACGTTTGGTACTATCAACAACGTGATTTAATTTCCGTACATAAATGACGTAACTTTTTGCTAAATACAACAATTAGGTTACAATTTTCTACAAAAAAAAAAATCATACAAATTTCTAAAAAGAAATCATACAAATTATACAAATTCTTACAAAAAAATCAAACAAATTTCTACATTCAAAAGCAATCCAACTGTATGTTTAATTTCCATATCAACAAACAACATATGTGCACATTTGTGGAAATAATCCACATTCGGTATCATCAACAACACGGTTTAATTTCCGTACATAAATGACCTAACTTATTGCTTAATACAACAATTAGGTTACAAATTTCTACAAACATGTCATACAAATTTAACAAATTTTTACAAAAAAAAAAAAAAAAAAAAAAAAATCATACAAATTACACAAATCATACAACTTATACAAATTTCCGCATATAAATAATACAAATTATACAAATTTCTACCAAAAAAAAATCATACAAATTATACAAATTTCTACAAACATATAATACAAATTTCTACAAACAAATAATACAAATTTCTTCAAACAAATCATACAAATTATACACATTTCTACAAACAAATCATACAAAAACAATCCAACTACATCTTCAATTCCCACATTTGTCAAAACAATCTACATTTCACACTATCAACAGTTCAACACATTGTCTTACAAGCCGCATCCAGATCACGGATCTCATCAAACCAAACTTCAACCCAGACCTGATCAAACCCAAATTACCAACCAAAACAAAAAAAAAAACACATAAACATATACTTACAGATGTTTGTGTATCATACGCGAGCCAAACGGTCGAAAACTGGCCCCACCCCAGCTTCCGTTGAGCAATAAACCGACCACCGGCGAACGAATCGCCGATTCTGACGGCGTGGTAGCCTCCTTTCCGGTAGGAATCGAAATCTTCATCTTCTTCAGATGCCGATGACGATGAACATGACATTATTGGTTGAATTGGGTTGATTTGTGGGTTGATTGGTGGTTGATTGATCGTTGATTGAGTGATTGGTTGAAGGGATTTGAAATGTAGTTGTGAATCGGGAGAAAATTTGGGAAAGTAAGTGGTTTTGAATCGAAATGTTTGTCCACTTTTTGCGAGGTTTTTTTTGGGGGTGGAAGTGAAAGGTGTTGCCTTTTTGAAGTTTGGTTGATGGGGTTGTGTTGTTATGTGTTGTTACCTTTCTAATCTTGGTTAGTTGGTTAGATTAAAGTTATTAGAGTATTTGTGATTATGTTAATCAAATGTTTTGTAGTGTTTAATGATAATGATGTTGACTTGTATATCGTGTTTGAGGGGATCAACGCGTTTCAAAGATGATAGCTAGCTGATATTTCTGCGTAATTCGTTTATGAACTTACAAGATGAGAAAGATGATAGCTAGCTGATATTTCTGCGTAATTCGTTTATGAACTTGTAATGGGTTTTATAGGTTTACATTTAAAGGAAATGATTAATAAGAAAGTTAGTAGGAACGTGGCGTAGACAAGTAACCACTAGTCTAGAGAATTAGAAAATATCTGATAGAAAACAAATAATAAATTGTTTGTAAACGAGGATGCATGGCATGAGAGATTTGGGGCATGGTTATAAGGTATTTCTTAGTGTTCGCACATGGATTATAAATGATGTTGAATGCTTATTACGTTGAGTTTAAGAACATGATCCTTTCTTTCTATATACGTGCTTGTATGTAGTGATATTAAGATACAGTGAAAGAGAGAAAGAGGTGACTGTGAAGTTATGTAGTTGCTTATTTTATGTATTACACTTCAAGCATGTACGCATTTTTATGGTTGTTACGCTTCTATGTATAAAATTGAGATTTATTTAACAACCAAGTTATGTATTTACGTTTTATGTTTACTTCATCATTTTTACATGTATGTATGTATATATGCATGCATGTATGTTTAAGACATGGCTATAGCAATGATATATGCCACAACGGCCATGTTGGCAAAAAGAGTGAGTTTCAAAAACAAAACGTGTTTTGTTTTGAAACTTGAGTTCTATAAGGGCAATCACTGAAGGAAACATGTATATAGATGTTACAGCATATATATGAGATAAAGCAATCCAGGATAGTTACGAAACCTATATTAAACGTTGATAACAAAATACAAATAGAGAATATTAGTTTATCTTTTAGCACTACATAATAACCGAATCCACATAACCACGAAAATTATAAATAAAACAAGGAAAAATTACAAGTTTTGTCCTTTATCTTTATACCATAGTTCAGGCGGTGTCCTTTTCAACGAATTTTGACAGGTTTTGCCCTTTATAGGGAATTTTGTTGCATGTTTTGTCCTTTGACCCTAACCTAGTTAGATTTTCTTGTTAACTTAGGTCACATGCAAGTCACATGAGGGTAATTTAGTCTTTATACATATAAATGACAATATTTGTAAACACTGATACATGTATAAATACAATCCCTCAATTCTCCTTTTTTTAATTCTTTACAAAAGGTGCAAACAGCAAACAGCAGTAAACATTGACGATCTAGAAGATTTAAGGGCATTAGTCTTAGATTAATAAATTTAGAAAATTGGATGCATGTATAGTGACTGATGGTGTTCTCAACGGCAAATCCACTTCTTACGCCAATTTGGTCTCGCAAACTCAATTCGCACCGAAAAAATGAATGTTTCGAAATGGGTTTTCATGATCTCGATCGTTTTCCATCTTAAACCTCAAATCTCAACTGGGGTTTCTTGAATTTGCGAAGAAAGATGAAGTATTTGAGTGGATGGTGGGGATTAGGAGAAAGATACACGAGAATCCTGAACTGGGTTATCAAGAGTTTAAACTAGTAAGATTATTAGAGAAGAATTGGATAATTTGGGGATTTCTTACAAACATCCGGTTGCAGTTACCGGTGTTGTTGGGTTCCGATGAGCCTTCGTGTGTTGCTTTAAGGGCAGATATGGATGCTCTTTCATTGCAGGTTATTGAGCTTACTTTGACTTTTGAGCGTTGACTTTTTAGAAGTTGCAAACTGATTAGATCTTGAGTACCTTGAATTTTTTCTATGGTTGTTCACGGTTAGGATCGGCCTGTTTTAGTGAAATTCTGGTGGAATGATATGGTTAACTATGGTTTTAAGAAATAATAAACCAAACCAGCTTAGTTGGGTGGGCCCGCTTGACCGGTAGGTTTGAGTGACCAGTAACCGACTTATAAAACTTACTAATTAATCTAAGACTAATGCCCTTAAATCTTCTAGATCGATTGATGTTTACTGCTGTTTGCTGTTTGAAACTTTTGTAAAGAATTAAAAAAAGGAGAATTGAGGGATTGTATTTATACATGTATCAATATTTACAGATGTTCAAGAGCCAAAGAACCAGATTATTACTCTAGGCTAGATTTTCAAAAGTTTGAGATAGATGCCAAAGCACTTAATATTGTTGCAAAGGCTCTACCTGTTAGAACAAGGACCATTGCGTCCTACGCGTTTTAGACGAAAATTTGGATAAGATAAGGTATTTCAATAGAAATTTTGACAGCCTAACGTTTAGAATAACCATATGCAAAAGCTTCCATTCCATACCAAAAGAGCATACATCATTGACAAGCTGGAGAGAACCTCTCCAGCAAAAATCCCTCTCAAATGGGAAATCCAAAACTCATGCATTCGTACGCATGAGCCACCTACATATAGGTAGCTCACATGTGCATGTGCTCATGCACACAGATGAGCACTCCTCATATGCATGTATGACTCATACGTGCGTATGAGTGTTCTCCTTACCAATTTAACACTCAAACCTATAATATTCAACACACGTTCTATCTAGCTTATTCGCACAATGGCGGGCACACATAATATGCACCAACAATTTCCACCTTGTACGTCACTGTCGAATCTTGATCTTCAAATATGAGAGTCGTGTTATTTCAGTCGATGATCATGGATTGAATACATGCAGAATAATGTAGGATCTTACTGAGAAGCTTTCGATTTGCAAGGATTGGATAAAAGATTTCTAGAGGACAACCAAGTTCAATGAGAAGGGAGATAAAGGCAAATGATGCATTGAAGCTGCAGTTCGTAAGAAGAAAATCGAAATCATAGAAACTGATATTCAAAGGGAGTTAAAGTTGAATGAGAAACCAAATTATCCAACACAGTTTAATATAGATGAGGTGATGTTTGTACTAAGAAGATGTGGATATCAAGGAAAATACCCACCTGCGCAAAAAAAAAATTGCATCCTTATTGGAGATTGCTTGTGTGACAACTGGCACTTTTCCGTACATTCCGTACAATAATTAGACAGTAATCCGTGCTTTAATGACTGTGCATGATCTAGTTTATAAGACGAATGAATTTCTGATTTCTGTTATATACATACAATGGCATTTCATGTTGCAAGACTTTTATCATTACTACATGCAACAAAATATAGTTCTATTAATGCACAGAACAAAGTTGGCACAGTTATCAGACAAACTAGAAGTACTGACGGGAGTTCAGTACTTTGACAGACATGATGTTAAGACACAAAATAAGCCCCAGGACCAAGTGATGCACTAGTATAGTGTGTAGGAACGTAGGGGTTACAAAACTGCCTTCCTAGTGATGACATAGGTGCCGGAAAGTGCCAGAAACACACTAAAACTGCAGAATTATGCAGTAAATAGACAAATTCAGCAATTTTCAGCAATTTAACATCTAAATATAATGCAGAAAAGTGGTTTAATGGTCCAGAATACTTTCCTAAGTGTCGGGAACCAAAACTGTCATAAAATACAACATAAAGCACACTAAACTGCGCAATTTAGCACTTTAACGAACAGTAACGAACCAAACAACCAGACACTACCCGAAACATCAAATTCTTACTAGAAGCACTGTTTTTATGTTACGAAGCTAGTTATGGTCACTGAACATCATAAAACATCTTATAAACACCATAGCACATAAACACTAAATAAGTCCCTTAAAACCCAACTAACTTAACTAACTAAAGGTTACAACCTAACTAGCACACCCCCCCAAACCGGTTACAAACATGGGTCCCACCCCATGATTTTATTTCATTTGTTTATTAGATTTGTCACTTTCTTTTGAAACATAATAACCACAAAATAAGAAAATTGTTGGAAGAACTTTCTATAAAACCATAAGACTATAACATAAATCTTCATCATCTTCCAACACCCAAAACTCCCTCTTCTCTACGGCACAAACCTCACACACATCAACACCCATTTTCATTCCATTTCAATCCATTCTAAGGTGATAATAAGGTGTAAGAAGCAAAGTTAGGAAGTGTGGAAGCCTTGGAGATTGAAGGACCTTCACCATTTGCTTTTACCCACTTGATTTCTTCACTTGATCATCCCTAGCCCTGTGCTAGTGGTAAGAACCTTGATCTTGCTATTTTACTTCCATTTTAAGTGGTTAAAAGAAGAATCATAATGTTAAACATGAAGAGCACTAAGAATCACAAGAAGTAAACTTGAACATAACCTTAAAATATGAAGAAATCTTGATAAGTATGATTTGTTATGCTTGATGATTGTTGATTGTTTGTGAAAATGATGTTGATCATCATATGACCTTGCTAGATCATGAATAAAAACATAATCTAGCAAGATGAGAGGATGAACATGATGAAAGTTAATGGATAATCCTCATGAGAATCATGAACTTGAAAGAATAAAGTTGTTTCTTGAAAAATAGTGATCAAAGTGAGCAGTAATACTTGTAGATCTAAAGATTTATGGATGATTTCTAAAGAAACCACGTTAAAAATATAAGTCTTGCTAAATCTTGGTTCTTACATAAAGAAACCTTATTTTTGGTGGATAAACAAGTGTAGAAACACTTGTGTAACAAGAAAATTTCATAAAGAAACATTTTTAGAAATGATGATCACAAGTAGTAAAGATCCATATTCTTCAAAAATGAAGTTTATAAAGAACTAATCACACTTTAATGGATAACAAGGCTTACTAATAACAGTAGTAAGTCACTACAAATTTTTGTGAGATATTCAAGTTCATGAAGTAGTAGATTATACTTGTTTTTGGCAAAATTGGTAAGTAAAGATTGTTTATTATTGTTTATGGATAGGTTGTGATGATTTTTACAAAAGAAAATGATATGCTTGAAAGCATGGAAACCTCCATTTTAGGGGAAACTATGGCAAAATTTTCTAAAAATCTAAACACTTAGAAAAAAACATTTCCAAAGAAATATTTACAAATGTATTTTAAACCATGAGTTTCTTACATAAACTTTGCCATAATTTTGTTTCAAAAATATAAATATTGGAGGTTGGTTTTTATAAATAAAAGTGACTAAATATGTATTTAGAAAAATATATATTTAGAAGTCATCATGTGTGTGATTATTTGTATACTTTGTGTATTAGTTATATTATTTTAGTACATGAAATAATATAACTCATCAAAACACCCAAGAATTACAACTCAGAATGTTACCAAAATTCCAAGAATATGAATATACAAGTTGTACACAATATATTGGTGAAAACCGAACAATGGAATGAGACTTACAAAATATTCCGGAAAATTTATTCACAAAGTATATTTTGGTAAATAATATTTTGGACCTCAAGGAAATGAAAATATGATTTTTACAATTGCTACAAGAATATGTCATATTTTTGACAAAGGAAAAATACATTATTTTTGGCAAGAATGAATATATATTTTTCTTGAAATTTTTAGAAGATGTATTATTTTTAAGAAATATATATTTTCTTACACAAACACGAAATACAATATTTTTGGGGTGAAAGATATATTTTCTCGAATAAATATGAAATATATCATTTTTGAAGAAAAATGAGTTTATATATATATTTTCCAAGTTAGACGTGAAAATATATTATCTTTGAAACTTATGAGAAAATACAAATATTTTTGCCAAAAGAAAAATTTTAAATAATTTTTCTAAATATATTTACAATATATTTTGGAAATATATATTGGTGGACTTTTATTAAAGATAATATTCTGGAATAATTAATATGAAATTAAGTATAAAGAATACTTAATGAATACAATAAAAATACGTATTCTCGTACGTATAAACACACACCGGAATACGACCCTAGTACATGGCAAAAATATACAAGTATAAAAATACAAATACAAATACACCCATCCTTGGGAAGGATATACAAGTATAAATACTGGGGAAGTATTAAGTTAAAATAATTGTTTTAACAATTATTCTAAAATTTAATAAATATAGTTTAAGTTAAAATATTAATTATTTTAACAAATAATTATAACTTGGAATAATATCGAAGACACAAATAAACGTAACTCAAAGACACTAATTAATACTAAGTCAAGGCACGACCCGCTCGTCTAATAGACCGTAGTACGTTGTAGGTAGTCGTGCACACTAGTAGCAGCGTGAGTTACGTCAGATTGAAGAACACAAAACAACGAGTTCATGTTCCCCCTTTTATTTTAACTCTTTTCGGTTTTATAACTCTCGGGGGTGGAATACATGTTACGAATGTTTAAACGGTATGAATTGACTAGGAAATGAACTATTAGATCATGTGAGCATAGATTAAATTTGAAATGCCAATAATTCTTAATTAGGGACGAAGATTAGATCTAACGGGTACGGCCGAACCCCACTCATGGTACTTATGTGACCACTTGAGTGCTTCGGTGTCCCAATCGAGGTAAATCGACAATGGTCAAGGTAAATTGACATAGCCAGCGTAAATTGACGTAGTCAAGGTAAATTGACATAGTCGAAGGGGAATTCGACATAGTCGAGGAAATCGACGAGGGTATATGCCTACTCATTGTGAGTGCTCCCTATGTATTCACATGCTTTAATCTCCTTGTAAAACATTAATTTGATATGCTCATAAATGCTTCTCATACCTGTTTTCAAAGGAGTCTCTTAAAAGTTTACAAGCTTTTCAGTACTCAAACAAACGCATGAATTCGCTCAACTTTTGTTGATATTTTTCCAAAATTACATGTATTTCAGGTAACAAGTTGGATCTTAGGCGCGGGTGTTGTTTCTAGAAGTAGATTCCAAGTTTAGATGTCATCCACTTTTGTTGATCTGTAACTTAGTCGAAGGTTGGGCTGATTGAAACTTAAATAAACGGTGCTTATAATACTTTAAACTTAATGAATGGATGAACATCGTTTTGATCATATAGTTGTTTATTACAATTGAATGCAATGGTATTAAACAAGTCACACATTATACGCTTCCGCAAAAATCAGGGTGTGAGAGTTTGGTATCAGAGCTTCGATTGTAGTGAACTAGGATTCCTTCTCGAGTCCAAACTACAATCACTAGGACTCTCTCACGAAAACATTTTCACACAAAGGTTTTTCATTGCATTCACGAAAGCGTCAAGATCCATGAGTCAAACAATTTTCAAAGAAAAGACAAGGCAAGGACATTAGTAGGGAGGAGAATACCCCAAATTAAGGTGCTAATTAAGGCATAGTCTATGTGGGATAGACTTGCCAAAGACAAAATGACCCCCCCGAAAGGACAAACAAGATTTATATGTGAAATGATGCATTTATTTTCCTGTTTAAGCTAGGTAATATACTTATTTATTGATATATATTTATATATATATATGCGTATAAGGGTACAGAATAATTATTGATGTGAATGAGATACCTTCGACTTTGAATCCTATTATTGTTCTTGGCTCGCACGATGAGAATGTCGACCTCGCGTTTATTACAAAGCTCATGACTGGAGTAATTACCAATCGAGATCCTGAGCTGGTTCCGTAGAAGATGGCTGCTCTTCCCTCTCAAATGCGAAGGTGCCTGACTAAGGTGGTGACAGCGAGGCGGAGGAGGCAACCTTGGACAATACCCTCATCAGCAGGACGAGGTCCCTGTGGTTTTTTGAAAAATGATTGAAGACGCTCTTGTCCGGACTAGGAAGATGAAGTATTCATCTTAAAGGTGCCCCTCTAACCACTAGGAATTCTCCTTATTCCTATTACGTTTAATCATCGTGCCTATTCACGTGTAACAATGACGAATGTTAGCGCATGGACCACCACAATGGTCCTTTCCATGTCAGAGGTATAAGGACAGTAGTGTCCCCTCTTTGGTTGATCATCTGCTTGAACGAGGGAAAGTTGGGGTGACCGTGCAAGACAATTTATTATTATGGGGGCCCACGTAATAACGACTTGTAGTGCATGGAAATCCTGGTGGACTCTGCGGGTCGAGCTAATGATCATCACCCATCCGAAAAATAATCTCTAGGTGTTCACACCTTCATCTAGTAGAACAATACCTAGACAGTTGCCTTAGCACTTTACAAAGTAGGAAACCTGTCTTTACCTACATCGTGTCAGACACTTCTACCCATCTACGAGCCGTTTGGGAACCGGTTTCTAAGCAAGTAAAGATGGCTAACACGCGGGAAATATTCAGTGACGTTACACTCTCTATCACCCCTATGTGTACAACCCCCGTCTCATGGGAAGTATACCCGTCTTGTGAAGCTAAAGACCTAAGAAAACCAATGTAGAAGGAAAATAACTACTACTTTCATATTATGAAACTTGTATGACCGAGGTGATGTAACCTCGAGTTCATTTTGTTTTCCCCATTACAAACAATAAGTCAAGTTGTCAAGCCTATATGAAAGCTCAACGGTTGTTTCCTTACTTATACATTGTTGATTATATATGCATGTGATATTGGGTGATTACATGTTTGCTTGTGGTAATATGTACCTCATAGACAATTATAGAATGTTGTCTAACCTGCCCCATACCCTTTTGACAGAAGAAGATGCCGCCCAGACGTGACACAAACACCGTTACGTTAACTTTGGCCAAATACAATGAACGTGTCTCTCAAGTTATAGCGCAGTATGAAGCCCAACGCTTCGAGCGCAGCGGTGGCACTTCTAGAAGTAACCCTCTAACTGGCTGCACTTATAAACAGTTCCTGGACTGCAAGCCATTGAACTTTGACGACACAGGAGGTGCCGTTGCATTTGTTCGTTGGGCAGAAAAGACTGACTCGGTTCTGAGAATGAGTAATTGTTCACCCCAGCGGAGTGTTACCTTTATCTCAGGATTGTTTTTGGATGGCGCGCTCTCCTGGTGGAACCTTCAGGTTCAGACCCTTGGTGAAGCCACTGCGTATGCACTGAGCTGGGACGAGCTCAAGGAATTGATGGAGAAGAAATACTGTTCTAGGGTCGAAATCCAAAAGCTTGAGACTGAGTTCCGGAATTTGAAAATGGACGGGCCGAGATCTCTGAGTACGTCCAACGCTTTCATGACTTGTCTAGGGTCGTGCCCTACTTAGTCAAGCCGGAATTCAAGAGGATTGAGCGATTCATTTATGGACTTGCACCTCAAATCCTGAGCATGGTTACTGCCTCAAAGCCTCCAACCATCATTGAGGCTATCGGTTTGAGTGTTACGCTTACTAAAGAAGCTCTTCGTATGGGAAAATTTCCAGAATTTGAGAGAAACAAGAAAGAGACTCATGCGGAGTCTTCGGGCAATAAGAAAAGGAAGTCTTCGAACCTAAAGATAGGCACCCAAGTCAGCTATGGAAGCTCTAAAGCAAACAAAAGAAGAGAAGTGAGCCCGCCTCGTGACAGGAAAGCTTATGGAGCCACCAATAAGGCCGGTGGTAAGGTTTACTTGGGGAATAAGCCGAGATGCGAGGAATGCAATTTTTACCATGAAGGTCGATGTCTGAGGCCTAAGTGTGGAAGGTGTGGAAAGGAAGGACACAGCAAGGATGCCTATTGGGCGAAGGATCCAGCCGGAAGAGATAATGGTAGAGTACCAGGTTGCTACAGGTGTGGAGAAGTAGGGCATTTTAGGAAAGATTGGCCTAGGAAGAACCAAGCAAGGAAGGGTCTTCACGATCGGAGTTCGTGAAGCACGCCAGGATCCAGATGCGGTTACGGGTACGTTCCCTACTAACCAATTTATGCATCCATTTCTGATTAATACTGGCACCAACTTTAACTTGTATTCTTAAGAACTTAAGAAACTGCTTAGCATAATTTTGAGTAGAATAGATGTCTCGTATTTTTAGAACTGGCAAATAGAAGGTTAGTTAAGCGAAAGAGATGAATTAGGGATTGTATTTTGAGAACTAAGAAGGCCGAAACCTTCTATTCCCATTGACTTGGGAAGTCATAATATGATAGTCAGCATGGATTGGATATCCAAGTATAGAGCTGAAGTTGTTCGTTATAAGGAAAATCATTCGCATCCCTCTTGCGAATGATGAAACACCTATAGTACACAACCTTCTTACAACAGATGCAAGGGCACTAGGCCCCATAAGGCAGTGGATTTGCGACATCTCACATTGGTCGTAGAGACACAGGAGCACCTCCAAATAGACTACATAGCCTCCCCTGCTCATGTTGTCGATATGGAGACCATGAAGCCAAAGCCTGGAGACATCTCCGTGGTGGATGAATTTCCAGAAGCCTTTCCTGAAGACTTACCTGAGTTACCTCCACAGTGACAAGAGGAGATTAGGGTAAACCTAGTGCCAGGAGCGACACCGGTGACAGATGACGCCTTACCGACTAGCTTCGTCCGAGATACATGAACCTCCGATGCAATTGCAAGAGCTGCTAGACAAAGTGTTAGGATCTGAGTTTGGATTGATTGTGATTTGTGTTTGAATTTAGATGAACAGATGAAAGAGTAGTGCAGCGGAATTTAATGGAACCAAACTTTTCACAATCAAAAAGAAGAAATGCTATCAATCATACATTTTCTAACACTGAATCAAATGATTAAATTTATTTTTAAACTCTGATTACAATGTGTGTATGATATGCAAACTCCCCCTTAGCCTGAGCTCAGTGTTTGTTTGTGCAGAAAGAAGATGGTGAATGAGCTAAACAGAACAGTACAGAGTACTGTTCTATTTATAGGCACTTGCAAACCACTGAGCATCAAAGCTGACGTCACCATGAAAGTGACCTCTAACCTCCTAACAAACTCTAACCTCTGATCTATACAAACACTGCTATGCTAACTACTGATATTACATTTCAATGCATAAACTAAACATAAACTGCTGCTGCATCCTTCCACTGCTGTGAACCCAACAGTACTTGTCATGATCAGCAGAGCTTGAACCAAGGCAGTAGATTGAGCAGCAGAGCTTTAGTTCTTCTATCAGACTTTGTCTTGGTCAGCAGTTATAGGTCAGCAGATTGCATGATCAGCAGATAGGAGGTCAGCAGATGTTGAAACCACTTTCAAGGGGAGAGACTTGCAACCAGACATCTGCTTATTTTGAATCTACTACTGTGATCCAGTTTTGGCTTTTATTATCTGTTTCTTTGGTAGGGTTCAATCCCAACAATCTCCCCCTGGAACAGATAATGCCAAAACTCTCCATTATTGTAGATTTTTATTGCCTCAACAACAGTTCCCTTATTTGCCCTTTGAATTGTAGTTCGAAGGTTAAGGCATCTGTATCATCTTCATCCCTGCTAAGTGGAAGATCAAGGAGATCCTGCAAATCTTCAAGTCTCAGGCCAAGAGCTTGTTCCCTTGTAAATTTCTTCACTTCGCCATCTGCCCTGACCATAGTCAATACGTGGTTCTGTTTGTCAGTTTTCCACTCTTGTATTTTTAGGCGAGATGGGTTTCTTGGGAGATTGTTATTTGTTGAGGAGTTTGGTGAGGCTGGCCTATTCATAACTGGCTGAGCAGTATGTGCAGATTTTTCCAGTTCAAATTCTTCTTTCAACTTTAGCAACGTGCCCGTTTTCACAACGGCATTTCCAGTAAGAATCTCTTGAACTGTTTCAGAACCTAACTGGCTTTGTCTCCTTCTTTTGTAGATGGCAGTACCAGCAGGAGCAGTGGTTCTTTTGAGATGTGGCTTTGATGATCCTTTTGAAACCTCTGCTTTGGAGTAGTCAGGCTTTTGTGGAGCTTTTGGATCTTTCTTCCTTAGCTCTTCCAAACTCTTGTAGGTGGCCCTGACCCTCGCTTCTCCCCACTTAGACACAGAGTTCTTTGACCCATATTCAGCAATTATCAGCTCCTCTTTCATTCTCTTCAGCTCTAAGGCCTTATCAGCTTCGACCTTTTTTAATTTTTCTGGGGGAGTCTGTTTGACTTTATTCTTGATCATTTCATGAATCCTGGCTACTTCCTTTTCAAGCTCAGGAATAGTCCAGTTTCTGAACATGTGCTTCTCCCCCTTGTATGTCTTGTAGGTCATGATGTTTTCAATGTAGTATTTTCTCAAGGACTCATCTGCCTTTTCTAAGATTTTCTGACATACATTCTTTGCAAACTGTTCCAAAGCTTTGACCTGTGTAAGCAGAAACTGATAGTTTTGTTGATACTCTCTATCAGATTTCCCTTGTTTATTTTTGATTGAGATATCCTCTGCTTGCTTGGCCTTGATTTTCAAATATTCTTCAATATTAGTTGGCCTGGGATATCCTTCAATCAATGGCAAACTCCTTTTGGCAGGGTCATCCTCATAGTAGAAGGACTTAATTTCTTCTCTGACTGTTATAAGTTCAAGAGGAAATTGAACACCTGCAGGAGGTAAGGGTTTGTATAGTTGAGCTGAAGAGAGAGGAATGGGTTTTGAAACTGTGACAAGTGCTTGGGATTTTGAAGCTTTTGGTGGTGGTGATGGAGAATCATCATCTGATATGACAACCCTTCTCCTTTTTATATTAGGGAGGGCAGATGATGTTTTGGGTGAATCAGTGATTTGTGGTTGACTAACAGCTGTTGAAACAACTGGTGTTTCAACCACTGTTGTCATTACAGCAGATGTTTTGTCATCTGCTGTCTTCTGCTTTAGGGCAGGAACAGATGGTGGTGGTAAGGCAGTGGTGGTGGTGTGTGTTTGAGTGGGAGCAGTTGTTGTAACAACTGTTTGGGTGGAGGTTTGATGTTGGTGGCTTTTGGACAGTGATTTTGGAGTGTGCTTTTGAAGGCTGGATGGTGTGAATTTGGGTTTCTTTACTTTTCTAGTAAGATTTCTTTTTGGAATCGGATTTTGATCATCCTTTTCACCAGAACAACCCTGCGCATTCAGCTTCATGAAAGCTCTTTTCTCCTCATTCCACCTTGCTAGATCATTTGCCACTCTATCCTTCTTTACACTCATGACAGCGTCATCAAGTGCATTTTTGGTAACATCAACCTTTTTACTACCATCTGGCAAAGGAATATCTCTGAGCATTGCATCCTTTTCTGTGTCAAGGTATAGCCCATTATCAATCCCCTTCTTTACCCACTCCTTCATTTTCTCCCCCTTTTTGGCATTATCTGCAGGGAGGTCATCAATATAATGTACAGTCGGAGAAGCAGTGCCAGTGGTTTTCAGCAAATGGGCCTTAAGAGCCTTGATGTCATCATTTGTATCCCTGAACCTAGACTCCATTGCCTTTTTGAGCTCTTGAACATGTTTGACATGTTGGTGCTCGGCCAACTGAAATTGTTGATGGAGAAAAGGTTGAAAGAGGTTCCAGAGCTCATTTGTAACATCTGCTAGTGGTGGAGCAGGTGTTTGAGATGGAACAGCAGTGGATGGTACCTTTTGAATTGTTAACAACTGTTGCAGCATTTCTTTAATTTCTGCAACAGATGTGTCTAATTTTTCAACACGTTCCGTCAATTCTTGGTACTTTAAACCATCACCCAATTTAATGGGATCATCTGATTTCCTACTAGCAGTGGTTTTATCAGAAGTTGAAGTAGGGAGTGTACTCCAAACATCAACAACTGATGCCCCTTTTTCTTGGTACTGGGGTCTTCTTCCTTCAACACTTGATAATCTTTTGATGTTACCAGTGGTTAGTACAAACTCACTGGCAGATAACAGAGGTGTTATAGAAGGAATTGCCTCCAAGGAAGTCTTATTGATGTAACCACTGTCCAAGTGCAAACCTGTAGGTTCAACACTTGTAGTGGCTGCTTCACTTGGAATACCACCAAGAGTTACGTGTAACTCAAGGGGTGTAACCTCCTCAGGTTGTGTTGGTGGGTTAGCAAAGATTGATACATCAAGCCCAGTCTCGTGTTGAGGTATTTTCTCATGAACACGTGATTAAGAAGGACTGGTTTGTGCTATGTTCAAATCAATTGCATCCAACAGCAGTTTGGTGTTTGGCGGAATTGGGGATGTGAAGGTAGGTTTAGAAAGCGGAAATGCCCTGGGTATTGGGCTGTGGAGGATGGAAACGAGTACTTCCAGAGCCTCATGATGTGGTGACCTTGTGTGTACAACCTGTTCTTTTTGTGAAGAGACAGGAGGAGTTTCAGGTATAGGTTGAGATATTTCTACCAACTGCTGTGAGGAAGTAGCAGTAGTGGTTTGTTGTGATTTTTGTGCAATCACCGGCAGTTGCTCTGGTATCTCATCCTCCAGAGTTACCTTTTTGATGGGTTTGGGGGGGTTTTTGGTTTTTCTTTTTCTGTGGTTTATTGGTGATTTTAGGTGTGGGTTTCAAGACAGTTGTTTGGCTGCCTTGATCACCTTGAGCAGTGGGCTCAGCAGCAGATACCTGAGGAGCAGTGTTTGCTGCTAAAGTCTGCTCAGGCACCTCTGTTGTGTTTTACAAGGTGCTAACATTCTTGAAAATGTTTCAGCAGTTAAGCTGTTTATTTGAAAAGATTCACCTTGGTTTATTACCGCAATATCATCCTTACTGAACTGTTTCTCAAAATAATAACTTAAATATCTTAGGAACAGTAAGAATGATTTTGTTTCAACATTTTTAACCAAATCATTGAAAATTGCCTTGGAGTAGTTAAGATTTTCTCCTTGTAAAATAGCATACCCTAAGTTTTGAATTTTCATTGGTATTTCATTAAAGGAAGTGGTTTTGTTTGAAACACACATGAGAAGGGTATGAAATAAAAATCTGGTTGCAGAAGGGAAGAAACCTTTTTGTAAGGTGTCCCTCTTCATTGTGTCTGCATACCCTCTCTCAATGAAGTCAATTTTTAACTCGTTTTTAGGGAAAGAATCTTTACCTTGCAGATCATCGACTTGAAAGACTTCTGATATAGACTGCGGTGTTATTCGGACTGCTTTCTTCTGCAGAGTAGAGTTAATGGCTATGACATCTTTTCCTTGTTTTTCTAGGATGCAATTTTTCCAAAACTCTCTCTGAGTTTGCAGGTAAATCGGTGCATCAGCGGTTAACAAAGTTTTGTACTTTGAGGCGTTGAGTAGATCTAGGATGGAATCAAATGTGTCGATGGTACCGGGTTTTGTGAGAAGACCCAGTAGATTATGAGATGGTTTGTGTGGTATTTCGGTGGAGGTAGCCTTTTGAGAGGCCCCTTTAGAAGCTTTTGCGGATGATTTCGATTTGGTCATTTTGAAGATGAGAATCGAAGATGAGATTGTGGAGTGATTTGAGGAAATGTGATGAAAACTGCTTTGAGAAGAGAATTTTCGAGAATTCAATTCGACAGTGAAACCCTGTTTGGGTGTTGAAACGGGGTTTTATAGAGAAAGAGTGAATGCTGACGTGGCAGCAGTTACAAAAGGTCTGACCACTAAGTACTGTCCACATGCCATCCCCTGGTGAAGTGAAGGACGGTACTTTTGAACAGTACTTTTGTGAAAACAACTGGTGAAAGCAGTAGTTACAATGGAAATGGAGGACAGTGGATGCTTTTCACTATCAGTAGATAGCTCAGCAGTGGATGCAACACTGATTATGATCATCAGTGGTTATCAAGAAAAATGAGAATAGGAGATGACTTTCAGCAGTGGACAGACTTTTGTAGCAGCACAGACTTTTGAACCCAATCAATGGTTATGGCAGACTTTTAGGATTTTAATGAAAGATTCATTTTTAGCTATTTTTAAGGATGGATTTTTGATTTTCTGAAAACATTTTGATGCTTTTATTCATAGAAAAACAGGATTTTGCCTGTTATTCCATGTTGAGCATGCCAATCCTAGAGATCAAGCTTTCAAAGGTAGATGTGTCTAATGCTTTGGTTAGCACATCTGCCAGCTGATCCTTAGTTGGAACATGATGCATAGAAATCAAACCTTTTTCATAGCAATCCCTCACAAAGTGATGTCTGATGTCGATATGTTTGGTGGTTGAATGAGAAACTGGATTTTTGATGATATTTTCTGCTGCCTGGCTGTCCAACATGAGTGGTGTCTTCAAGGCAGTGATACCAAAATCCAGTAACTGATTCTGAAGCCAGAGCAGTTGGGCTGTACAGCTTGCAGCAGCTATGTATTCTGCCTCAGCAGTGGATGTAGAAACAGCTGCTTGCTTTTTGCTTTGCCAAGACACTAAGCAATTGCCTAGGAATTGGCACCCTCCTGAAGTGGACTTCCTTGTTTTATCACATCCAGCAAAGTCACTATCTGAGAAACCTGAAAGCTCAATTTTACCATCAGCTGGATACCAGATACCTAGTGTGGGAGCACCTTTGAGGTATCTGAATATCCGTTTTACAGCAATAAGGTTTGACTTTCTAGGGGATGATTGGGATCTTGCACAGACACATGTTGCAAACATGATATCTGGTCTAGATGCAGTTAGGTATAATAAAGACCCAATCATGCTTCTATATAAGGTCTGATCAACCAAATCATCCTTTTCTTCAGACATGACCAATTTGTTGGTTGCAATTGGTGTACTACATGGCTTACAATCATCCATATCAAATTTCTTTAAAAGTTCTTTTGCATATTTGCCTTGATGGATGAAAGTGCCATTTTGCAGCTGCTTTACTTGGAGACCAAGAAAGCACTGTAGTTCACCCATTGCACTCATTTCAAACTTAGCTGTCATGAGTTGTCTGAACTCTTCACACATTTTATTACATGTGCTTCCAAAAATGATGTCATCCACATAAATCTGGACAATCATCAAATCCTTCCCTCTCCATTTTAAAAACAGTGTTTTATCAATCCTGCCTCTGGTGAAACCAATGGAAAGTAAAAAAGGTGGAAAGAGTTTCATACCAGGCTCTGGGTGCTTGTTTCAAGCCATACAAAGCTTTGTTTAGCTTGTAGACATGATTTGGATAAAATGGATCCTCAAAACCTGGAGGTTGATAGACATATACCTCTTCTTGAATCTTACCATAGAGGAATGCACATTTTATATCCATTTGGTACACCTTGATATTGTGGTTGACAGCAAAGACCAGAAAGAGTCTGATTGCTTCAAGTCTTGCAACAGGAGCAAAAGTTTCATCATAATCAATTCCCTCTTCTTGTCTGAAGCCTTGAACCACAAGCCTGGCTTTATTCTTGACAACAATGCCCCTTTCATTAGTTTTGTTCTTGAAGACTCACTTTGTGCCAATAGGACTTACATTCTCTGGCAGTGGTACAAGCTCCCATACTTGTTGTCTTCTGAACTATTGGAGCTCTTCTTGCATGGCCTCTACCCAGCTGTTGTCTTTTAGTGCATCTTGGTACTTGACTGGCTGATGAAGTGATAGAAAGCCAGCAAAAAGACAAATGTTTTGGGATTGCTTTCTGGTAAGCACCCCTTCATTGATGTTGCCAATGATTTGATCTGATGGATGAGATTTCAAGAAGATTAGCTCTCCTTGGTAGGGAATGATGGCATTTTGTGGTGAAGGCTGCAGATATGTATCATCTGAGCTAACCACTGCTGGTGACTTTGATAACCCAGCAGTGGCTTCAAAAGGTGGAGGCATTGGAGGTAAAGGTGTGAATACCTGCTGACTTTAATCCACTGTTTGAGGACTTTTGTCAGCAGTGTTGGATGAGGTGGTAGCAGTGGTTAAGGGGCTACTTTGGTCAACAACTGTTGAGGTAGCAGTGGTTGAGCTTTGACAACTGTTTTGAACAACTGATGCTCCCCCTCTTGAGGCGGACTTTTGAGGAATGATGATTTCATATCCATAGTCTGGTGATGAATCCTCTGATGGACCTGCAGTGTTAGTCTTGACAGCAGTATTTTCAAAGGTGAATTTTTCAAGATCAAACAGTTCTGCAGGATTTGCAGGGATTTTCAGTGATGAAAGTTCATTGAACTTTACATTCAAGGTCTCTTCCACTGCTTTGGTCCTTGTATTAAACACTTTGTAGGCCTTAGCCGTGGATGAGTATCCCAAGTGATATCCCATATCGATTTTGGCTGCAAATTTTGAGATAGAATCTTTTAAGTTCAAAATGAAGCATGGGCAACCAAAAACTTAGAAATATGAGATTAATGGCTTTATTTTATACAGAATTTCATAAGCAGTCTTTTTGTGCCTGGAGTTGATTAAGACTCTGTTTTGGACATAGCAAGCAGTGTTTACTGCCTCTGCCCAAAAAGTTAATGGCAAACCTGAATCTGCAAGCATGGTTCTGGCAGCCTCAATCAGCGTTCTGTTCTTTCTTTCAACAACTCCATTTTGCTCTGGTGTTCTAGGAATGCTGTACTGCCTTACAATCCCTTTCTTGACACAGAAGGCATCCAACTCCTTATTTTTGAATTCTGTGCCATTGTCACTCCTGAAGACTTTTACTGGAAGGTCAAATTGCTTTTCAACCTGTATCACAAAGTCTTGCAAAATGCCTGCAGTCTCATCTTTAGAGTGTAAAAAGAAGGTCCATGTAAACCTAGAGAAGTCATCAACAATAACCAAACAATATCTTTTCTTTTTGAGACTCATGACTTGCACTTGGCCAAACAAATCCATGTGCAACATCTGCAAACACTAGGTTGTTTTGGACTCTTCAATGGACTTAAAAGAGCTCTTGTGCTGTTTTCCTTTTAAACAGGAAACACAGTGTTCAGGACATGAAAACATTTTTTGTGGTAAGCCTCTTACTAAGCCATTTTTTGAAATTTCATTGATTGTTTTGAGATTTATGTGTCCCAGTCTTTTGTGCCATAACTCTGTCTCTTTGTTAGAGGCAGCTGAGAACAGACAGGCATCAGCTCTGGGACACTCTCTTGACATGTCAACAACATAAACATTGCCACTTCTTTGAGCAACAAGTTTTGTTGAGCCTTTCTTGATTATTGCTTCAATCTTACTAACCATTTCTGGTCCGACAATCCTACAAAAATCCTTTGTGAAGAATGATCCAAACCCTTTATCACTCATTTGAGACACACTCAGGAGGTTGAATTTCAGATTATCAATAAGATTGACATTTTCAAATTTTACATTTCCAGACTTTACAGTACCAGACCCCAGAACCTTTCCCTTACTATTATTACCAAAGGATATATCACCCCCTCCATGGATTTTGAAATCTTGAAGAAGGGCTTTACATCCTGTCATGTGCCTGGAGCCTCCACTATCTACATACCAAAGACTATCTAAGCATGCAGAAGCTCCCTGCACATGAAGTAAAGGATTAGTTCAAAAAGGTTTCCAAAGCCAACAGGGCTTTGGATGGGGTCTCAACAGTGTCTGGGATGGAGGCAGATGCATGGACAGTGGTTAGCTCAGGGGTTTGTACATTTTTGGGAATGTATTTCTCTAACCACTGTTGGGGGTCTTGACCTATCATCTGTTGATAACCAAAAGGATGCCTCTTCACTTTTGGTTTAGAGGGCTTTTTCCTTGCCTTTTCTGAATTGATTGGCTGGAGGTGCATCTGTCACCTGTACATCCCTTTGAACAGATGTTTGGTTCAGCTATTTTGTGACAGCAGTTTGGACAGGGATGAACAGTGGTTGTTTCTTGGTGAACTTAACAGATGATGCTGATGAACTTAAGGATGTTTTTGCAGTGTACTCTTTCTTCTTTTCATCAAAGTTTTTAAGATACACACATTCCTTAGTTTTGTGGTTATTTTTACCACAGATGGTGCAGCTGGCAGCAGGTGAAATATTGCTTGTTTTGTTTATATCATATGCTTTTAGATGAAAACAGTCTTTTGTTAGTTGATTCTTCTTTTCACAGAATTCACAAAACAAGTTTTTGATCTTTTCTCTTTTCTTTCTTTTCTCAGATTCCTTTGCAACAGAGTTTTGAACCTCTGTTGGGATATCTTTGATAGGAATGACTCTTGCTTTTGGAGCTTTGACACCATCAGTGGTTGTGAAATCCATTGGTTTGAAATTTTCAAGGATATCACACTCATCAGACCATGTGGGTTTAAATTGGTATTTCTCAATTTCCTCAAAAGTTGAGGATCCCACAGATCTTTCCAGAGTAATTTTGTTACCAAGTTTGTCGGTTATTTTAACCTCTTGGCCATTTTTGTTGGTTGGTATGATTTCAGAATAAACAGCTTGCATTGCAGCAGTGCTTGCAATGTCATCATATTTTCTATGACCTATACCAAACTTGACATTGCTTTTAAGCTGTTTCTCAAGCATAACCTCATACCCTTTGCAAGACTCCACCCACCTTTCACAGGTGATCTGGGTAGACTCTAACTCCTTTTTGCAAACTTGGTATTTTTCTACCATAGTTTGGAGTTGAGTTTTGGTTATGCTTTGTTCTTGTTTCAAACTGCTGATCTCTTTATCTTTTTCAGTCAATTTGTTTTTCAGTTCTTTCAATGACTTTTCAAATTTGACCTCATCAGACAAGATTTTATCTCTAAGGTTTTCATTCACCTCTTTAATGTTAGCAAATGCAATAATACAGTTGTCTGAACACAGTTTTTCAAGAACTTGAGGTGATACCTTAGCAGCAGCCATCATGGCACAATCACATTGATGATTATCTTCTTCATCAGCTCTCTCTTCTTTATCACCAGCTTTCTTCGGTTCTCCTTCCTCTTTGTCTTCTTTGGACCAGGGGTCGGTTAGTGGTTCAATCAGGATTTCTGAATTTTCTTCCAGCAGTAGTTCACCAGCAACTGCAGTAACCACTGCTTCAGCAACTACATCCACTGTTTCAGCACTTAGCTGTTCACCTTCAGCTTCATCCCCTTCTGGTATTGACTCTAATGCCATCAAACAAAATTCATCATTACAAGCATCATTAGAAGCATATAGAGCAAAAATTTCATCACTAAGCTCCCCAGGCATGCTGCTCCGATCAACAAAGCCTTGTGTGAAAAAGCTTTGTTGATCTGGTTATGTCACAGTTGGAGCAGTTGTTTGAGGTGCAGCAGGTTGCACTTGTGCCTGAGGGACAGGGGCTTGAACATACTGAATTTGTGGAACAGTGGTTTGAACATAATGCACCGGCATAGGGGTTGCAGCATAATGAGCAGTGTTAACATGTGCTGCAGGGGCATATTGGGTATAGTGCACATTGTTTTGTTGTTGTGGTCTAGGATTTGTGCTAGGGTGAGTTATTATGGGACCAGTAGTTTGACTCCTACATTATCTAGCAAAGTGACCTAGCCTACTACACTTGTAACACTTGATTTTCGATTTATCCAACCCCACCCTTAAATTTCCATGAAGCCCTGGAAATTTTCTCCCTGTTCTTTTATAGAACTTGCTTGTTCTTACACTAAGCAAGGCCAACTGATGCAATATGTCCATTTCCTCTAAGTCAGTGGGATCAAAATGTTGCAAATCATTCAGCTCAAAACACAAATTATCTGACATCTGGTTTTCAGTATTTGCTGTGAAAGCATAATTTGTAGAGTGAGAATCAGAGTTGACAAAGTTACCCCCAGCTGTTATGTCAACAAAATGATCATAACTCTGATCCTTACTACTACTGCCAGATTCTTCCTGACCAAACAGAGCTGTGCTGCCGAATGAATAATCATCAGCAACTTTACCGGACTCTTGCAACCTCCTTTTTTGGTTCAACTCCCTTTCGTAGGTCAGGAGTCTACCATGGAGTTGGGTCAGGGTCAGATCTTTGAATTCAACTGAATTCCTGGTGACAAAAACAATTGTATCCCATTTTTCTGGCAGTGATCTAAGGAACCTGCTATTTTGGGTTGCATTTGGAAATGTAACCTTAACAAGCCTTAGCTCACTGATGAGACAACTGAAACGTTCAAATTGTTGGGTTAGTCATTCCCCTTTGATGTGACAAAACATTTCATACTGGTGAGTCAGAATTTCCCTATTGTTTTCGATAACCTCCTCTGTTCTTCCGAACTGTTCCTTCAATGCATCCCACAATTCTTTTGCACTGTCACAATGTAACAGTCCAGCATAGATTTCGTTGGGGAGTGCAGAGGCTATGATGCTAAACGCTTTGGCATCCAGTTCAAACTTCTGAAAATCCAATTCAGTGTAATTTTCAGTTGGTTTAGGAACGGATTTTTTGGCGTCCTCTGCGCTTGGCACCATAGGAACATGAGGACCGAAAACGACAGACCTCCAACATCCAGTGTTTTGTTGAGCGAGGATGTGACGCATCCTTCGCTCCCAGATGTTGTACTCATTTCTTTTCAGCATAGGTGGTTTAAACAAAGAGCCAATGTTATTTTTATCATCTTGAGATTGCGACATCTTTCCGGTTGTTTTACAGGTACTGATTAATCAACTTTATCGGTGATTAAACCTTACTCTGTTTTTCAACACAACAAACAAACGATCAGTATCAACAATTTCGAGCTGAACTATTTACGTCAAAATGATTGTTAGATCAAGTTTGACTGTCCAAGCTCTGATACCAATTGTTAGGATCTGAGTTTGGATTGATTGTGATTTGTGTTTGAATTTAGATGAACAGATGAAAGAGTAGTGCAGCGGAATTTAATGGAACCAAACTTTTCACAATCAAACAGAAGAAATGCTATCAATCATACATTTTCTAACACTGAATCAAATGATTAAATTTATTTTTAAACTCTGATTACAATGTGTGTATGATATGCAAACTCCCCCTCAGCCTGAGCTTAGTGTTTGTTCGTGCAGAAAGAAGATGGTGAATGAGCTAAACAGAGCAGTACAGAGTACTGTTCTATTTATAGGCACTTGCAAACCACTGAGCATCAAAGCCGACGTCACCATGAAAGTGACCTCTAACCTCCTAACAAACTCTAACCTCTGATCTATACAAACACTGCTATGCTAACTACTGATATTACATTTCAATGCATAAACTAAACATAAACTGCTGCTGCATCCTTCCACTGCTGTGAACCCAGCAGTACTTGTCATGATCAGCAGAGCTTGAACCAAGGCAGTAGATTGAGCAGCAGAGCTTTAGTTCTTCTATCAGACTTTGTCTTGGTCAGCAGTTATAGGTCAGCAGATTGCATGATCAGCAGATAGGAGGTCAGCAGATGTTGAAACCACTTTCAAGGGGAGAGACTTGCAACCAGACATCTGCTTATTTTGAATCTACTGCTGTGATCCAGTTTTGGCTTTTATTATCTGTTCCTTTGGTAGGGTTCAATCCCAACACAAGGAAATCTACCAGGCCGAGCCTCTCACCGTGGGAAGTCCGGTGATATTCATTAGGAAGTAGGACGACAGTTTTTAACACGCGTACACAGTCTAATTGGAGAGGAACTCAGAAGAACTAATGTAGAAAAAGTGTTACGCATAGGTTACAGGGAGATAGACAACTAACCATCAAGAATCGGTACCCCTTACCGAGAATCGACGACCTATTGACCGACTACAAGGTCCCAGCTACTATTCCAAAGTGGACTTAAGGACAGGGTATCACTAGTTGATGGCACAAGAAGAAAGTTGGCAGTTTCCATTTTGCATCAACTTCAAATAATTGGATATCAAGGACCGGTATCGTTTGCCAAGGATTGATGACTTGTTGAACCAATCGTAAGGTTCTAGTTACTACTCGAGGAGTGACTTGAGGTCAGGATGTCCTCAACTGCAAATACAAGAAGAAAATATCCCTAAAACGACCTTTAGGACTCGCTTCGAGCATTACGAGTTCCTTGTCGTGCCGTTTGGCTTAACACGTGCGCCGGCAGTATTCGTGGACCTCATGAATCGGGTGTGTAAGTCACACCTGGATAAGATCATGATTATATTTATTGATTACATTCTCATAAGCTCAACGACCAAGGAAGGTCATGAGCAACATCTGCCATTCATCTTGGGACTCTTAGAGAAAGAACAGTTATGTGCTAGGATGTCGAAATGCGAACCTTGGATTCGCGAGATAAGATTTTTAGGATACGTGGTGGAAAGAATGAGATTCATGTTGACCCTGCAATCAAGAGCTGAGGAGTCCCAAAGACGCAACTAAGAATTTTGGGGATTATTGGCTGTATTAGACAACCTCTAGAAAACCTTTTCAGGGACTGCTCAACCGCTAGCAACCCTAACATAGTCGACACCTATCTTGACTTCACCTAACAACACCAATAGAGTTACGGTTCTTGTGATGCTTCTCGACAAAGTCTCGATTGCGTGTTGATGCAACGAGACCAAGTCATCATATACGCGTCACGTTGATTAAAGGATCATGAGAAGAGACCTTGAACTAGGTGCAGTAATCTTGCATTGCAGACTTGACGTCATTACTTGTATAGGCAAACGCTGCATGATCTTTACTGATCACAAGGGTTTGCAGCACACCGTTAATTAGAAGGACTTAAACATGAGATAACTAGATGGAATGAGCTACTGAATGATTAAGACTGAGAGATTTAGTGTCATCTGGACAAGGCAAGCGTTGTAGCAGACGCCTTGAGCCACAAGGATCGTGCAAAGCCTCTAAGGGCGTGAGCCTTAGAGATGATCATACAGACAAATCACGTCACTTGGATTCGTGAAGCTGAGCAAGAGACGCTCAAATCAGAGAACCTTTAAGCTGAAGTGTTACATGAATGGAAGTCCAATTATTGCCTAAGGAAGACGAAACCTTGTACTTCATGGAACGACTTTGGGTTCCGTTTTGTGACAATTTATGAACGCTTATTATAGGGCAAGGCTCATAGGTCAAGGTACTCGATCCATCCTAGGATCCGACAAGATGTACCATGACTTGAAGGATTAATACGAGTGGCCCAAGATGGAAGCTGATATAGCTACATATGCGGGTAACTGTCTTACCTGTGCCGAGGATAAGGCAGAATATAAGAAACCATCAGGGCTACTGCAACAACCTGAGGTTCCCATGTGGAAGTGGGAACAAATCTTAATGGATTTCATTACAAGCTACCAAAAACTCAAAGAGGTCATGATACGAATTGGGTGAGTACTAACCGACACACCAAGATTACACATATCCTACCAAGCGGTGAGGAAGGCAGCGCAAGGGAATTTAGCAGAGGTTTAGCCTAGAAGGATTGCGGCATGTCATGAAGTGCTTGATTCTATCTTGACCAACCGAGATGGTCGTTTTGTGCCAAGGATATGGCAGACGTTTCAAAGGCGTTTAGGTCATGATTGTACCTTAGTACTACATTTCGCCGAAGATAGACGACCAGAGAAAATGAGCGATACAGGCTTTGGTAGACTCGCTATGTGCTTATGTGATAAACTTTGATCATTCAGATGTGTGGTTATGTCAAGACAGCACGCGGTATACAGAAAGGCTACGCCGACAAGCGGCAGAAACCGTTGGGACTTGAGATAGGAAATATGGTTTTAATGAGGGACTCGCCTTGGGAAGGCGTGGTATGATTTGGAAAGCGCGGGAGGTTGAACCCACGGTATATTAGACCTTTCGAGATCCTGGAAAGGATCGGGACCATTGCTCACAAGCTAAAACTTCCAGAAAAGATCAGTAGTGATCGCGACACATTCCACGTGTCTGGTCTTTAGAGGAGCCTGACTCTGGGAACAGTTGTTATTCCCGCAAACAGGATACACGTCAACGACAAACTCCAATTTATTGAAGAACCTGTTAAGGTTGCGGACCGGAAGTCCACAAACCATGGAGAAGTCGTAATTGATTTGTTAGAGTTCGTTGAAATTCATATCATGGCCCAGAGTTTACTTGGGAGCATGAAGACCAAACTAAGCCTAAGTAACCACATTTGATTCACAACTCCCCTGCGACCGATGGCATCGCTTGAATTTCGGGACAAAATTCTTTTAACGGGGGGAGAATGCGACAACTGGCACTTTTCCGTACATTCAATACAATAATTAGACAGTAATCCATGCTTCAATGACTGTGCATGATCTAGTTTATAAGACGAATGAATTTCTGATTTTTGTTATATACATACAATGGCATTTCATGTTGCAAGACTTTTATCATTACTACATGCAACAAAATATAGTTCTATTAATGCACAGAACAGAGTTGGCACAGTTATCAGACAAACTAGAAGTACTGACGGGAGTTCAACGCTTAGACAGACATCATGTTAAGACATAAAATAAGCCCCAAGACCAAGTGATGCACTAGTATAGTGTGTAGGAACGTAGGTGTTACAAAACTGCCTTCCTAGTGATGACACAGGTGCTGGAAAGTGCCAGAAACACACTAAAACTGCAGAATTCTGTAGTAAATAGACAAATTCAGCAATTTTCAGCAATTTAACATCTAAATATAATGCAGAAAAGTGGTTTAATGGTCCAGAATACTTTCCTAAGTGTCGGGAACCGAAAGTGTCATAAAATACAACATAAAGCACACTAAACTGCGCAATTTAGCACTTTAACGAACAGTAACGAACCGAACAACCAGACACTACCCGAAACATCAAATTCTTACTAGAAGCACTGTTTTTATTTTACGAAGCTAGTTATGGTCACTGAACATCATAAAACATCTTATAAACACCATAACACATAAACACTAACTAAGTCCCTTATAACCTAACTAACTTAACTAACTAAAGGTTACAACCTAACTAGCACACCCCCCCCCCCCCCCAAAACCGGTTACAAACATGGGTCCCACCCCATGATTTTATTTCATTTGTTTATTAGATTTGTCACTTGCTTTTGAAACATAATAACCACAAAATAAGAAAATTGTTGGAAGAACTTTCTATAAAACCATAAGACTATAACATAAATCTTCATCATCTTCCAACACCCAAAACTCCCTCTTCTCTCCTCCATGGCTACGGCCCAAACCTCACACACATCAACACCCATTTTCATTCCATTTCAATCCATTCTAAGGTGATAATAAGGTGTAAGAAGCAAAGTTAGGAAGTGTGGAAGCCTTGGAGATTGAAGGACCTTCACCATTTGCTTTTACCCACTTGATTTCTTCACTTGATCATCCCTAGCCTTGTGCTAGTGGTAAGAACCTTGATCTTGCTATTTTACTTCCATTTTAAGTGGTTAAAAGAAGAATCATAATGTTAAACATGAAGAACACTAAGAATCACAGGAAGTAAACCTGAACATAAGCTTAAAATATGAAGAAATCTTGATAACTATGAGTTGTTATGCTTGATGATTGTTGATTGTCACACCCCGATTTCCACGTGTTTCACCGGTGGGCCCGGTGGGGGATTACCGTGACGTAGTTGGCAACAATATAGTCAAACCACACAATATTTAAATGCACAGTGGAAGCATACAGATTGATATATTTCAACCATCGAATGTAATATCCAAGTATCACAAGTAGTCGAAATAAATCCACAGGGGATCAAAATAAAAATAGAAATATTGTTCAACAGATAGTGGCATCCCAAGCTTGCGAGACTCTAATGATGCTTAGGAGTGGCCAGCCTATTTGGTACAGAACCTGCATTTAATCTTTTTGAGGAAAATACGTCAGTTTACACTGGTAAATAAATTCAACCGAAACTTTTGTAAAAGGTTTAATAAAATTGATTTGAATGCACAAGGCACAAACTCTTTATAACTTGGGATAATTAATCAATTAATCTTGTAAAAGAATTACATGTTCACTATGCGTTTAGTCGCCCGGGTCGTACCGGGTTTAAGGTTAATAGACACGCCACAAAGCATAAAGCCGTGGCGGGAAGACCAACGGTTATACCTTTATAAATATAGACACATTGTTGGGTGTACGCCTACACCCGCGTGTCGAGGTCGTGGCCATTTCGTAAAATGATGCCAAGGATATCCGGGACATGGTAATTAAGCTTCCAAAGGCGTAAAGCCATCAAAACGAATTTTTTAAACGGGTCCACATTGATAATACCCAACTACTAATGAGTTGGGGTCAATTGCCCGACCAAGCGGTATTTTTATATACCGTAACCCAAGCCCGTATAACGGAAAATAAGTTAAAAGTATTTACCTGAGCAAGTAATAACCTCAATAAACAAATGCAAGTATCTTTTACTGGTCTCCTATTCTGGAACGAAGGTTTATAACAACCTATTAGAATCCTAACGGGTCTTTAATTTAGCCTTAGCTTAGACCGGTCAGTTTCAAAGGATAATTACAGTTTAAATCGCGTGAAAGGCGAAAACCGGGAATGGAATGTGGTTTGGACCCAACAAGTTTGAAGACTTGTTTTATATGGGTAATATAACCACACTCTGGATTTTGAAGTAAAAGTGATAAGGTTTGACCCGTTTCGGCTAGTTTATGTAAACTAGTTACATAAACCTAACCGTGCGCGCAAAAGGCGTAACGAGTAACCGTAAGAGTCTTACACAAGTTTCCCAAGTTAATAAGCTTTAAAGAGGTTGTGGTATCAGTAGGATACCTTCCATTGTGCCCATAATGAGTTTAAATCCAATATACGCCCCGTAGGGGTATTTCGGTCATTTTAAAAATTATAAAAGAGGTTTCCGAGTTCTACAGGAAATCTGAATTTTCCGAACTATTTATCAAGTCCAAAATACTCTATTTATTATTTAAAATCAGTAGCAACTGGAATCGGGTCAAAATACCATGTAGAACTCAAGTTATGTCCGAAAAGGGTATATTCGGTATTTACCGAATCGATGCCATAACCGCAGGTTATGAGCAGGTTAAAAATAATTAAAAAGCTTTAAAAATCTCAAAATATTATTTTACATCAGTGTGTAAAAGGTTTGGTGTCGAAATTTGGGTGTAGATAGGTTTTATGCTAATTGCGCCGTTTAATTACTAAAGTTTCCGTAATTGCGCTATTTAGCATAACTCCTATTCTAGACCTCGGATTGACGTGAAATTTTAGGGACATGCTTAGAAATCAGTAACTAAGGTTATTGTCCTTTCACATATCCAAAATTCTCTTTTTAAAGTAAAAAGGGCGTTATGGTCAACTTTTGAGCTTTTAACGGAAATGTGTGAAAGACTCGGACAAACAACGAACCGGTCACAGAGGGTTATACCATCATGTAACTGGTCCTAAGAGAGTCCTAAGGCATATCTAAATCATACCATAACGGGTCAGAACTGAAGTGTAACACCTCGAAATTTTGTGTCCAATAATGTGTTGACACGTGTCATGAGTTACACTTGGTATTAAATACTAAATAAAGGATTAGATTTGACAAACCTTGAAAGTATGTATATTCGAGGATTAGAAATGTCAACGAGGGGTAAATATACTGTATAGTAACCCTAAATGATGCTCGTACCTTCAAATGAATAAATCATGGATCGTACGGAGCGAAACGCGGAAGAAAGTGAGAGATTACAAACTACAGGGGTTAAATGTGTCAACATGTTTAATTTGTACCTCTGAGTGACCATTTGACGAACCCGAGACTTTGTAACAGTAAATTACGCTCACTAGAATATACAATATAAATTTCGCGAAGTTCCGTTTTAAAACGAGAAAGTTATGATAAATTTCGTATGCGAGGGATCAAAAGCGTCAACAATAAAAGTTAAGGCTTTTCGGATAGTAATTAAACTAACCGGGGACTTAACGGCATGGGTAAAAGTCACGAGGCCCTTATTTGTAAATAATCGAGGCCCAAATCGCAAAGTTACCCCTTCGAAACCGAAAGGTCAGGTCAATGATTACAAAAGATTTGAAAATCTTGGAAATCAAGCCTCAGGCGGGCCGCGTTAATGAAACGAGTGAGCTAATGCGGGCCGCGCGCCAAATAAAGATATGGTTCCTGACATAAGGATTCAGGCGGCCCGCGTGAGCCTAACCTGATCCTTAAAGCGGGCCGCGTCAAGTCCCCAGATGCAGAAAACTTGGACAGATTCACTGTTTGAGCTTGTAAACGATCTTGGATGCATTAATTGAAGCATGGGCGCCCCCTACATGTCCCCTAGCACTCAGGGACACCTGCTGATCATCCATGAGCAATCATAGGTTGAGTTGTAATGATCTTGAGCTCCATTTTTCACTATAAAAGGCAAGGTACTGCACTATAGTTCAACACACCTCAAACCTGCCTTCTTGATCATTTCTGAAGCTCTAAGGCATTCTTCTAACATCTCTGGTCGTGCACCAAGCTTCTGTAAGTTTGCCAAACCCTTTGTGGCTTAGTTTTTGTATAGTTTAGCTTAAAAGTCAATCCGTCGTAATTAACGATTGACTTTACGATAAATCACAAATGGTCCAGTGGTTTGTCGCATCAAGGTAGTTATATGTTGGTAATCATGTAGGCTTTAAACCCCAAAAAGGGGCACCCTCTGATTCCCAATCTAACTAGTCCGAATGTCGGGTCAAACGTGCTTAGAAAAAGTCAACAGAAATGCTATTTTGCGATTTTATGCATAATCAGTAATGTAGATGTGTGTAACCTGTTTTAACACTCATAAAACATGATAATAAGTATATTAACTAGTCTAAGCTTGTTTGATCCGACCATTTACTGTTTTGACCCGGTTCGGAGCCGAAAGTCGCAAAACTTTGACTTTTGCTTTGACTTCAGTTCTGACCCGTTATGGTATGATATAGATATGCCTTAGGACTCTCTTAGGACCAGGTTACATGATGGTATGACCCTCTGTGACCAGTTCGTTGTTTGTCCGAGTCTTTTACACCTTTCCGTTAAAAGCTTAAAAGTTGACCGTAATGACCTTTTCAATTTGAAACGAGAATTTCGGACATGTGAAAGGACCATAACCTTAGTTACTGATTTCTAAACATGTCCCTAAAATTTCACGTCAATCCGAGGTCCAGAATAGGAGTTATGCTAAATAGCGCAAATTACGAAAACTTTAGTAATTAAATAGCGCAATTAGCATAACGCCTATCTAAACCCAGATTTCGACACCAAACCTTTTACACACTGATGTAAAATAATATTTTGGGATTTTTAAAGATTTTTAATTATTTTTTAACCTGCTCATAATCTGCGGTTATGGCAACGGTTCGGTAAATACCGAATATACACTTTTCGGACATAACTTGAGTTCTACAAGGTCTTTTGACCCGATTCCAGTTGCTACTAATTCTAAATGATAAATAGAGTATTTTGAACTTTATAAACTGTTCGGAAAACTCAGATTTCCTGTAGAACTCAGAAACCTCTTTTATAATCTTTAAAATGACCGAAATACCCCTACGGGGCATAAAATGGATTTAAACTCGTTACGGGCATTATGGAAGGTATCCTATTGATACCACAACCTCTTTAAAGCATATTGACTTAGGAAACCTGTGTAGGACTCCTACGGTTACCCGTTACGCCTTTTGCGCGCACAGTTCGGCTTATGTAACTAGTTTACATAAACTAGCCGAAACGGGTCAAACCATATGGTTTTGACCCCAAAATCCAGAGTGTGGTTATTATACCCATATAAAACAAGTCTTCAAACTTGTTGGGTCCAAATCACATTCCATTCCCGGTTTTCGCCTTTTACGCGATTAAACCGTAACTATCCTTTGAAACTGACCGGTCTAAGCTACGGCTAAATTAAAGACCCGTTAGGATTCTAGTAGGTTATTTTAAACCTTCGTTCCAGAATAGGAGACCAGTAAAAGCTATTTTCAATTTATTCGATTAAGGATTTATACTTGCAAAGGTAAATACTTTTAACTTGTTTTCCGTTATACGGGCTTGGGTTACGGTATATAAAATACCGCTTGATCGGGCATCAAATCTTCCATCGTTTGGTGGTTAATTGAATAATTTGATCGGCTCGTTTAAACAGTTTTGTTTACTTAAAAGCCTTTGGGGGGTTAATGACCATGTCCCGGATATCCTTGGCAGCATTTTACGAAATGGCCACGACCTAAGCGCGGAGTGTAGGCGTACACTCATCAGTGCATAAATAGTTGATGTGGTGTGTCTATTGATCTTTAACCCGGTACGTCCGGGCTACTGAACGCATAAGGAACATGTAATTCGTTCACAAGATTATAAATTTAAATAATTCTCCCAAGTTATAAAGAGTTTGTGCCTTGTGCATTCAAATCAATTTTATTAAACATTTTACAAAAGTGTCGGTTGAATGTATTTACCAGTGTAAACTGACGTATTTTCTCAAAAAGATTAAATGCAGGTACTAAGTGTAATTGGCTGGATATTTCTCCTTAGCATCAATAAAAGAGTCTCGCAAGCTTAAGATGCCTACGTCTGTTGAATAATACTTATATTTCTATTTGATCCCCTGTGGATACATTTCGACTATTCGTAATACATTGATATTACAAACGATGGTTGAAATATATTTATCTTTATGCTTCCGCTGTGCATTCATATATTGTGTGGTTTGACTATATTGTTGCCAACTACGTCACGGTAATCCCCCACCGGGCCCACCGGTGATACACGTGGAAATCGGGGTGTGACAGGTTGCTATCAGAGCCAACGTTGAGTGAATTAAACACTATCCTTATGTGTTTAATCTCAATGACACAATTGCACATACTTGAGTCTAGACAAGAACATAGGACAAATTCGAATTGTTATTCTAGTTTGTCTTTTTATTGTTTATTGTGATTTAAAAGTTTTGAAAGCAGGAAATATGCCACCAGCGATTAGAAGAGGAAGAGGAGGAAGAGGCAAACGGCCGATCACTACTCATAATGATCACGAGGCCGGACCTTCGAACATGCGAGCTCCTTCCAGTACAAGGAGTGAAGAACCTCAGAGACGTAGAAGAAACCTCTTTGAGCCTGCAAGACATTCTACCTCGCACAGTTCGACACCTTCATACCGTCACTCTTTTGGACCAAATTCGGAGAACGATCCCAGTAACCCTCAACCTTCGTTTATACCTCTCCAGCGATCTGCTTCGCACTGTTCCTATGGCGATCCTACTCCTTTCTTTCAAGGCCGATTTAACCCGGCTGATTATGTCCAAGAACCAATAGGTTATAACCCGTTAGGACCTGAAGACCATTTCTCCGAAGATAATGCGGTAGATATGGATGAAGACACGGATCCCATAGAACCTGCAAGAGGTACTCCCAACCATCCTATCGAGATCTCTGATGGGTCATCCTTCCATGGAACACCCTAACAAGGTCCCGACAGTTACGATGCGAGGTTTAACCAGTGTGATTGGTACTTCACACCTTCTCAAATCACTTCTCACCTCATGAGCAGCAACAACAATAGGATCCTTCCGAGGATTCGCGTTTCGTGGCAGTTACGCCACCACCCCCTCCGCCACCTGTTCAACCAGTACCTCCAGATCCGCCAAGGCGTAGGAGATCAGGCGTGCGGATGTCCACCCGAGGAGGGGAATTCCATTTCAGCACCCCTCGCCACTCGAGTGCAAGTCACTTTCCGCCAGTACCTGAAGAACCACAGTTAGGGGAACCTTCTGGTCACCCTGCAGAGGTGAATTATGCACCAGTTGCACCACCTCCACCACCATTCGGCTATGATAATCCAATACCAGCATACGGCGGTTCCACCGCGTACAACCCGTTTGAGCAGCCGACTCACACGCACTACAACTATAATTATGATGCCGATCCATACGTGGTAGCGGCTAATTACAATGCCCTCCATGGAACCTCTTGGAGACCAGATTACTCAGCTCATAAGTATCCAGCACCTCCTAGACCTCCGGTTCAGCAACCGTCGCAACAGCCACGTTTTTCTCCACCGAAGCAAGAAGAAATCCTACACCGTTTAAACCGAGTGGAACGAGACTTCGAGCAAGAACGTAAAAGTAATCGTGGATTCCTTAAGGGCCTAGCGAACCTACTAAAAGGGAGGAAGAAACGAGATCATTAGTCTCTATATGTATTATTGTATTTACAATTACATTTTTTGTCCCTGCGAGGACATTTATCGTGTTTAGTCCCTGCGTGGACTTATCTTTTAGTCCCTGTGGGGACGTCTATCTATGTATTTGGTCCCTGCGTGGACTTGTTTTCTGTATACCTCTGCGTAGGTAATTATTTATTTAAAAGTCCCGTTTAGGGAAGTGTGTAAGCATTATTATGATTAATGGAAGGTTAAGTTATAAATTTCATTTTTGTGATTTGATACGTTCTTATATGAAATAAAGCAAAAATCATTCCTTTTAAATTAATCTGCTTAAATAAAGAATCTTAATGGTGAAACCTAGCCAGGTGTCATTAAAGACCCGGCCAAGATGGTAAGACCTGATTAAAAGATTCAGATTCCCTGTTAACCTCAGTAAACACGTTAACGTTCTTGGCAGATGTCATTCGTTAAAATCTCACGCGTCATTCTTATATGAGAATCCTTCTAAGGATTCCAAAGCCCAAAGTAATGATTTATAAATCATGGGTTAAGTCATCAATAAAGATGATCATTTATTAAACATCCATTAGCGATGTAGTGCCTATGGGACAAACTTATTAAACATCCATTAGTGATGTAGTGCCTACGGGCCATACTTATTGTCATATAAGACAAAAGACAGTTGTAGTCTATGACTCCCTGTCAGAAAAGGTAAAAAGGACTACGGTTCAAACCTTCATGCCTTGATTCTCTGTAATCCCAGCTTATATTATAAAAACGTCCTCGTGACTAGGCTCTTGTGCCACTAACAATATTGTTTGTAATTAGGATAAGTTATATTCAAATCCTAAATGAGAGTGAGTAACAAATTAACCAGATATGGTCTATGTTACCATGGTTAATGAATTGCCATAAAAGACAATTCCATAATAAACTCCTAAATAAAATTTTGTCATTATCTTCTGTAGCAGATTCAAGTTACAATGGCTGATCCAAATGAAGTGAATAGTCACTCGAAAGAAGATGAAAATGATAATGCCCAGATTCATATAACGGGCGCGGAATTGAAAGCCCTAGTCGACGGTGCTGTTAAGGTAGCCTTGGATCGACAGTATGAAGAATACACCGAGTCCCGGAGCAGAACCTTATCTACACCACACTCAAAGCCAAAAACCCACTCAAAATCTCACAGCAAACCACCCTCGACCCCGTCTAAGCCTAAGAAGGACGATGATAAGCACTCATCCAATGAAAACAGTGTCCGTCCTAATGAAAAAGTGTTTACTGATGCATCTCGCGCCAGGGGTTGCACCTATAAGTATTTCGTATCTTGCAAACCCCGAGATTTCACTGGGGAGAAGGGCGCGGTAGATTGTATGAATTGGTTAGACGAGATGGACACCGTTGTGGACATCAGTGGTTGTGCAGAGAGAGACGTGGTGAAGTTTGTTTCGCAGTCATTCAAGGGCGAAGCCCTGGCATGGTGGAGATCTTTGGTTCAGGCCTCGGGGAAGGCTGTTTTGTACAACATGACGTGGGAGGAATTTATAACTCTCATCAAGGAAAATTACTGCCCTCAACATGAGGTTGAAAAGATCGAGTCCGACTTCCTATCATTGGTTATGACAAACCTTGACTGTCAAGCTTACCTCACGAGCTTCAACACAATGTCCCGGTTGGTTCCGTATCTGGTAACCCCGGAACCAAAGAGAATAGCTCGTTTTATCGGTGGTCTAGCCCCCGAGATAAAGGCAAGCGTAAAGGCCTCTCAGCCAGCTACCTTTAGATCTGTAGCTGACATATCTTTGTCCCTCACTCTAGATGCGGTCAGACAAAGATCGCTGAGAAGAGAAAACGTGAAGAGGATAATTCACAAAGATCGAGCAAGAAGCACCGTGGAAACGGTGACAACAAGAAGGGGTCTGAGTCAAGGAGAGATGGGCCTCAGTCTGGTGAGAAGCCCAAGTGCAAGATTTGCAAGAAACAACACTTTGGAAAGTGCAGACTCGAATCGAACTCGCAGACTCAGTCGAAGTCATTTGCTTGCGGGATATGCAAGTCCAAGGACCACAAGACCTTGGATTGTAAAAAGCTGAAGGATGCAACTTGCTACAGTTGCAATGAGAAGGGGCACATTAAAACCAACTGCCCTAAATACGCAAGGAAGCCTGAAGAGGCCAAGAAGACCAATGCAAGAGTCTTCAGAATGGATGCGAAAGAAGCGGTGCTAGACGATAACGTGATCACAGGTACTTTCCTTGTAAATGATGTCTTTGCAAGAGTACTTTTTGATTCAGGCGCTGATAAGTCTTTCGTAGATCATAAATTTTGCAAACTGCTGAATATGCCTGTCAAAACCTTGAGTATAACCTATGAGGTAGAGTTAGCCGATGGCACCATAGAAACCGTCTCCACTGTGTTAGATGGATGTGTGATATCCATTAAGAACCACTCTTTTCCTCTATCTCTACTTCCCTTTAAATTAGCCGGTTTTGACATAGTATTAGGTATGGACTGGTTATCTCACAACCAGGCCCAAATAGTCTGCAACAGAAAGCAAGTGGTGATAAAGACTCCGTCTGGTGAATCGCTTACCATTCAGGGAGATACCCAGTATGGATTGCCTGAGCAAGTGACTATGCTCAAGGCTTCAAAATGCTTAAAGAAGGGTTGTGTTATTTACATGGCACAAGTGATTATTGATGAGCCTAAACCGAAGATAGAAGACATCCCCGCCATTTCTGAATATCCAGAAGTTTTCCCGGAAGAACTACCTGGTTTGCCACCAGATAGGCAAGTGGAATTCAGAATTGACATCATCCTTGGAGCAGCTCCTGTTGCTAGAGCACCTTACAGGTTAGCACCAACCGAAATGAAAGAGTTAAGGACACAACTGGATGAACTGCTAGCTAAAGGTTTCATTAAACCTAGTTCGTCTCCATGGAGAGCACCTGTCTTGTTTGTCAAAAAGAAGGATGGATCGATGCGTCTGTGCATCGATTATCGCGAGCTTAATAAAGTCACGATAAAGAATAGGTATCCTTTGCCGAGGATCGACGATTTGTTCGACCAGTTACAAGGGGCAAGTTATTTCTCGAATATTGACTTAAGGTCAGGCTACCATCAACTAAAGGTTAGAGGTGAAGACGTACATAAAACCGCATTTAGGACTCGTTATGGTCATTATGAGTTCCTAGTGATGCCATTTGGGCTCACTAATGCACCGACCGCATTCATGGATCTCATGAACCGCGTTTGCAAGCCGTACTTAGACAAATTCGTCATCGTTTTCATCGACGATATTCTTATCTACTCAAAGAACCAAGCTGACCATGAGAAACACCTTCGCTGTATTCTCAAACTCCTGCATCATGAGAAACTCTATGCCAAATTCTCTAAGTGCGAATTCTGGCTTCGAGAAGTCCAATTCCTTGGACATGTTGTCAGCAAGCGTGGTATCCAAGTGGATCCCGCTAAAGTGGAAGCTTTCATGAATTGGCAAGAGCCGAAGACGCCTACAGAGATTCGTAGTTTCCTGGGATTGGCAGGATATTACAGGCGTTTCATTGAAAATTTTTCAAGGATTGCTGCGCCCCTAACTTCCTTGACCAAGAAGAAAGTAAAGTTCGTTTGGGGCCCTAAGCAGCAAGAGTCCTTTGATATTCTGAAGCAAAAGTTGAGCAACGCTCTTGTGCTGACACTACCTGAAGGTACCGAAGAGTTCGTAGTTTACTGCGACGCATCACACACTGGCATGGGATGTGTGCTTATGCAGAAAGGCAAGGTTATTGCCTATGCTTCAAGCCAGTTAAAGGTGCATGAAAAGAATTACACCACCCATGACTTAGAGTTGGGTGCCGTTGTGTTCGCACTAAAACTGTGGAGGCATTATCTGTATGGTATCAAGTTTGTGATCTATTCTGATCATAAGAGCCTTCAACATCTGTTTGATCAGAAGGATTTAAACATGAGGCAGCGCCGTTGGATGGAGACTTTAAATGATTATGATTGTGAAATCAGATATCATCCCGGCAAGGCGAATGTAGTCGCTGATGCCTTAAGTCGAAAGGAAAGGGTGAAACCCATCCGAATCAATGCCAAGAGCATTAAAGTGAAGAATAATTTGATTGAAAGGTTGTTAGCTGCATAGAGGGAAGCTGTGTTGGAAGCTAACTATCCTAAAGAAAAGCTAGGAGTGACTGAGGAGCAGTTAACTCTTAGCAAGGACGGAATTTTACGATTAAATGGACGAATATGGGTTCCAATTTATGGAGGACTTCGAGATGTCATCCTCCAGGAAGCCCACAGTTCTAAATACTCCGTTCATCCTGGAGCTGATAAGATGTACCAGGATCTAAAGGCAAATTATTGGTGGATAGGCTTGAAAAAGTCTGTAGCCACTCATGTAGCCAAATTCTTGACTTGTGCGCAAGTCAAGGCTGAGCATCAAAAGCCGTCAGGCTTGCTACAACAGCCTGAACTTCCCGAATGGAAGTGGGAAATGGTAACTATGGATTTTATTACCAAGTTACCCAAGACGAGGAAAGGAAATGATACAATATGGGTTATAGTTGATAGACTGAGTAAGTCAGCACATTTCTTACCCATCAAGGAGACTTATAGCTTCGACATGTTGGCCCAGCTATACGTTGATAAGATTGTAGCCTTACATGGCATACCTGTGTCTATTATCTCTGACAGAGATACTAGATACACGTTGCATTTTTGGAAAAGCTTCCAGCAATCTTTGGGCACACGTTTGAATTTTAGTATGGCTTACCATCCTCAGACAGACGGTCAGAGTGAGCGTACTATTCAGACGTTGGAAGACATGCTACGTGCATGTGCGATCGATTTGGGTGGTAGTTGGGATAAGAACCTACCATTAATCGAATTCTCCTACAACAATAGCTACCATACCAGCATTAAGGCTGCGCCCTTCGAGGCATTATACGGTAGAAAGTGTAGATCGCCCGTGTGTTGGGCGGAAGTTGGAGATGTCCAATTATCAGGACCAAAGATAGTCTTCGAAACGACGGACAAGATTGTCCAGATTCGAGACCGTCTCAAGGCTGCCCGAGATAGGCAGAAAAGTTACGCAGATCCAAAGCGTAAAGATTTTCACTTCGAAGTAGGTGATAAAGTGTTGCTCAAAGTATCACCCTGGAAGGGAGTGATACGTTTCGGTAAGAAAGGCAAATTAAGCCCGAGATATATTGGACCATTCGAAATAATCGAACGTGTCGGATCGGTTGCCTACAAGTTAAACTTACCGGAGGAGCTCAGTGGTATCCACAATGTGTTCCACATCTGTAACTTAAAGAAGTGTTTCGCTGACGAATCACTGGTTATACCGCATACGGATGTACACATTGACGAGAGCTTAAAGTTCATTGAAAAACCTATGTCGATTGAAGATCGACAGGTAAAGAAGCTTCGAAGGAAGCTTGTGCCTATTGTAAAGGTCAAATGGGGTGCCCGTAGAGGTCCCGAATTCACGTGGGAGGTTGAATCCACGATGAAGGAAAAATACCCTTATTTGTTTCAGTAAATCTCGGGTTGAGATTTATTTTAAGGGGGTGAGGATGTAACACCTCGAAATTTTGTGTCCAATAATGTGTTGACACGTGTCATGAGTTACACGTGGTATTAAATACTAAATAAAGGACTAGAGTTGACAAAGCTTGAAAGTATGTAAATTCAAGGATTAGAAATGTCAACGAGGGGTAAATATACTGTATAGTAACCCTAAATGATGCTCGTACCTTCAAATGAATAAATCATGGATCGTACGGAGCGAAACGCGGAAGAAAGTGAGAGATTACAAACTACAGGGGTTAAATGTGTCAACATGTTTAATTTGTACCTCTGAGTGACCCTTTGACGAACCCGAGACTTTGTAACAGTAAATTACGCTCACTAGAATATACGATATAAATTTCACGAAGTTCCGTTTTAAAACGAGAAAGTTATGATAAATTTCGTATGCGAGGGATCAAAAGCGTCAACAATAAAAGTTAAGGCTTTTCGGATAGTAATTAAACTAACCGGGGACTTAACGGCATGGGTAAAAGTCATGAGGCCCTTTTTTATAAATAATCGAGGCCCAAATCGCAAAGTTACCCCTTCAAAACCGAAAGGTCAGGTCAATGATTACAAAAGATTTGAAAATCTTGGAAATCAAGCCTCAGGCGGGCCGCGTTAATGAAACGAGTGAGCTAATGCGGGCCGCGCGCCAAATAAAGATATGGTTCCTGACATAAGGATTCAGGCGGCCCGCGTGAGCCTAACCTGATCCTTAAAGCGGGCCGCGTCAAGTCCCCAGATGCAGAAAACTTGGACAGATTCACTGTTTGAGCTTGTAAACGATCTTGGATGCATTAATTGAAGCATGGGCGCCCCCTACATGTCCCCTAGCACTCAGGGACACCAGCTGATCATCCATGAGCAATCATAGGTTGAGTTGTAATGATCTTGAGCTCCATTTTTCACTATAAAAGGCAAGGTAGTGCACTATAGTTCAACACACCTCAAACCTGCCTTCTTGATCATTTCTGAAGCTCTAAGGCATTCTTCTAAAATCTCTGGTCGTGCACCAAGCTTCTGTAAGTTTGCCAAACCCTTTGTGGCTTAGTTTTTGTATAGTTTAGCTTAAAAGTCAATCCGTCGTAATTAACGATTGACTTTACGATAAATCACAAATGGTCCAGTGGTTTGTCGCATCAAGGTAGTTATATGTTGGTAATCATGTAGGCTTTAAACCCCAAAAAAGGGGCACCCTCTGATTCCCACTCTAACTAGTCCGAATGTCGAGTCAAACGTGCTCAGAAAAAGTCAACAGAAATGCTATTTTGCGATTTTATGCATAATCAGTAATGTAGATGTGTGTAACCTGTTTTAACACTCATAAAACATGATAATAAGTATATTAACTAGTCTAAGCTTGTTTGATCCGACCATTTACTGTTTTGACCCGGTTCGGAGCCGAAAGTCGCAAAACTTTGACTTTTGCTTTGACTTCAGTTCTGACCCGTTATGGTATGATATAGATATGCCTTAGGACTCTCTTAGGACCAGGTTACGTAATGGTATGACCCTCTGTGACCGGTTCGTTGTTTGTCCGAGTCTTTTACACCTTTCCGTTAAAAGCTTAAAAGTTGACCGTAACGCCCTTTTCAATTTAAAACGAGAATTTCGGACATGTGAAAGGACCATAACCTTAGTTACTGATTTCTAAACATGTCCCTAAAATTTCACGTCAATCCGTGGTCCAGAATAGGAGTTATGTTAAATAGCGCAAATTACGGAAACTTTAGTAATTAAATAGCGCAATTAGCATAACGCCTATCTAAACCCAGATTTCGACACCAAACCTTTTACACACTGATGTAAAATAATATTTTGGGATTTTTAAAGATTTTTAATTATTTTTTAACCTGCTCATAACCCGCGGTTATGGCAACGGTTCGGTAAATACCGAATATACCCTTTTCGGACATAACTTGAGTTCTACAAGGTCTTTTGACCCGATTCCAGTTGCTACTAATTCTAAATGATAAATAGAGTATTTTGAACTTTATAAACTGTTCGGAAAACTCAGATTTCCTGTAGAACTCAGAAACCTCTTTTATAATCTTTAAAATGACCGAAATACCCCTACGGGGCATAAAATGGATTTAAACTCGTTACGGGCATTATGGAAGGTATCCTATTGATACCACAACCTCTTTAAAGCATATTGACTTAGGAAACCTGTGTAGGACTCCTACGGTTACCCGTTACGCCTTTTGCGCGCACGGTTCGGCTTATGTAACTAGTTTACATAAACTAGCCGAAACGGGTCAAACCATATGGTTTTGACCCCAAAATCCAGAGTGTGGTTATTATACCCATATAAAACAAGTCTTCAAACTTGTTGGGTCCAAATCACATTCCATTCCCGGTTTTCGCCTTTTACACGATTAAACCGTAACTATCCTTTGAAACTGACCGGTCTAAGCTACGGCTAAATTAAAGACCCGTTAGGATTCTAATAGGTTATTTTAAACCTTCGTTCCAGAATAGGAGACCAGTAAAATCTATTTGCAATTTATTCGATTAAGGATTTACACATGCAAAGGTAAATACTTTTAACTTGTTTTCCGTTATACGGGCTTGGGTTACGGTATATAAAATACCGCTTGATCGGGCATCAAATCTTCCATCGTTTGGTGGTTAATTGAATAATTTGATCTGCTCGTTTAAACAGTTTTGTTTTCTTAAAAGCCTTTGGGGGGTTAATGACCATGTCCCGGATATCCTTGGCAGCATTTTACGAAATGGCCACAACCTAAGCGCGGAGTGTAGGCGTACACTCGTCAGTGCATAAATAGTTGATGTGGTGTGTCTATTGATCTTTAACCCGGTACGTCCGGGCTAGGGGTTAATGGCCATGTCCCGGATATCCTTGGCAGCATTTTACGAAATGGCCACAACCTAAGCGCGGAGTGTAGGCGTACACTCGTCAGTGCATAAATAGTTGATGTGGTGTGTCTATTGATCTTTAACCCGGTACGTCCGGGCTACTGAACGCATAAAGAACATGTAATTCGTTCACAAGATTATAAATTTAAATAATTCTCCCAAGTTATAAAGAGTTTGTGCCTTGTGCATTCAAATCAATTTTATTAAACATTTTACAAAAGTGTCGGTTGAATGTATTTATCAGTGTAAACTGAAGTATTTTCCCAAAAAGATTAAATGAAGGTACTAAGCGTAATTGGCTGGATATTTCTCCTTAGCATCAATAAAAGAGTCTCGCAAGCTTAAGATGCCTACGTCTGTTGAACAATACTTATATTTCTATTTGATCCCCTGTGGATACATTTCGACTATTCGTAATACATTGATATTACAAAGATGGTTGAAATATATTTATCTTTATGCTTCCGCTGTGCATTCATATATTGTGTGGTTTGACTATATTGTTGCCAACCACGTCACGGTAACCCCCACCGGGCCCACCGGTGATACACGTGGAAATCGAGGTGTGACATGAAGTCAAAGCAAAAGTCAATGTTTTGCGACTTTTGGTTCCGAATCGGGTCAAAACTGTAAATGGTCGGATCAAACAAGCTTAGACCAATTATAATACTTATTATCATGTTTTATGAGTGTCAAAACAGGTTACACGCCATCTACATTATTGATTATGCATAAAATCGAAAGTTAGCATTCTGTTGACTTTTTCTAAGCAAGTTTGACTCGACATTTGGACTAGTTAGAGTGGGAATCAGAGGGTGCCCTTTTAAGGGTTTAAAGCCCACATGATTACCAACATATAACTACCTTTATTTCGATTAATTACTGGACCATTTGTGATTAACCGTTAAGTCAATCGTTAATTACGATGGATTGACTTTTAAGCTATAACTATGCAAAAACAAAACCACAAAGGGTTAAACACACTTACAAGAGTCCTATGCATGACTTGTGAAGCTTAGAGAGAATCCTTGAGCTCCAGAGATGATCAGAAAGCAGAATGAAGGTGTGAAGAATATTTTTCCTACATAAGGTCCTTTTATACTAGTTTAGGCACCTTAGATCATTACCACATATGCCTACAAGTGTTTCTAGATCATCAACAAGTGTCCCTGAGTGCTAGGGGACGTTTAGGGGGCGCCCATGCTCACAATAATGGCACATAAGTCGGTTAAAACAGCAAATAGTGTTTCTGTCCGACTTTTCTGTATCTGGGGGCTGACGCGGCCCGCGTAAATGATACATCAACTCTTACGCGGGTCGCCTGAATCCTTATGTCAGAGCCCATATCTATACTGTCAGCACGGCCCGCATAAGATCCTTTGTTTCTTTAACGCGGCCCGCCTGAGACCTATTTTTCAAGATTTTCAAATCTTTTTAATTATTGCACTGGCCTTTGGCGATTCGAAGGGGTAACTTTGCGTTTTGGGCCTCGTTAATTTACGTATAAGGGCCCCGTGGCTTTTACCCAACTTATTAACCCTTGGTTAATTTATTATTACTCGAAAAGTCATAACTTTCTATGTTTGACGCCTTTAACCCTCGCATACGAATTTGATCATAACTTTCTCGTTTTAAAACGGAACCTTGCGAAATTTATATCGTACATTCTAGTGAGCGTAATTTACTGTTACAAAGTCTCGGGTTTGTTAAAGGGTCACTCAGAGGTATAACTTAAACATGTTGACACATTTAACCCCTGTAGTTTGTAATCTCTCACTTTCTTCCATATTTCGTTCCGTACGATCCATGATTTATTCGTTTGAAGGTACGAGCATCTTTTAGGGTTACTATACAATATATTTATCCCTCGTTGACGTCTTGAATCCTCGGATTCACATACTTTCAATGTTTGTCAACATTAGTCCTTATTTAATATTTAATACCACGTGTAAACTTATGACACGTGTCAATACATTATTGGACGCAAAAATTCCGAGGTGTTACATCCTCACCCCCTTAAAAGAAATCTCGACCTCGAGATTTATTGAAATAAATGAGGGTACTTTTCTTGCATCGTGGACTCTACCTCCCACGTGTACTCGGGACCTCTACGGGCATCCCATTTAACCTTTACAATCGGTATATACTTCCTGCGTAGTTTCTTAACCTGTCGATCCTCGATCGACACAGTTTTTCAACGAACTTCAAGCTCTCGTCGATGTGTACATCTGTATGCAGTATAACCAGTGATTCATCAGCGAAACACTTCTTCAAGTTACAGATGTGAAACACATTGTGGATACCACTGAGCTCCTCCGGTAAGTTTAATTTGTAGGCAACCGATCTGACACGTTCGATTACCTCGAAAGGTCCAATATATCTCGGGCTTAACTTGCCTTTCTTACTGAATCGCATCACCCCCTTCCAGGGTGATACCTTAAGCAGTACCTTGTCGCGCACTTCGAAATTGAAAGGCTTACGCTTCAAATCTGCGTAGCTCTTCTGCCTGTCTCGGGCAGCTTTCAATCGATCGCGAATTTGGACAATCTTGTCCGTTGTTTCAAATATTATATCAGGTTTGTCATCTGGACATCTCCAACTTCTGCCCAACAAACGGGCGTTCTACACTTTCTACCATATAGAGCTTCAAAAGGTGCAGCCTTAATGCTCGTATGGTAGCTGTTGTTATAGGAGAATTCGACCAAGGGTAGGTGGTTATCCCAACTACCACCTAAGTCGATCGCACATGCACGAAGCATGTCTTCCAACGTTTGGATTGTACGCTCACTCTGTCCATCTGTCTAAGGGCGGTAAGCCGTACTGAAGTTCAAACGTGTGCCCAAAGATTGTTGGAAACTTTTCCAAAAGTGTGACGTGTATCTGGTATCTCTATCAGAGATGATAGACACAGGCACGCCGTGAGGGGCTACAATCTTATCTACAAACAACTGGGATAGTATATCGGAGCTATGAGTCTCCTTTATGGGTAGGAAATGTGTTGACTTGGTCAGTCTATCAACTATTACCCATATTGTATCGTTTCCCTTCCTTGTCTTTGGAAACTTGGTGATGAAATCCATCGTCACCATTTCCCATCTCCACTCGGGAAGTTCAGGCTGTTGTAGCAAGCCTGACGGCTTTTGATGTTCAGCTTTTACTTGCGCACAAGTCAAACACTTTGCTACATAGGTGGCTATAGACTTCTTCAAGCCTATCCACCAAAAGTTTGCCTTCAAGTCCTGGTACATTTTATCAGCTCCAGGATGAACGGAATATCGGGAACTGTGGGCTTCCTGAAGGATAACGTCACGAAGACCTCCATAAACAGGAACCCATATCCTTCCAATAAATCTCAGAATTCCATCTTTGCCATAGGATAACTGTTCTTCAGTTACTCCTAGCTTTTCATTAGGATAGTTAGCTTCTAACACAACTTCCTTCTGTGCAGCTAACAATCTCTCATTCAGGCTGTTCTTGATTTCAATGCTCTTGGCATTGATCCTTATTGGTTTCACTCTTTCTTTTCTGCTCAAGGCATCTGCGACTATGTTTGCCTTGCCTGGATGGTATCTTATTTCACAGTCATAATCGTTCAGAGTTTCCATCCAACGTCGCTGCCTCATATTCAAATCTTTCTGATTGAATAGATGCTGGAGGCTTTTGTGATCAGAATAGATCACAAACTTAATACCATACAAATAATGCCTACATAGTTTTAGTTCAAATACAACGGCACCTAACTCCAAATCATGGGTGGTGTAATTCTTTTCATGCACTTTTAATTGTCGTGACGCATAGGCAATCACCTTGCCCCTCTGCATAAGCACACAACCCATACCGGTGTGCGATGCATCACAATATACGACAAATTCTTCCATTCCTTCTGGCAATATCAACACTGGAGCATTGCTCAGCTTTTGTTTGAGGATATCAAAAGCTTCTTGCTGCTTAGGGCCCCAATTAAACTTTATACTGTTTCTAGTTAAAGAAGTTAGGGGTGTAGCAATTCTTGAGAAATTTTCGATTAAGCGTCTGTAGTATCCTGCTAAACCTAGGAAACTGCGAATCTCCGTAGGCGTCTTCGGCTCCTGCCAGTTCATGACGGCTTCAACCTTGGCGGGATCCACTTGGATGCCACGCTCACTCACCACATGCCCAAGGAACTGGACTTCTCGTAGCCAAAATTCACATTTAGAGAATTTGGCATAAAGTTTTTCTTGATGAAGCAGTCTAAGAATACATCGAAGATGTTTCTCGTGGTCAGCTTGACTTTTTGAGTAGATGAGGATGTCATCGATGAAAACAATGACAAATTTATCCAAATACGGCTTGTAGACGCGATTCATGAGATCCATGAATGCGGCAGGTGCATTAGTGAGCCCAAAAGGCATCACTAGGAACTCGAAATGACCATATCGAGTCCTGAATGCAGTCTTGTGCACATCTGTGTCCTTGACCTTCAATTGATGGTACCCTGACCTTAGGTCAATCTTGGAAAAGTAGCTCGCGCCTTGCAACTGATCGAACAGATCGTCGATCCTGGGCAAAGGATACCTATTCTTGATTGTGACTTTATTCAGCTCACGGTAATCGATGCATAGACGCATCGAACCATCTTTCTTCTTGACGAACAGGATTGGTGCTCCCCAAGGAGATGAACTTGGTCTAACAAAACCTTTGGCTAGCAGATCATCTAGCTGCGTCCTTAATTCTTTCATTTCCGTGGGTGCCAATCTATAAGGTGCTCTTGCAATAGGCGCTGCTCCTGGAATGATGTCGATACTGAATTCCACTTGCTTGTCTGGTGGCAAACCAGGCAGTTCTTCCGGGAAAACTTCAGGATAGTCAGAGATGACTGGGATGTCTTCAATCTTAGGTTTTTCCTCACCGATAGTCACCTGTGCCATATAAATGACACATCCTTTCTTCAAACATCTGGATGCCTTTAGCATAGATACTTGTGCAGGCAATCCATGTCGAGTATGTCCCTGAATGGTAAGTGGTTCTCCAGACGGAGTCTTGATTACCGCTTGCTTCTTGTTGCACATAATTTGGGCTTGGTTATGCGATAACCAATCCATACCCAATACTACGTCGAAACCAGCTAGTTTAAAGGGTAATAGGGATAAAGGAAATGTGTGATTCCTAATGGATATAACACATCCATCTAAAACAGTTGAGACTGTTCCCATAGTCTCATCAGCTAGTTCTACTTCATATTTCACATTCAAGGTTTTAACAGACAATTTTAACAGCTCACAAAACTTATCATCCACAAAGGATTTATCTGCTCCAGAATCAAATAACACTCTTGCGAATACATCATTGATAAGAAACGTACCGGTTATGACGTTGTCGTTCTGGATAGCCTCTTGAACATTCATCTGAAAGACCCTCGCATTGGTCTTTTTCCCTTCTTCAGCCTTCTTCACTATCTTCGGGCAGTTAGTCTTGATGTGCCCTTTTTCGTTGCAACTATAACAAGTTGCATCCTTGAGTTTCTTGCACTCAAGAGTCCTATGTTCAGAGGACTTGCAAATCCCACATGCCTTCGGCTGGGATTTCTGCTCATATCTGCACTTTCCGAAGTGGTGCTTCTTACAAACATTGCACTTGGGCCTATCGCCCGACTGTCGGTCATTCTTCTTGGTCTCCGATCCCTTCTTATGGTCACGATTCCCCCGGTGCTTCTTGCTTGACTTACGTGAATCATCATCTTCACGTTTCCTCTTCTCACCGTCTGCATTTCTCAGAGATCTCTGCCTCACTGCATCCAGTGTGAGAGACAGAGATATATCCGCCACGGATCTAAATGTAGCAGGCCTAGAAGCCTTTACGCTAGCCTTTATCTCTGGGGCCAAACCCCCAATGAAACGCGCGATCCGTTTGGGTTCCGGGGTCACAAGGTACGGAACCAATCTTGACAGGGTATTGAAACTCGTGAGATATGCCTGGCAATCCAGGTTCTTCATGACCAATGATAAGAAGTCAGATTCTATCTTCTCAACCTCGTGCTGAGGGCAGTAGTTTTCTTTGATGAGAGCAATAAATTCCTCCCATGACATGCTATACAAAACAGCCTTCCCTGAGGCTTGAACCAATGATCTCCACCACGCTAGGGCTTCACCCTTAAATGACTGGGATACAAACTTCACCACATCCCTCTCAGCACAACCACTAATGTCCACCACGGTGTCCATTTCGTCTAGCCAGGTCATACAATCCACCGCGCCTTTTTCCCCAGTAAAATCTCGGGGCTTGCAGGAGATGAAATACTTATACGTGCAACCCCTGGCGCGAGGTGCATCATCGACCATAATTTTCTTAGGACGGACACTATTCTCATTTGATGAGTGTCGGTCGTCATCCTTCTTAGGCTTAGACGGGGTCGAGGGTGGTTTGCTGTGAGGTTCAGAATGGGTTTTTGGTTTAAAGTGTGGTGCAGATCGTGTCCTGCTTCGAGACTCGCTATATTCTTCGTACTGCCGATCCAAGGCCGTCTTCACAGCGTCGTCTACTAAAGCTTTCAGTTCCGCGCCCGTTATATGAATTTGGGCGTTATCATTGTCATCCTCCTTTGAATGACTATTAACTCCATTTGGGTCAGCCATTTTGAGATCTTGATCTGCTACAAGGAATATGACAGAACTTTATTTAGGAGTTTATTATGGAATTATCTTTTATGGCAATTCATTAACCATGGTAAGCATATACCATATTTGGTTAATTTGTTACTCACTTTTATTTAGGATTTGAATATAACTTATCCTAATTACAAACAATATTGTTAGTGGCACAACAGCCTAGTCACAAGGACGTTTTATAGATTATTAGCCAGGATTTCAGAGAATCAAGGCATGAAGGCTTGAACCATAGTTCTTTTACCTTCTCTGATAGGGAGTCATAGACTACAACTGTCTTTTGTCTTATATGACAATAAGTATGGCCCGTAGGCACTACATCACTAATGGATGTTTGATAAGTAATCATCTTAATTGATGATTTAAACCCATGATTTATAAATCATTAATTTAGGTCTGGAATCCTTTGAAGGATTCTTATATAAGAATGACGCGTGTGATTATAACGAATCACATCTGCCAAGAATGTTAACATGTTTACAGAGGTTAACAGGAATCTGAATCTTTTACTCAGGTCTCACCATCTTGGCCGGGTCTTATAATGACACCAGGCTAGGTCTCACCATTAAGATTCTTTATTTAGGCAGACTTATTTAAAAGGAATGATTTTTAATTTATTTCATATAATAATGTATTAAAATGACAAAAATGAAATTTATAAACTTAACATTCCATTAATCATAATAATGATTACACACTGCCCTAAACGGGACTTTCAAAAGACAAATACCTACGCAGAGGCTTACAGAAAACAAGTCCACGCAGGGACCAAATACAAGGATAGATGTCCACAAAGGGACAAAAAGATAAGTCCACACAGGGACTGAAAGGCAATTGTCCACGCAGGGACTAAGCATAATAAATGTCCACGCAGGGACTAAAACAATTAGATGTCCACACAGGGACTTGATTGAAATAGGAAATACAATAGAACATATAAAGACTAATGATCTCGCTTCTTCTTCCCCTTTAGTAGGTTTGCTAGGCCTTTAAGGAATCCATGATTGTTCTTACGTTCTTGCTCAAAGTCTCGTTCTACCCTATTTAAACGGTGAAGGATTTCTTCCTGCTCCGGTGGGAAAAAAACGTGGCTGCTGCGACGGTTGTTGAACCGGAGGTCTAGTAGGTGCTGGATACCCATGAGCTGCGTATCCTAATCCCCAAGGATTTCCATAAGGTCCTTCGGGATGGAGGGCGTTGTAATTGGCCGCTACCAAACATGGGTCGGCGTCAGCATAATTATAGTGAGTGTGAGTCGGCAACTCAAAAGGGTTATATGCTGTGGATCTGGCGTATGCTGGTATCGGGTTATTATAGCCGAATGGTGGCGGAGGTGGTGCAACTGGTGCAGAATTCACCTCTGCAGGATGATTCGAAGGTTCACCCATTTGTGGTTCCTCAGGCAATGGCGGAAAATGACTTGCACTCGAGTGGCGAGGGGTGCTAAAGTGGAATTCCCCTCCTCGGGTGGACATCCGCGCGCCTGATCTCCTACGCCTTGGCGGATCTGGAGGTGCTTGATGAACTGGTGGCGGTGGAGGTGGTGGTGTAACTGCCACGAAACGCGAATCCTCGGAAGGATCCTGCTGCTGCTGCTGGTGGTGGTGAGGTGATGAATGGTGAGAGGGTGTAAAGTACCACTCGCACTGGTTAAACCTCGCCTGGTAGCTGTCGGGACCTTGATAGGGTGTTCCGTGAAAGGATGACCCGTCGGAGATTTCGATAGGATGGTTGGGAGTACCTCTTGCAGGTTCTATGGGGTCCGTGTCCTCATCCATATCCATCGCGTTATCTTCGGAGAAATGGTCTTCTGGTCCTAGCGGGTTAAAACCTACTGGTTCCTGTACATAGTCTGCCGGGTTGAACCGGCCTTGGAAGAAAGGAGTAGGGTCGCCATAGGAACGGTGCGAAACAGATCGCTGGAGAGGTATAAATGAAGGTTGAGGGTTACTGGGCTCGTTCTCCGAATTTGGTCCAAAAGAGTGATGGTATGAAGGTGTCAAACTGTGTGAGGTAGACCGTCTTGCGGGCTCAAAGAGGTTCCTTCTACGCCTCTGAGGTTCTTCACTCCTTGTGCTGGAAGGAGCTCGCATGTGTGAAGGTCCGGCCTCGTGATCATTGTGAGTAGTGATCGGCCCTTTGCCTCTTCCTCCCCTTCTAATTGCTGGTGGCATATTTCCTGCTTAACAAACCTTTAAATCACAATAAACAATAAAAGACAAACTAGAATGACAATTCGAATTTGTCCTATGCTCTTGTCTAGACTCAACTATGTGCAATTGTGTCACAAGGATTAAACACATAAGGATAGTGTTTAATTCACTCAATGTTGGCTCTGATACCAACCTGTCACAACCCGATTTCCACGTGTTTCACCGGTGGGCCCGGTGGGGGATTACCGTGTCGTAGTTGGCAACAATATAGTCAAACCACACAATATTTAAATGCACAGCGGAAGCATAAAGATTGATATATTTCAACCATCGAATGTAATATCCAAGTATCACAAGTAGTCGAAATAAATCCACAGGGGATCAAAATAAAAATAGAAATATTGTTCAACAGATAGTGGCATCCCAAGCTTGCGAGACTCTAACGATGCTTAGGAGTGGCCAGCCTATTTCGTACAGAACCTGCATTTAATATTTTTGAGGAAAATACGTCAGTTTACACTGGTAAATACATTCAACCGACACTTTTGTAAAAGGTTTAATAAAATTGATTTGAATGCACAAGGCTTAAACTCTTTATAACTTGGGATAATTAATCAATTAATCTTGTAAAAGAATTACATGTTCACTATGCGTTCAGTCGCCCGGGTCGTACCGGGTTTAAGGTTAATAGACACGCCACAAAGCATAAAGCCGTGGCGGGAAGACCAATGGTTATACCTTTATAAATATAGACACATTGTCGGGTGTACGCCTACACCCGCGTGTCGAGGTCGTGGCCATTTCGTAAAATGATGCCAAGGCGTAAAGCCAAGAAAACGAATTTTTAAACGGGTCACATTGATAATACCCAACTACTAATGAGTTGGGGTCAATTGCCCGACCAAGCGGTATTTTTATATACCGTAACCCAAGCCCGTATAACGGAAAATAAGTTAAAAGTATTTACCTGAGCAAGTAATAACCTCAATAAACAAATTCAAGTATCTTTTACTGGTCTCCTATTCTGGAACGAAGGTTTATAACAACCTATTAGAATCCTAATGGGTCTTTAATTTAGCCTTACCTTAGACCGGTCAGTAAGCATAATTACGGTTTTAATCGCGTGAAAGGCGAAAACCGGGAATGGAATGTGGTTTGGACCCAACAAGTTTGAAGACTTGTTTTATATGGGTAATATAACCACACTCTGGATTTTGAATTAAAAGCGATAAGGTTTGACCCGTTTCGGCTAGTTTATGTAAACTAGTTACATAAACTATACCGTACGCGCAAAAGGCGTAACGAGTAACCGTAAGAGTCTTACACAAGTTTCCTAAGTTAATAAGCTTTAAAGAGGTTGTGGTATCAGTAGGATACCTTCCATTGTGCCCATAATGAGTTTAAATCCAATATACGCCCCGTAGGGGTATTTCGGTCATTTTAAAAATTATAAAAGAGGTTTCCGAGTTCTACAAGAAATCTGAGTTTTCCGAACAGTTTATAAAGTCCAAAATACTCTATTTATTATTTAAAATCAGTAGCAACTGGAATCGGGTCAAAATACCATGTAGAACTCAAGTTATGTCCGAAAAGGGTATATTCGGTATTTACCGAATCGATGCCATAACCACAGGTTATGAGCAGGTTAAAAATAATTAAAAATCTTTAAAAATCTCAAAATATTATTTTACATCAGTGTGTAAAAGGTTTGGTGTCGAAATTTGGGTTTAGATAGGTTTTATGCTAATTGCGCCGTTTAATTACTAAAGTTTCCGTAATTCCGCTATTTAGCATAACTCCTATTCTAGACCTCGGATTGACGTGAAATTTTAGGGACATGCTTAGAAATTAGTAACTAAGGTTATTGTCCTTTCACATATCCAAAATTCTTGTTTTAAAGTAAAAAGGGCGTTATGGTCAACTTTTGAGCTTTTAACGGAAATGTGTGAAAGACTCGGACAAACAACGAACCGGTCACAGAGGGTTATACCATCATGTAACCTGGTCTAAGAGAGTCCTAAGGCATATCTAAATCATACCATAACGGGTCAGAACTGAAGTCAAAGCAAAAGTCAGAGTTTTGCGAGTTTTGGTTCCAAACCGGGTTAAAACTGTAAATGGTCGGATCAAACAAGCTTAGACCAATTATAATTCTTATTATCATGTTTTATGAGTGTCAAAACAGGTTACACGCCATCTACATTACTGATTATGCATAAAATCGAAAGTTAGCATTCTGTTGACTTTTTCTAAGCAAGTTTGACTCGACATTTGGACTAGTTAGAGTGGGAATCAGAGGGTGCCCTTTTAAGGGTTTAAAGCCCACATGATTACCAACATATAACTACTTTTATTTCGATTAATCACTGGACCATTTGTGATTAACCGTTAAGTCAATCGTTAATTACGATGGATTGACTTTTAAGCTATAACTATGCAAAAACAAAACCACAAAGGGTTAAACACACTTACAAGAGTCCTATGCACGACTTGTGAAGCTTAGAGAGAATGCTTGAGCTCCAGAGATGATCAGAAAGCAGAATGAAGGTGTGAAGAACAATGTTGCTACATAAGGTCCTTTTATACTAGTTTAGGCACCTTAGATCATTGCCACATATGCCTACAAGTGTTTCTAGATCATCAACAAGTGTCCCTGAGTGCTAGGGGACGTTTAGGGGGCGCCCATACTCACAATAATGGCACATAAGTCGGTTAAAACAGCAAACAGTGCTTATGTCCGACTTTTCTATATCTGGGGGGCTGACGCGGCCCGCGTAAATGATACATCAACTCTTACACGGGTCGCCTGAATCCTTATGTCAGAGCCCATATCTATACTATCAGCGCAGCCCGCGTAAGATCTTTTGTTTCTTTAACGCGGCCCGCCGGAGACCTGTTTTTCAAGATTTTCAAATCTTTTTAATTATTGCACTGGCCTTTGGCGATTCGAAGGGGTAACTTTGCGTTTTGGGCCTCGGTAATTTACGTATAAGGGCCCAGTGGCTTTTACCCAACTTATTAACCCTTGGTTAATTTATTATTACTCGAAAAGTCATAACTTTCTATGTTTGACGCCTTTAACCCCTCACATACGAATTTGATCATAACTTTCTCGTTTTAAAAAGGAACCTTGCGAAATTTATATCGTACATTCTAGTGAGCGTAATTTACTGTTACAAAGTCTCGGGTTTGTTAAAGGGTCACTCAGAGGTATAACTTAAACATGTTGACACATTTAACCCCTGTAGTTTGTAATCTCTCACTTTCTTCCGTATTTCGTTTCGTACGATCCATGATTTATTCGTTTGAAGGTACGAGCATCTTTTAGGGTTACTATACAGTATATTTATCCCTCATTGACGTTTTAAATCCTCGGATTCACATACTTTCAATGTTTGTCAACATTAGTCCTTATTTAATATTTAATACCACGTGTAAACTTATGACACGTGTCAATACATTATTGGACGCAAAAATTCCGAGGTGTTACATTGATTGTTTGTGAAAATGATGTTGATCATCATATGATCTTGCTAGATCATGAATAAAAACATAATCTAGCAAGATGAGTGGATGGACATGATGAAAGTTAATGGATAATCTTCATGAGAATCATGAACTTGAAAGAATAAAGTTGTTTCTTGAAAATAGTGATCAAAGTGAGTAGTAATACTTGTAGATCTAAAGATTTATGGACGATTTCTAAAGAAACCAAGTTAAATATATAAGTCTTGCTAAATCTTGGTTCTTACATAAAGAAACCTTATTTTTGGTGGATAAACAAGTGTAGAAACACTTGTGTAACAAGAAAATTTCATAAAGAAACATTTTTAGAAATGATGATCACAAGTTGTAAAGATCCATATTCTTCAAAAATGAAGTTTTTAAAGAACTAATCACACTTTAAAGGATAACAAGGCTCACTAATAACACTAGTAAGTTACTACAAATTTTTGTGAAATATTCAAGTTCCTGAAGTAGTAGATTATACTTGTTTTTGGCAAAATTGGTAAGTAAAGATTGTTTATTATTGTTTATGGATTGGTTGTGATGATTTTTACAAAAGAAAATGATATGCTTGAAAGCATGGAAACCTCCATTTTTAGGGGAAACTATGGCAAAATTTTCTACAAATCTAAACACTTAGAAAAAAATATTTCCAAAGAAATATTTACAAGTGTATTTTAAACCATGAGTTTCTTACATAAACTTTGCCATAATTTTGTTTCAAAAATATAAATATTGGAGGTTGTTTTTATAAATAAAAGTGACTAAATATGTATATAGGAAAATATATATTTAGAAGTCATCATGTGTGTGATTATTTGTATACTTTGTGTATTAGTTATATTATTTTAGGACATGAAATAATATAACTCATCAAAATACCCAAGAATTACAATCCAGAATGTTACCAAAATTCCAAGAATATGAATATACAAGTTGTACACAAAATATTGGTGAAAACCGAACTATGGAATGAGACTTACAAAATATTCCGGAAAATTTATTCACAAAGTATATTTTGGTAAATAATATTTTGGACCTCAAGGAAATAAAAATATGATTTTTACAAATTACTACAAGAATATGTCATATTTTTGACAAAGGAAAATATATTATTTTTGGCAAGAATGAATATATATTTTTCTTGAAATTTTTAGAAGATGTATTATTTTTAAGAAATATATGTTTTCTTACACAAACACGAAATACAATATTTTTGGGGTGAAAGATATATTTTCTCGAATAAATATGAAATATATCATTTTTGGAGAAAAATGAGTTTATATATATATATTTTCCAAGTTAGACGTGAAAATATATTATCTTTGAAACTTATGAGAAAATACAAATATTTTTGCCAAAAGAAAAATTTTAAATAATTTTTCTAAATAATATTTATTACAATATATTTTGGAAATATATATTGGTGGACTTTTATTAAAGATAATATTCCGGAATAATTAATATGAAATTAAGTATAAAGAATACTTAATGAATACAATAAAAATACGTATTCTCGTACGTATAAACACACACTAGAATACGACCCTAATACATGGCAAAAATATACAAGTATAAAAATACAAATACAAATACACCCATCCTTGGGAAGGATATACAAGTATAAATACTGGGGAAGTATTAAGTTAAAATAATTGTTTTAACAATTATTCCAAAATTTAATAAATATAGTTTAAGTTAATATATTAATTATTTTAACAAATAGTTATAACTTGGAATAATATCGAAGACACAAATAAACGTAACTCAAAGACACTAATTAGTACTAAGTCTAGGCACGACCCGCTCGTCTAATAGACCGTAGTACGTTGTAGGTAGTTGTGCACACTAGTAGCAGCGTGAGTTACGTCGGACTAAAGAACGCAAAACAACGAGTTCATGTTCCCCCTTTTATTTTAACTGTTTTCGGTTTTATAACTCTCGGGGGTGGAATACATGTTACGAATGTTTAAACGGTATGAATTGACTAGGAAATGAACTATTAGATCATGTGAGCATAGATTAAATTTGAAATGCCATTAATTCTTAATTAGGGACGAAGGTTAGATCTAACGGGTATGGGCGAACCCCGCTCATGGTACTTCTGTGACCACTTGAGTGCTTCGGTGTCCCGGTCGAGGTAATTCGACAATGGTCAAGGTAAATTGACATAGTCAGGGTAAATTGACATAGTCAAGGTAAATTGACATAGTCGAAGGGGAATTCGACATAGTCGAGGGAATCGACGAGGGTATATGCCTACTCATTGTGAGTGCTCCCTATGTCTTCACATGCTTTAATGTCCTTGTAAAACATTAATTTGATATGCTCATAAATGCTTTTCATACCTGTTTTCAAAGGAGTCTCTTAAAAGTTTACAGGCTTTTCAGTACTCAAACAAACGCATGAACTCGCTCAACTTTTGTTGATGTTTTTCGAAAATTACATGTATTTCAGGTAATAAGTTGGATCTTGGGCGCGGGTGTTGTTTCTAGAAGTAGATTCCAAGTTTAGATGTCATCCACTTTTGTTGATATGTAACTTAGTCGAAGGTTGGGCTGTTTGAAACTTAAATAAATGGTGCTTGTAATACTTTAAACTTAATGAATGGATGAACATCGTTTTGATCATATAGTTGTTTATTATAATTGAATGCAATGGTATTAAACAAGTCACACATTATACGCTTCCGCAAAAGTCAGGGTGTGACAGCTTGCTCATGTGTTTCATATGTGTATTGATGGAAACAAGGGTTCTAATCATACACTACAGAAAAAGCTAGCTTTAGGGATGGTTGCTCTAATCATGAATTGGAATTATATTTATTCCAAGTGTGTGTTTGAAGAGATGCATGGAAATTAGTCTGGAAGAAAGAAAGAGAATTTTTTGATGTAACCAAGGTTTTTGCAACTGATCTTGGATAACAAGTATTCTAATTACCTGGAAAGAACAATATCGCCATTCGATCAAAAGGCATTGACTGATGCTGCATTCGGTGCGATGGTGTAGTCAAGAAAAGGTGCTCAGCAATGATTTAGATACTTTAACATGCTGGAAAAGTTTGGCCAGTTTCCAGAAATTGTTGAAGGATATATATCAAGATCTAAACCTGATTTGGATTATGATGATGCTGTCAAGGTACAAGCAAATGTTGTAGTAGCTGATGAACATGATTTACAGATAATTTAACACCAGAATTCCAAGTTAGAAGTTTAAGAGGATGATGTTTCTGATAATAAAGAAGTTTAGAAAGAAGTGAATCAATCAACTGTTGTGACTCACATACAGGTACCTTTGATTGTTACTAATGAACAACTTACTACTTTGATAGAATAGATTCAATGGGAAAATAGTGCGAATCCTCCTCATACGTCTTATTCTGGACAAGAAGAGTAGGTTGAAGTTGAAGAAATACAAGACAAAGGTTTAATTTCTAGATGTCAGGCTTTGTTATGTGGTTGATGTCGCAAGAGGTTACTATGATAAGCGGGGAAATAAATTCGGTATTCATTGTTGGCAATATTTGAAGGATAGACGAATGTGGATACTACGAAGAAATGATGGTGAAGTTGAGTTGTATGAGAAGATGTCAGGCTTCGAGTCGTGGACAAGTATTGATCTTCGTGCCCTATATTATGCACCGTTCTAAAATCTTGATAGTGATGAAAGAGGATGGGCTTTCCTAAAACGTTTGGAATATGAAGTATTGAATGAATTTCTTAGTCTGAAGACTACTGAGTATTGTGAGCGATGGCATCAAGAGGTTATAGAGACTGCAACTGGTGAGTAAGTTAGAAGTGTGATTTGGCCTCCGACTGCTAAAGCAAAGATTATTCCATTTTCTGAACATTTGCTTAATGGTTCATTGAAGGACTTCGAATTTTGGTGTTACGATCCAAAGATAGGAGATGCTGTGATGGTTTGCAAAGACAAAAAGTATAGAGTTGCCATACGTTCCTATTTGATGCGGTTTGCCAAAGAAGATATTACTATGCTATCTAAAAATCAGATTAAATATGATCCAAAGAATGAAGTCAGTGCTAAATATTATACTTGTGCCGTTGCTAGCATCATGAGTAGTGAGATTTGGGCAGGAGAACCAGGACAGGTAGATACAAGAATCATGGGAATGTATTTAGTCAACGATTCATAAAAGCATAAACCTAGGGGAGATTGTAAGGTCTGTGTTTTAGGTTTATTGAAGAGGTATGGTCCAAAAAACCTGTGCCGACAAATCAGGTCGCGCACGGGACCATACTCTTATCTAACTAATCTGGTAGCTTTCCCAGCCTCGCGCCGACTAATCAGGTGCAACCTAGGTAGCGCGCGAGGTCAGGGCCAACACAAGACCAGATTTTATACTTAGCTCCTTGGATGAAGACCCTTACTTCCTAGATCTTGCGCCGGCTACACGGGATATCCTCGATGGCCGCGCAAAGGACAGAAGCGCAGGTAATCCTAGTACAAGTACGAAAGGTACAAGTGGCAGAGCAGTGGACCAATGAACGTCCAACAGGCTGTATCCGATCATGCTCCACGATTAACAATCGTACAGGAGATAAAAGGGTACACAAGGACGCATACATGGCACCAATCAGCGTGCGCCGACAACTGCTCCACGATCTCCATTTAACCGGTGATGACAGACTAGACAACGAGGACAACGGTTAGGCCACGTGGATCCATTCAGCGTGTGCCAGCTTCCCTCTCGCCCAAAAGCACCAACGGTCGTGGCAGAAGGGACAAAACGGATATTCCTTGTTGTCGACTACAGGCCCAAGGCCCATCAGCCCATCTCCTTCCCAAACCACTCCGGCTATCAATAGTGAGCTTCACCTACAGGTTTAAGGATTCTGATTCCTTGCTCTCTCACTCTTAATCACACACTTTTATCCTCAAAGAATATACTTATTCTCACGCCGGAGGGTGGTTACGAGGAGAACCCCCCAATTCCCCTCCTCGTAACGAGCTTAATGGCGTGTTTAGTGTTTTGCAGGATCACCACCATCAAAGCTTGGATGAGATAAAGAAGATTAACCTTATTTGTCGAGGAACAAACCACAAATTAATCACCAGATTAGTTTGGTCTTTCTTCATTGGCGCCCACCGATTTTTCACAATCACTTTCATCTTCTTTGCTGAGCTGTTTTTTTCTCTCGATCCATGGCTGATCAGGGAATCCTTTTTCCACCCATCGGTGCACGCTCTCAATTAGGTACGGTGGAGGAAATCTCGCACGTCCAAAACCTACCCAATGACGAGTATACCGAGGGAGAGGGCACAAACGTGGGGGCCATCCGTGCAAGTGGTATTCGTGCCACCCAAATGGTGACCCCAACAAGTCATGGTGCTGGTCCATCAACACCAGTGCCATCAGGAATGTCTATGCTGTTAGGGCTACCAGAGGGGGAAACTCTCACCTCATGGTATGCAAAAAGTCAAGCAACCTTGAACCTCATCTACGCGCAGCTCAGTGCGCAGCAAGCGCTACTTCAATCCCAGACACAGCCATCTCCATTGGAGACACCTGCACCAAGACAGGTGAATTATGAGACGCCGCCTCAGGAGCGCGTACAAAGATAGCAGCATGAAAGACCCTCATCGGCAGAGTGCGCATGATACGCACGGCACTTACGGTGAAACTGACAGTTATTACGAAACTCACTCACATGTGCAACAAAAACGTCCGTTGAGTAGCCGGCTCGGGCCGCACAACATCAACGATGAATGGGAGCGAAATACTGATGAGAATGACTCCACGTACCAACAGGAGGCAAGCTCAACAGTTTTCAATCGACTGTAGAAAAATCATGAGTCTTACAAGCTGAGGCCGCGCATAACGTACAACGAAGCGGCAGGGCATGACTTCAGCCTTATCTATAGACCAGGAGCAGCAGCTGAAGACTCTAAGTTCATCCGAAGCATCGCTTTGGCTCCTCTGGAAAAAGCTAAACTTCCACAAACTGTGGGTAAGTTCAATGGCTTAATCGATCCGGATGACCATATTCAGCTCTTTACAAGTGTTGGTGTAGTGGGTGGATGGACCATGCCGATGTGGTGCCATCTTTTTGTTTAAACACTCACGGGGGCGGCTAGCGCGTGGTTCGATAGCCTCCCTGCGAGTAGAATCAAATCGCTGATCGATTTTCAAGAGAAGTTCCTTGCCCACTTCAGCCAACAAAGACGATACAAGCGTAATACTTCTGAAGTAATGAATATTCGGCAACGCGATAACGAGGGCTTGGAAGATTTCATCACTCGTTTCAACAAAGAGTGTTTAGAGATCGGTGGCGTGAGCCAAGACTTGATGCGCACCCACTTCAAAAAGGCAATCCGTTGTGATAGTCTGATCCGGACTATCATAGGCAGAGACGGTATGCCCAAGGAGTGGGATAAGTTAATGGCAACAGCCAAAGTGGTCACGTAGAAAGAGGAATCATTGGCCGGAGGCAAGTCCAGTCATTATTCCGATGACCACTACTCAAGGATCAATGCGCAAGATTCAAGCAGGCGCAACAAGTAGAATAAAAACCCTGGCTGGAAGTCAAACTAGGCCAGCGGTTATGAGGAAAGGCCTAGCTACAAGGAGGACGCAGGCGCCACGATTAACAGAATTGGGTATCGTAGGGCGATAAAAATGAGAACAGGGAAAAATACTGGACTCCGTTGAATAAGACACCTAAAGAGGTTCTTATGACGGAAAACCATGATTTCAAAGCTTCTAAACCCAAGTCAAACAAAAAGGGCCAGGACCCTAATTTGTATTGTGAATTCCACAAAGACACGGGTCATCTGACAGATGATTGTATCAGCCTTCGCCAAGAGATAGAAAAGGCCCTCATGAGCGGCAAGCTGGGCCACTTGGTGAAAAATGTGCACAAGGAGACGTGCCATATACAAAGGAACGATGATGGGGGTCAGAAGAAGATCCTTCGATTAGAGACTCACATGGCCGATGGACCAAGAAGAAGCGCTAAAAGCAAGGGCAAACGCCCATACGAAGAGTCTTGGCAAGAACAGCAGATGATTTTCCCAGTGGTGCGCAGGGGGCCTCGCGCCACACGCTTCGTCGTCATTACCGGAATCATCGGTCACTATGAGACAGACTATGTCTTTATCGTCCTCGGAAGCACATGTGACATCATCTATGAGCAATGTTTCGACCAGTTCGTTAGCTAGTCGTGGGCCGAACCCAAGACCATGTGGTTATAAAGTCGAACGAGTTAACAGGTAGTTGGTTTTAATTAGTTAGCTAGTCGTGGGCCGAACCCAAAGCCATGTGGGGCCAGGTGTTGGTGCATGTTTATGACAACAGCTTAGATTTGGTCTTTGGATATCTTGTAATTAGTTAAACGATAAACGGTTAGCGGGTTTAGCTTTGTAATAGTTAGTTGTAATGTTTGGGCTAACTAAACCCAAAGAATTGGGTGATGGGGGGCGAATTGGGCCTGTCCAATTCGCAGCCCATGATGTTTGACCTAGCCCAGTTGTAAACCTTGTGGTATATAAACAAGGTTAGGCTTTAGGGTTTAGGTTAATCAGTTAATCAGCCAAAACAGAGTTTGAGAGACATAATTTCGTGAGAGTGCTTGCTTGGACGAAATTAGGGTTTGTGGTTAGGGTTTGATTGATTGTAATCAGTCTTGATAGATAATCAATAAAACCCGGTTTGAAAGTGATTTGCTGTTTCTGTTTCCTACACGTTTTCTGCTAATTCTGATCAGGAGGATTCCGCACTCTTGATTGGAAAGACGATTCTGTGACGATCCATAGACTCAAGGGGACCTACAATTGGTATCAGAGCGTTAGGCTCTTGGTTGCTCGGTTCAGAATTGTTTGCTGCAGAAACAGGGAGTGATTTCGAAATTTTTGTTAAACCTGAAAATTAGGGTTTATAAATTTTCGAAATTTTTCTTGGTTTGATACAGATTTTCGAAATTTTTTTGACGGTTTGATCTTCTGGTTTGTTTGTTTGGTGGTTTGCAGGTTTTCTGGAAAGATTTGGCTGATTCAGGAGAAGTTTTTGGCTGATAGACTTGAAGATTCGAAGACTGTTCTTCGTGTTCTTGAGTTTATTCAATCTGTTCTTAAAAAATTCTCAAAATTTTTTGCTGATTTGCTGCTTTGATTTTGCAGGAAGTTGTTAGAAAATCAGAAAAATCTTCAAAATTTTCGAACAGATCGAGTTTCCAGATTTAACTGGCGATTTTGATCAATTTCGCTGACTGACCAGCGAAGTAAATTCTCCGGCGATTTTGTGACTAAGTACCTCGGTGATCGGCGAAGTTAAATCCAAAGGCGACTTTGGTAACCGTATAGTTTTCACAGCGAAATTATTACGGTTTTCGGCGACTTTATCAGTCGTCGTTATAGCGAATTTACCAACGAATTTGACTTAACCAGCGAAATTAACTGATCAGCGAACTTGAACATCTCAGCGATCTAGACCAGCATATTTAACAGTTTGGCCAGCGAAATTAACTAAAACCAGCGAAATTAACCTTGAAACTAGCGAACTTAGTAGAGGAGTTAAGGGGTGGAATTTCAGTTGGCAAGCGTCGGAAAATTTTCAGTGTTTCGCAAATAGAATTTGATCCGTAGCTCGTTTGACAGAACCGTTTGGACCGTTGAACTCGTGTGATTTTTAGGACAAAAAAAAAGTCTGGAAAATCCCGAATTCGGTTTTTGACATTATATATCATTGGATTCGTCTTTTCGAGACGATTCTAACGGTGTAATTTGGTAACCACTGTTTTCGGACGACTTTTGTACGGTTTTCTCAGTCTGTTAACGTTAAAATGTCAAACATGTCTACTTTGAACGAGCTGTTGAAGATGGAGCATGAGGTTGGTACTACCAACAAACCACCTAAGATGATGAAAGTGGAAAACTATCTGACATGGAAGGATCGTTTTCAGTCCTTCATTGAATATCAGGATACGCGCATGTGGATATGCATCGAAGATGGTTACGTGAATCCTACACACGACTTTGAGGGCAGACCACGTCGAACAGAATATGTGAACATGCAAGATAATGATAAAAAGATGTATGAGGCTGAAAAGAGAGCCTTGGCTGCAATCAAAATGTCGTTACCTGATAGCATCAAACATACCTTCAAAAAGTACACTAACTCAAAGGATATGTGGGATGCTTTGGAGAAAAGATACGCTGGTAATGCTGATGTCAAGAAGAACAAGATTGATCTACTGAAGAAGCAGTTTGCTGTTTTCAAGTACATGAAGCATGAGTCACTTGAAGACGTCATCACTCGTTACTACCATCTGATGTCAGAAATGGACAATTATGAGATCGATTGCTATTCTGACGTAGAGAAGAATGACAAGCTGCTAGATGCTTTGCCTACTAAGTGGGATATCTACACTTTAATGATCAAGGGTGAAGCAGATTATGAAACAAAAGAGCTTGAAGAGGTTGTAGGAAAGTTGAGAGCTTATGAGCTCAGCATGAAGAAGAAAGATACTGGATATGATCAGGTTCAAGATCCGGCAGTGTACAATGGGCTTACATCTTCTTCATCTCACAACGCTTCTAGCGACTCAGCTACTGCGTTTTTATCATGTGAGAATGAGCAGGTTATGGTGAATCAGGATGGTGATGTGTGTTTTGTTGCTGCTTCAGGAGGATCATCAGGAGTTAAGAAATCGTCAGCTTCTAAGCAGAGTACTAGTGCTAAGTCAATGCCAATGAGTGTGAAGTCTGCTGAAGAGCATCTGGCTCTACTTGCTTCGTTTGTTGCTTCCTATGAAAACTATATTCAGGGAAAGATTTCTGATCCTGCTACTTTAGATGAAGACTATGATCAGATTGACCCTGATGATCTTGAAGAGATGGATTTGCAATGGCAAATGGCCATGATTTCTAGGCGTGTGAAGAGGTTTATGAATAGAACTGGGAGGAAGTTTGTTGGGAGGTCTGTTGGTTTCGACAAGGCCAAAGTGAGGTGCTTTAACTGTCAAAGTTATGGGCATTTTGCTAGGGAGTGTCAGAAACAAAAGCAAGAAAACTCGAGTCAGAGTTCAAACAACAGAAATGCATCAAGCAACTCTAGCTCAAAGGCGTTGATCTCTACTGCAAGAGAGGGTTCATATGATTGGAGCATTCAATTAGAAAATGATGGGGATGTCACTCAAGCATTCATGGCAGAGATTACTCCAGTCGATGATGGTGAAGCTAAAGTAGATGATGCAGAAGTGAAAGTGGATGCTGAGGTGAAGTTAGAGAATAGAGCTGAAGAAAAGAAGGTTGATCAGACAACAGGTGCTGAAGATGAAAAACAAAAGTCTGAATATGAAAGAGAAGCTGAGGAAAAGGATGCTAAGTATAAACAATTGGAAGCTCAGCTTGCAGCTCTAATGGCCAACCTTGACAAACAAACAGGAGAGGTAAAATCTAATTCTGTGTGTTTAAAATGTCGTGAACTACAGGGTGAGGTTGACAGGTTGTCTGCACAAAACAAAAGTTTGGTAAGCGAGATGTCTAACATTAAAGAATCAAACTTTTTTGCTAAAAGAAATGAAACGTCATACTTGAAGAAAATAAAAGGTTATGAAAGTGAACTTGAAGCCGTAACCTGCAAATTAAATGAAAAACTTCAAGTCATAGACTTAGCTCATGACATGATGGGTGAAAAAACAAAAGAGATTTCTGATAAAAACAAAGAGTTGTCAGATGCTCAACTCAGAATTGTTGAACTTGAAAAGAAATTGGGTCAATTCAGGGATTCTACTTTTGTTATGAAACATATGATGGGTGGGTTAAAGAAGAGTAATGACAAGACTAGTGTGGGATTCCAAGGCTATAATGAAGTCCCACCTCCTCTTAGTCATGATTATTCATTCCTACCTGATGAAGATGAGCTAACAAAGTTTATGTCAACAGCACCAAGTAGTTCCACAGCAAGTCAAGGTGATGAGTCTGAGAGAGGTGATGCTAAGAAGGATAATAACAGCAAACCAGCTTTGAAAAAGAACACTTCACAACCTAAGAATAAAAATTCGACTTTTGCTAAAAAGATAAATTTTGTTCAAGGAAGTGACATGAAAAATGAGACAGCTGTTATTGAAAATGAATCGAACGTAGAGTTTGCTAAAAATAAAAACAAAGAAATTCTGAAATTAAGCAAACTGAACCAGATTCTTCTAAAGCATCATCATCAAAGCCTGAATCTAGTTCAAAGGCTTCAGATAAGAAGTCTTCGAAAAAGATGTCGTGCTTCAAATGTCACACCAAAGGACATGTAGCTAGCTGCTGTCCTAACAAAAAGAATGAAGCACGGGTGGATGAGAGGAAGAGAGAGAAGTCACCAGAGAAGAATGGTGATAAGCTGGAGAGAGAGTCCAACTCTCCAAAGAAATCTGCTCCTAAGCAACCAGAGCCGGGTGCTGTTGGTGTGGATAAGGCTGAAAAAGGAACTCCACAAGTTCCTTGTTTTCAAAGAAATCAACCTAGATTTCAGCCTAGATCTCCACCAGGCAGATTCGAGAGACCTAGAAGCAGTTCACCAAGAATGAACAATCAAAATACAAATAATTTCAGAAGTCAATGTCAATATCAAAATCGATACCAAAATAATGGTGGTCGAAATTTTTATAACAATGGCTTTAGAAATTACAACAATAATGCTTCTTGGAATCAAAATCAAACTTTTCAAAGGTCAAATACTCCAAACACACATAGGAACCCCCATGACCAAAGACCTAGTGGAACTCAAAATCAAATTCCAACAGGTCTAAGATCCAAGACTCCAGTTAGGAGTAATGGATATTGGATGGATGTTCCGGTGGTTGGTGAATTTGGACGACCCAAGACCATTAAGGCTTGGGTCCCCCAATCTAACTAATTTCTTGGTTGATGTGTGCAGGAGCTGCTAAGGAGGATTATCAACTTGTGGTATGTTGATAGTGGCTGCTCTAGGCACATGACGGGGGATGCGAGGTTGTTAACTAAATTTGAAGATTATGATGGAGGACATGTGAAGTTTGCGGGTGCGAAAGGTGGTAGAATTACTGGACGAGGAAAGGTGACCAATGGGAAGATCACACTGGACAAAGTGAACTATGTTGAGCAGCTTAAACACAATCTTATGAGCGTGTCACAAGTCTGCGACAAGGGTCACTCGGTCCATTTTACCAAGAATGAAGCTTTAGTGTTGAAACCAGGTTTGGAGATTCCGGACGATTGGATAGTGATACGAGCGCCAAGGAGGAATGACACTTATGTCATGGACATGGGTGCTAAGGATCCAACTGCAGTGGTGGCGTGTTTACTATCAAAAGCATCTGAAGCTGAATCGATGTTGTGGCACAGACGCATGGCCCATATTCACTATCGCAAAATGAACTATCTTGTTAAGAATGAGCTAGTGAAAGGGGTTCCATTGCGGAGGTTTCAAGTGGAAGACAAATGTCTTCCATGTCAAAAGGGAAAACAACATAAGAAACCTCATAAATCAAAAACAGTAAATTCCATAGATGCCCCTTACGAATTACTTCACATGGATTTATTCGGTCCAGTGAACGTGAGGAGCATAGGTGGAAAGTACTATTGTTTAGTTGTCACTGATGATTACTCACGTTATTCATGGGTTTTCTTTTTAGGTACAAAAGATGAGACAGCAGAGATGTTGATAGATCTTTTTACAAAATTGGAAAACGTCCATGATGCAAAGATCAAGAGGATAAGGAGTGATAATGGCACGGAGTTCAAGAATCGTATTCTGGATCTCTACTGTCTTCGCAAGGGAATTGAACATCAATATTCTGCTCCTTATACGCCTCAACAGAATGGAGTTGCTGAGAGGAAAAACAGGACGTTGATTGAAGCCGCTAGGACAATGCTTTCAGATTCTAAGCTACCAGTTCTTTTCTGGGGAGAAGCTGTGAATACAGCTTGCTATGTCCTAAACAAAGTTTTGACTGTTAAACGTTTTAACAAAACTTGTCATGAATTAATATTTAACAAGAAACCAAACTTAGAAGGCTTTGAACCATTTGGATTACCCTCCACCATTGTGCGAAATAAAGATAAACAAAAATTCGGTGAGGTGGCTGACGAGGGCTACTTTCTAGGTTATGTACCTGGCGCACCGAATAAAAGGGTTTTTAATCTAAAAACTGGTAAAATTGAGGTTGTGTTTAATGTTGAAATTACTTCTTACAAACCTCAACAGTCAACGAGTGGACCAGCTATATTATATGATTATGAAAGTGTTTTTAAATCATTTAATATTCCTGAGTTTTCCAATGCAGATGAGTCTCAGCTGATTCAAACAGTGATAAATGGAGATGATGAAGGCGAGTTCATGCCTAGATCAAATGTTGATATGACAGATGCTCCTGAAACTTCCCAAGATGCTGCTGATACTGATTCAAGTGATGATGAAACCGAACCCAATCAGGGGGAGGATTTCATTAATCCGTTTGCGGATCAGCATATTCAGGGGGAGGTTGGATCAAACCTTGGTGACAATTTGGAAGTCGATGCGGTTGCTACTACACGAGCAAATAGGGATCATCCAGTTGACATGATACTTGGAGATCCTACTGCAGGTGTTCAGATGAGAAGAAGCATAGCAGCGAATACTGGTTTATTTGTGTCGATTGAGAAGACTGGGATTGTGAACGAATGCTTGTATAGTTGCTTTATTTCCCAAGAGGAGCCGAAGAACATTCATATGGCTCTTAAAGACAATTCATGGGTTGAAGCTATGCAAGAGGAATTGGCCCAGTTTGCTAAGTTGAAAGTTTGGGAGTTGGTTGATCTTCCTAAAGGTGAAAGAGAGATTGGCACTAAATGGGTATTTAGGTGCAAGAAGGATGAAAGAGGTATAGTCACGCGAAACAAGGCTCGATTGGTGGTCAAAGGTTTCAATCAGCAAGAAGGGATAGATTACAATGAAGTGTTTGCACCAGTGGCAAGGTTGGAGGCAATTCGTTTGTTTCTGGCTTTTGCTTCATTCAAGGGCTTCAAAGTTTACCAACTAGACGTGAAGAGTGCGTTTCTTTACGGGAAAGTCCGAGAAGTGGTGTATGTCTCACAACCAGATGGGTTCGTTGATCCAGATTATCCAGATCGAGTGTACAAACTTGATAAGGCGTTGTATGGGTTACATCAAGCTCCCAGGGCGTGGTACGAGACACTGTCTACACATCTGATAAAGAATGGTTTTGAAAGAGGTCAGATTGACAGTACACTGTTCATCAAGAGGAAGAAGGAAGATTTTCTGCTGGTACAGGTGTACGTGGATGACATCATCTTTGGGTCATCTAATGAAAGCATGTGTAAAGAGTTCGAGCAGGTGATGAAGAGCAAGTTCGAAATGAGTGCTATGGGTGAGCTGTCTTACTTTCTGGGATTACAAGTTGAACAGAAGGCGGATGGGATGTTTATTCATCAAACAAAGTATGTGTATGACATTTTGAGTCGGTTCAAAATGAATGATTGCACTACTTCCAACACACCCATATGTGAAAATCACAATCTTGGCCCAGATCATGAAAGTACTGAAGATGTTGATCCTACTCAATACAGGGCAATGATTGGTTCTCTAATGTACTTGACTGCTTCAAGACCCGACATCATGTTTGCTGTATGCCTGTGTGCCAGATATCAGGCGAATCCTAAAGAGTCACACATGAAAGCAGTGAAGCGAATTATTCGTTACTTGAAGGGGAAACCTAAACTTGGGTTGTGGTATCCAGCTGATAGTGATTTGACGTTTGTTGCTTACACTGACTCAGACTTTGGAGGATGCAAATCGAACAGGAAGTCTACAACAGGTGGTTGTCAGTTCTTAGGAGGCAGGATCGTGTCTTGGCAATGCAAGAAGCAATCCTGTGTGTCTACATCTACGTGTGAAGCTGAATATATTGCTGCTGGAAGCTGCTGCTCTCAGGTTCTCTGGATACAACAGCAAATGCGCGATTACGGTTTGGATTTCACTCGTACTCCTATTATGATAGACAATAATGCCACTATTTCAATAACTAATAATCCCGTGAACCACAGTCGCACAAAACATATTGACATACGTCATCATTTTATACGGGATTGTGCTGAAAAGAGACTAATTGAATTACATCGAGTCGACACAGAGGATAACCTGGCAGATCTTTATACTAAAGCATTTGACAGGGCTCGCTTTGAACATTTAGTCGAACTCAACGGGATGAGGAATCCTGAATAACTGGTTTTTCATAAGAATTTTTGTAAATAGTTTACTGTTTTCTTAAAAATCAAAAACACAAAAAAAAAAATTTGAAAAATCAAAAACATAAAAAAAAAAATTAGAAAATCGAAAATGAGTTATCACTGTGTGAAAAGGAGAAATGATAGTACATCAGCAAGTTAGACTGTCACACTGAACTTGAAATTAAATTGCTTAAGTGTGATAGCAGCTTCATTATATGATGTACCAGTAGGCAAAAACATGAAATAATCAACTTACCAATGTGATATAAACTTAAATGAACTGAATATGAGTGGGAACATATCAGTGATGTATGGTTTAATGACCTTAATTCTTGCGTTGATAGATTGCCAAAATCTGAAGTTTTGGGTCTTTATACTGTTGTTTTATCTAGGGATATCTTGGCTGTCTGTCTGTTAAAACTAAAATTGTACATGACCCCAGGAAAGATAGTCACTTGGAATTAGCTCATTTCTATATGAATGTCTGTATGTTTTCCCGATACACACAATTTTGATCTGATTCTGAAATCTTTTCTGAAAAAAGTCGTGTACCTCCTCTGCTGCATCCAGATATATGCTGACCTGGAGGTGCTAGGCAACGACAACTTCTGCTGCATCCAGATACATGCTGACCTAGCTGTACGTTGTCGCACTATAGATCTAATACACCCGAAAGAGCACCTCTAGTGCCCAAAAGAAACCCAAGAAACCTATATCAAACTGAGAAAATCTCATTTGATCTGTATATTATACCATCTCTACTAAAGATCTATTCTGTTCTCTTCTCAACCTATTCCCAGTTAAGATTTCAGAACTCAGGATTGGACTTGTGAAATATGTGGTAGGGAAGATACTTGCATGATAGAGTGTGCTGTTTATATTTCCAGGATTTGATTAGTAGTTATTTGGGTGTTCATAGTTAAGCAATTAAAACATGATAAAACAGATTTTATGCAGATCTAGACACAGTCATGATATCTTAAAGGATGAATTCAGTATACTCACCTACTACGATGAATCTTTGTGCATACCTTGATCGTGGGGGTATATCCTGAAGTGGGACACGCTCGTATTTCAGAAAATAAAATTACCTTAACGTATCATATGGTAATGGTACTTGAAATGTTCATGCATTTTGTTTAAGTGGACAAACATACTGGTAATTGTCTTGAACTGCTTTTCACGAAAAATTAAATAAAGAATTATATGATTGTGTGAAACAGTTTGATTGTGCTGATATGATCTTCTTACCAGTGATTCTCACAAAAATAGAGTGTTTATTGTTTTTTGTTATTTACTTGCTTTCAGAAAAATATAAAAATCCAAAAATAGTGTCTTTTTCTGTTTAAAATTCTTAACGTACGGAAAACTGTTTTTCATGGAGGAATTGTTACTGATAGGGGGAGACGGTGTTAGTAAGTGAGTTCAAATTTTAACTTCTGCAGGTTCTTATGTGTTGGACAAAAAGTTTTGCGTGTTGATGATAAGTTGAGAATGCTTAATCTGTGATACAGTTTAATTAATCTCTTGAAAAATAATAAGTTATTTAACTTATGTTGAAAAATTCTTATGGTTTCTCGAGATGCTTGTTTTATAGTATACAGATTGAAGCAGTTTGTTGCTGAGAAGTTGCTGTGAAGTGTGAAGATGAGAGTTTGATTGGATGCATGGTAGAACCTCCTTTCTATATTGCAGACAAGATTGAAGAGTTTGAAGATTGCTTTGCAAATGCTGAACTGGAGTTTACTCATACGCTAACGTGTTGAAGATTTGGTGATTGGATGCATCAGCTTAGGGGGAGTCATCTGTTGCTGACAGAAGCTGTTGAAGCTGAAGCTATCCAAAGACCAAAGACAGTGCGAGACTACTTGAAGATTGCAAGAAGACTGAAGACAAAGTTTTGACTCAAGACAAAGTTTTTATGAAGCTATTGTCAAGGGGGAGTTTGTTGGTGCATGTTTGTGACAACAGCTTAGATTTGGTCTTTGGATATCTTGTAATTAGTTAAACGATAAACGGTTAGCGGGTTTAGCTTTGTAATAGTTAGTTGTAATGTTTGGGCTAACTAAACCCAAAGAATTGGGTGATGGGGGGCGAATTGGGCCTGTCCAATTCGCAGCCCATGATGTTTGACCTAGCCCAGTTGTAAACCTTGTGGTATATAAACAAGGTTAGGCTTTAGGGTTTAGGTTAATCAGTTAATCAGCCAAAACAGAGTTTGAGAGACATAATTTCATGAGAGTGCTTGCTTGGACGAAATTAGGGTTTGTGGTTAGGGTTTGATTGATTGTAATCAGTCTTGATAGATAATCAATAAAACCCGGTTTGAAAGTGATTTGCTGTTTCTGTTTCCTACACGTTTTCTGCTAATTCTGATCAAGAGGATTCCGCACTCTTGATTGGAAAGACGATTCTGTGACGATCCATAGACTCAATGGGACCTACACCAGGTCGGCGTTAGGAGCCCTTGGTGTAGGGGCGGCCTAGGCTAGTATATAATGGAGTTTCCGTCTCCATTGTATAGTCAACGGTTTTGTTTATTTTGGCTTGTATCTGTCGAATTCTCTCAAAGTAATAATATTCATTCGTATGCAAGTTTTACAATTCTCTTCGTATTTGTTCATCTTCATCAACAGTTTGATTCCGCCAAACTGTTGATTACACCTAAGTTTCGGGACTTACAGTATCCTTAATTTTACACGACACAATTTTTATACCGGTACCACAAACCATTTTATAAAATATTAAACACCAAATTGCTCAGTTTTTTGTACTAGTGACATCTGTTTTGACATATCGTTTTGAGTAAGTTCCCTTTCATGTTTAAAATAGTAAGCGTTTATTACCTGTGCTTGTTTTCAAGTAAATACTAATTTGTTCTTTTAAGAGTCACAAATTTGTGCGACTCTTCCCACTCCATTTCTCATATGCTGTTATTAATCCAGTCTGTTTGAATGTGGTATATTGACTTGTATAACAGCAATTTTTTCTTAGGGTGTCTTATGAAAAAGGTGCAAGGTAAATACTGAAACAAACTTGCTATTAAATCATATAAAACATAGGTAGGACACATCATATCATCAATATAACTAGCCACATAAACAGAATACAGGTACAAAGAAACAAAAGAGACAAAACACGTTAATTTAAAACATGTAAACCCACAACGTACGAATCCCGACAATTAACCACATTGTAAGGGTGTCGGCAGCACCCTCGGGGAATCATTGCGGGGACCATGTTGCCGTGCGGGATGGGTGCCGCCATCCATGCGGGTAGCCAAATCGGGGAACGAAATCGGTAGGGAGTCACCAATGAAAGGAGAGGAGAGAGGGAAATGATGGACCAATGAAAATTTTTCTTTTTTTTTCTTTTTTCTTTTTCTTTTGATTAAAAAACAATTCCCCTAAGAGGGGTGCACCCCGTACGTTTTTGGACAAGAGGGAAGTTATAGAGGGGAAATGACATGACAACTTATGATTGGGTTAAAAAAAGTTTTCACTCACTCATTAGGGGTGCCCCTTCACCCTAATATAATCTAGAAACTTTATGCTCCAAAAGCAATAGCTTGTTCTAGAGCTTCTTCAAAATAAGGCACCTCTTTAACTTCGAGACAGACATATGCTTCCACTCCAGTACCTTCAGCGTCATCAATCATATACGCCAATTGGTGAACCGGTGTCATACTAGGAGCTACCCAAATGGGTTTTCCGAAACCAAAGTCGGCTTCATAAAAGGGAAACTTACACCAACTAGTTGTGAAGACAACATTAGTATATTCACTAATATTGGTCATGCTTATTATTGAATTCAAAACCATCGCTTGTCCTTCTTCGCAGTCATGGTGCGCCTTCGAGTAGTTAGTTAGAGTTTTCTTGACAGAATCACTTAAACGGTCCGCGAGTTCTTCAGCTCTCTCAAGAGTTGTACATTCTGTTGTACATAACCCAAAAAGATTCCCACAAGAAGTTTTGGGTATTAAGGATGCCATTTTCCCCCTCAAGTTTACCGCCTGAACGAGTATAGAATCTCTTTGAAGGTTGTGTTTTGCTAGATCAACACCCATAAAAGTTTTCCAAATAATTGCTGATACCAATTGTACCTTTGACCATTGGTTGGTGCTATTTGTTGTTCCCTTTGCTTTCATCTTTGATATTGCACTCCCACTGAATGAAAGCTTCTTTTTTGTTAACAACTCAATGTTTATAATTGGACATGGCATAGAACTTAAACCACGACCAGGAAACAATATGGATGAATTGAAACCAGGCCCTTTGAATTCAATCTCATTTTCTTCACGATTCATAACAGCCCATTCGCTAACGAATGTGCATAGAGTGGAAGCGTCGACAATCTTGTGTGTAGCATTTACACCAATTGCCACACCTCCACATATATAGGTGGTTACTTGAGTTGCAAGTAACGGGTCACTTTGTTGACGAGCAACCCCGATCTTGGATGGAATGAATTCGTCAATGAACTTAACGTTTTCTTCGGAGACAAGAAAATCTTGGAGTTTGACATTAACTTTGGCGTGTATAAACTCAACACCTTGGTCTTTGCATTCAACACTATGTGTTTCTTCAACATATCTACCCGCAAGAGGGTAAAGTCGTGTTAAAATTTTTCCAAGCGATTTTTCAAGTTGCGCAAAAGAGTTGGGGTTGTGATTGCTATTAGCGGCGAAGAATAGAACAACGCCAACATCATGGTCAAGAGCCAACTCATCGATGAAGCCTAACTTGTAGTGAGAGAGTGTAGGAAGAGTTTGAACAGAGGGTTTTATTAATTTGCTGGATTGTTTTTCAATCGTTATTGCAATCGCCATTGATGAAACAAATGATTGATGCATCCATTCGTTCTTGTAACATGCTATTTATAACGTAAGACTTCACCTTGTATCATGCAAAGCTATAGCAACATTGGATAATATCTTTATTTAAAGAGCCACATGTATATGCCCTTAATATAAAAAATAATGACTTTTGTCATCATTCTTTCCTTTTCAATACTTATCATGGAAACTTTCTAGTATCATCAGATAATTTCTTTATGTAGAAAGCCACTTGCATTTGCATATGATATGATATGACCTTACTGTAAGTAGTAACGAGGGTTTCTTATAATTCCATCATCCAATCGACTTCATGAGTTATTTTATTTTATATTTTTAGATAATTTTTTATATAGAGATCCACATGCATATGCCACTTTCATGTTAATGAAACGATGATCTTACTAGTATAAGAAATTGGCTTGAATCACAAGGCAAAAAGAGTGAGTGTGGTTCATAAGGTTAACACCAAATTAACCGATTCTTTACTCCAGTACCAAACCCATATTAGACTGCGGTCTAGTTATTACTTTTTGTAGTTTTCAGTTTTTTTTTTTTTTTTTTTTTTTTGACTATATATGGTTTGATAACAGGGTTAATTTTGGACTCCAGCACAATGCTAAGAAAGCTGCATATTAAATATTTTAGACACCAATAATAATATTTAAATATGTGTTGTATAAAAACTTATTTGTGGGTTTGTGTTCCACGTTGTGAAAGCTTCCTAACAAACCAAACTATGTATAAAATGAAGCTAAAATGAATGAGATATCGAATCTTGAAGTTGTATGTTTGTAACAAACAAAGATGAGAAAATTGGATTGAGCCTTGTCAACTTGTCCTACATAGGTGGGATGACAAAAGTTGAAGTGGTTTATAAGGAGGAGCACTCCTTCTATATTATTTCTTAAAGGCAAATACTAGTGGTATGTTGAACTCGTACGCGCGTGTGTGGGGTGAGCGGTGAGCGACCGGCGCAATGTGGCGCTTTGATGGGGCACTTTGCCCGCTTGAGAGTCGCTTTTGTATTTTTGACCATAAGCACGTGGTCAGGTACATGGTGGGTGGCTGCTCCACTATGGCGCACCCTCGGGTGGCATAGGCGCATGACGACTCCGGTATGACACGGCGCAAGGCTATGTGTCCGCACGGATTGGAGTGTAGTGCGCGCAGCGTGCTGCGACGCGAATGGCGGACTCCATGCGACGTGATGTGAGGTCCATGTAGCGAAATGCGCGGACTAGCAACTCCGATAATTTATGGTTTCCTTAAAGGCAAACACTAGTGGTACATTGAAAACGTGCGCGTGGCGTGGGCGATCGACGCAATGTGGCGTTTTGATGGTGCATGTTGTACTTCGCCCGCTTGAGAGCCGCCTTTGTATTTTTGACCATTAGCACGTAGTCAGGTACATGGTGGGTGGCAGCTCCGCTGTGGCGCACCCTCGGGTGGCATAGGCACATGACGGCTCCGGTATGACATGGCACAAGGCTATGTGTCCGCATGGGTTCCAGTGTAGTGCGCGCAGCGTGCTGCGACGCGAATGGCGGACTCCATACGGCGTGATGTGAGGTCCATGTGACGCGATGCGCGGACTGGCAACTCTGATAATTTCTGGTTAACTCCAATGGATTCCATGAGTTATTATTATTATTTTTTTTTTTAAATGGGATAATTTTTTATATAGAGAACCACATGCATATGCCACTTTGATGCTAATGGAACGATGACCAAAATGAAGAAATTTGCTTGAAGCACAAGGCAAAAAGTTTGAGTGTGGTTCATAGGGTGAACCGAACATCAAATTAACCGGTTCTTCACACCACTAACAGTCTGGTTATTATTTTTTGGGGTTTTCAGTTTTTCGATTTTGAGGGTGTTTGGCTTAGCTTTTTGAAACAACTTATAGGTCAAAAGTCATTTTTTTCAAAATGACTTTTCGAACTTATACAAAAAAATTGTTTTAAAAAGTTATTTTCACTTGTCTAAACATTATTTTGACTTATTGGCTTGAAAAAACCAATAAGTCAATAAGTTGTTTCAAAAAGTTAAGCCAAACATTCCCTTTATATGGTTTGATAGTCAGCTTGATTTTGGGCTCCAGAACATCCATAAGGCTATGGGGTATGGGACTTGGATTGGGGCGTGGGTGGGGGAAAACGCCCTAGGCACCACCCCGGGTGGGCTTGGGTTGGGGCGTGGCCCTTGGGGCTTGGGTTTCAAGCCGGGCGTGGGGCGGGGGAAGCGGGCTGACATGGCGGGCTGTGTATGGCCAAAACAAAATAGCCGTTGGCCAACGGCTATGTTAAAAAAAATTAATTTTTCACTATAAAACTCACATTTTTCTTTCATTTTTTACCACATTCAACAACATCTTCTATAATCATCTTCAATTCTACTTCTACAAAACGAAAAAATGCATCCTTATAAGCGTCCTTATGACACGAACAACCCGTATGCATTCCAAGAAAATAATCCTAGCCCACCACCCAATCGTCCAATGCCTCATCCATTTTTCATAAACTCTTCTATGCCCGTTGAAGCGAGTTATGCATCGTATATCGGGAATCGTGTGTTTACTAACTTCCCACACACCGACGATTCGATACCTACCCCGTTTACACAATCGCCCATCAACATTTCACCAACCTCCATCGACCTTTCACAAACCGAAACCGTCCCCGAAACTCAACCACCCAACGATGCTCCTTCCGCATCGAAACCCATCAAAAAGAGAAGTCATAAGAAAAAAACCGAGGCGGATAAAGCAGCTGAAACCGTCAAACGAAAACAACAAAAATGGGTCGTTGCTGAAGAAGTTGCATTGGCGAGGGCTTGGTGTCAACAATCTCAACATCCAATTTTAGGTATTCTTAAACTTTGTTTTTATTAATGGTTATTTTTTATATAACTTTGTAATATATTAAATTTTGTTTTTATTAAAATAGGAAATTCTCAACATCGAACCGCCCTGTGGGAAGCGGTTAGTAGAGTATTCCATGAAGAAATGGGAAGGGAGGCTTATCGTGAAAACGATAGCTTATCCTCGAAGTGGAGCGAGATAAGCACCCAACTTACAAAATATAGTGGTTTTTTAAATAAAGCAAAACAAAACCAAAAAAGTGGTGAAACCGAAGCCGACATTGTGACAAATGCAGTGGTCACATTCAAATCAAATGTGGGGACCGACTTCCGTTTCATGCATTGTTGGGAGATTTGTAAATTCCATCCAAAGTGGGCGAATATCCCCATTGGTAGCGAAACTAACTCGTCTTCCAAAAGGTCAAGGGCCTCGCCCCAAGCCCAATCTGATGCACGAGATCAAGAGTTTGAGGACCTTTTGGATGATTCGCCAAGCCCAAACCGGCCTGAGTATGGAAGAAATGCCGCAAGAAGGCGTGCTCAAAAATCAAGATCTGGTACGGCATCGCCTTCAGCTGGGAGTTCGGGTTCACGTAGGAGAATATACAGCGAGCAGTTGGATGACATTTCATGCAAGTTGGATACATTCAACGTATTCCAACAACAAAGGGCTGAAATACGAAAGAGCAAAGAAGCTAGAGATGCCGCTAGAGATGCCCAGAAACAAAAACGGGATGATTTGAAATTTCTATCACCTAGAGGGTGAAGAGTTACAACTAATCTTGGCGATGAGAGAAGAGAAAAAACAAATATAAAAGTTAGGAATTTTTTTTTTTGTAATTTTCTTTATTTAAAAATATTAAAAAAATTAAATTTTGTTGTTTTAAATAATATTCAAATAGCCCAGCGGGTCAGCCCAGCGAAGCCCACCAAACCCACGCCCCAAACCCCCACCCCACAATACCGTGTTGAATGTGGGTTAGCCCATGTCTGCCCTCCCAAGCCACGTGTCAACTAATACCCAACCCAAACCCACCCCCCACCCCACCATACCCCACGGTCCAAGAAAGCTGCCTATAAGAAAAACTTTGGGAACTTGACATATTATATTTCTGTATCAACCATACCAATTAAAACCTATATAAATTAGCAAACTTTTTGTGTATAAGGACTTGTAAGTTGTGCTTTGGGTGTTTTCTAAAAAAAAAACTTGATTTTTTTTGTTTTAACCCAAAGGTTTATACATTTTTCAATTTTAACCCTACATAATTTGTTTTTTAACTTTAACCCAAAACTTTTCATTATTTCCAATTTAACTTCACAACTTTTATCACTTATACTTTTCATCTTTCGCAAATTTTCGTTTTACGTATAGTTCTAAAATTTTCGAGTTAATACGACGCAACGTGCATGTGTGGTTCAACGTTTTTACCTCTATTTTTCCATGTTTGACAGGTTCGTTGCAATACGCATATTATAGGTCGAGTCAGTGTTGGTTGTCGATGACGGTTGTGTGACATTAGTACTATTTGACACCGTTTTACGCCCCGCCGCAACGCGGGGTGTGCTTTGGGGATTTTTCAAAGAAAAAATTGTTATGCATATGGTTGTCATAACGTTGGCTTTGGGGGTTTTCCAAAAAAAAATTGATTTTTTTTTTACTTTTCCCCCAAAAGTATTTCATAAATTACTTTTAACCCAAAACTATTTGTTTTTTTACTTTTAACCCAAAACTTTTTATCTTTTACAATCTATCCTCATAACTTTTTTACTTTCAACTTTGGTCCTTTATAGTTTTCATTTTCCGCAAATTTTGCGCTCTATGCTTGGTTCTAAATTTTGTGACTTAACACATCACAGCGTGCGTCTTTGGCTTAACGTTTTTACGTTTCGTTCTAAATTTTGCGAGTTAACACGACGCAACGTGCGTGTGTGGGTGAACGTTTTTACATCGTCTATTTTTACCCCGTTTGGCAAGTTTAACATAATGTGTGGGTCATAGATCGACTTAGTTATAAATAAAGAATCCCTGCTGCATTGCGGCGGGTCGTAATCCTAGTTTACTTAAATATTCATTAAATCTAAGAAAAAAGTTTATAAAAGTAACAAGGGAACAGATTTGTTTTAACCTTTTCATAAAGATGAATGATAAATAATTATACTCTACTTTTATATAAAAAAAATGCTAAGATGGTTATCACGAGGGTATATTGTTTTGTAATAAAAAAGTTTAATAGATCATATTATAAAAACATAAATACTAGAATGGTCTTTGAGTGTGCTTAGTTTTGATTAACTTCTACTTTTATAAGTAAAACTTATTAAAAAGTATTTGTAAATGATGGAGAGTATCATCGAAGCACCTAGAACCGTCATGAGTGTCCTTAATTAACTTTTTCTAATTTTTTTAAATAACGTGTTAACTTTCGTTTTGCTTCCAATAATTTTTTTAATGGTTTTGTCTCAATGGTTAAAAAGTCTAATTTTCCTCTCTAATCTTTATAACTAGGGGTGTAAATGAGCCGAGCTACTCGCGAGCTACTCGAGCTCGACTCGAAAAAAAGCTCGAACGAGTCGAGCTTAAACGAGCTCGAGCTCGAGCCCGAGCCCGAGCCTAAGTCTAAAAACAAGCTCGTTTAGTAAACGAGCCCGAGCCCGAGCTTCGCTTATCGAGCTCGATCCGGCTCGCAAGCCTAAACGAGCTTTCCGTTTATATATTTTTTATTAATATATTAAACATATATTTATATAATAATAATTTCCATTTATATAAATATAAAAAAATAACTAAATTATATGTATAATAATAATTATAATTAATATAAATTAATTAATAAATACTAAATTAGTCGAGCCCGAGCCGAGCTCGAGCTTGAAAATTACCTTCGAGCCGAGCACGAGCTTTAGAAATAAAGCTCGAATCGAGCCGAGCCGAGCTCGAGCTCGAGCTTTCATATCTTAAACGAGCTCGGGCTCGGCTCGGCTCGTTTGCACCCCTATTTATAACTCATCACAACTTTGCTCCCCGTCGCTAACTCCGTCCAAAATATATATTAACTAGGTAGGTATTTTAGTAATTTTAACGATAAAATAAAGTAAATTTACATGTAAAGATATATTATATAAAATAAACATATATCACATACACATACTCCCCCTCTCTCTCCTCACTTTCCTGTCTGTCTCTCTCTACATAAACTTTCTCTCTCCTCTCGTTCACTAGCATAACCACCCCCATCACAAACCATTTTGATTTTGATTTTTGCTCATTAGATCTGAACTCATCCAACTCGTCCATCCCCTATTTTGATTTTTTTGCTTCTTATTGTAACACCCGTAAATTTTCGTCCAATTGTGAGGCGACACGTGTCCAGAATTTCCAACTAAGGAAAGGGAATTTATCGGTCGACTATGTAACGATACATATTAAATCCTCCAATTTATTCCCGACTATGTGGAAGGAGTAAAGAATTATATTCTACGTTCATTGAAACGTGTTTCGTATCTCCAACTAATCTCGGTTCTGGGAAGGAGAGAAACCTTTATCGTGCGTTAATTAAAACGCGTCCCGGATCTCCGACTGATCTCAACTACGAGAAAGGAGAGGGACTAAAAGTGCCAAATGGCCAAAGATGTAAAGTCCAAGGACGAAACATGTAAAAATCCAAAAAAATTGTTCTGGAGGTCCTTTACGGACCGCAAACTCTTTGGCTTACAGACCGTAAGGATGTGGGTTTTATTCTGGTGCGCTGAAGGTCCTTACGGACCGTAAGCGGTCATCCCTTACGGTCCGTAAGGGGTCATCTAGCAGAATCAGAACTTGCAGCCTAAGCATATCTTCTCCAAATGACACCTAGCCTGAATTGCCACCAATTCACCTGGTTCTTACACCTCATTAACACTTGTTAACATCCTAGAAATCTCCTGGACACACGCGTTGATCTTGTTAACCTTCTACAACTATAAATAACAAGCTTGAATTCATTTCAACTTGCTCATTTTCCATCTTTCTCTTCTATCTTCTACTTTGGTGGTTCCTGATCATTTTGGGAGCTTCCTTGAGTTCAAGACTTCTCCTTGGATCACTAGTAAGTGTTCCATCTCAGTATTTTCATTTATAGGCTAGTTATTGGCCGAAAGTCAAACAGTTTGACTTTCTGTTTGACTTTTGGTTATGACCATTATGGTCAAGCCAATGTTCGATCGGAACGTGGCTACGTGATCGTAATTATGAAGGTTATAACCCCCTGGAATCATACCTTCTAAAAATCACCATAAGTAGGTGAAATGGCGAATCAACTTTTTATTAAATAAACGGTCAAAAACGTAAACTTTGCAAATTACGCTAATCAAGTTTTTAACTATAAAAACTTGAAGTTTTGACATTATATCAGTTTATAAAATATATTAGGACATTAAACATGTCCAACTCATCGTTTCATGTTTAGAGCTTAATTCCATATCGAAAGTCAAGCAGTTGACTTTTGCTTTGACTTTCGATTCTGTCCCGTTTGGTCAACGATTAAGTCTGATTTGAATTAGTTTTAGGACCATGATATCGATAAGTATAACCCATTGAAGTTATACTACATGGTCAGTCCGTTTGATGAGTTTTATGACAATTCGAAATTAAATTGTTAAAAATGACAACAATGCCCCTAGGTGGTCAAATGAACCAAAAGAATGATTTTAAATTAAAACGGACTTATAATCTGACTTTAAGTCAGTAGATACTTCATCTAAAAATGTATTTTGATACTAAGACTTGTCCTAAGCCCATCTGACCTTCAAAACCCATCTTTATGTGCATAACTAGTTATGCAAACCTAGTTCGCATAAACTAGGCGTAACGGGTCTAGGTATTTCAAAACCTTTCCAATTCAGATGTGTTAGTGCATTATCTGTCTATCGCCTCCGTCAATCAAGTCCGTAGCAGAAACTGAAGAAAACAAGATTTATATTGTTATATTAGTGATACTTGGTCAAAAAGGCAAGGTGGCATGATTGTAATTAATGAGAAACCTCATTAAACCCCTTGGCCTATAAATAGGAGGCTTATGCCTTTGTTTTAGAACTTTTGCCATTTTACATCTTGGAGAGCTAGAGGCTAGAGAGAGAAGCTAGAGGGAGAAAGTTCGTGTTTGTGATTCAGGTGCTGTACGTTTTCAGATTCATCTAATAGAATCACAGTTTAGATTACGTCTCGTGTGTTCGGTCACGTTCGTGTACGGATTCCGCACGTCACACGTTCGATTACGCAATCGTTTTGGAGTCAAAACCGGTCCTACAAGTGGTATCAGAGCAGGAGCTCGATTGCGCTGATCTATCACACGATTTCGCACAGGATTACATCAGATTCAGATCCGAATTTCATCTACTTCTTCATCTTTTTCATATTTTTCACGTTTTTTTTTTCTGAAAATCGTCAAATTGAACAGGTTTTTACGGTCCAAATCGTCTGATTTTTTGATATGTTGTGCGTAAACATCTGATCTACAACCCTACCAAGTTTCAGATTAAAACTCCTAGCCGTTTAGGAGAAATCGAAGTTTTTCTGTTCGAATTCGCTGTCATAGTTGCAGGTTCGCTTTTACGAACAAGCGAGGTCCGCTTATTATGACTTTAGTTTGTGGTCCGCTTATATTGTCAAACAGGTTCGCTTATATTGCATAGTAGGTTCGCTCATAAAAACATAATTGGAGGTCCGCTCATGTGATAGTGCAAGTTCGCTTATTAGTCAGTTCACAGGTTCGCTCATAAGACCATTTCATAGGATCGCTTATCTGTCATCATCAACATTGTGTCTGACACGTTTAATAACAGGTCTATTAATATAATCGAAATCTTTAAGTGTTGTCATATTTTCTAATATTAAAATTGCTGTTGACATAAGACTTAACAAGCGGCCCAATCACATGAAGTTGAACATCACATTTGTCGGCCATTAATTCAAAAAAAAAAAAACAAAATTGTGGACAAAAAGTTTGAAGGCCCAATAGGATTAATTTGAGACTATTGTTGTCGGCTAGTGGGTTTTGAGGTCAAATAGGATTTTGATATGTTTTGATTGTCGGCCACTAAATTTGATTGAATGAGAATGTCGGCTAATTGCTTTTGATAAATAATAGTGCTTGTGATCTTGCATCTGTATTAATTGTTTCAGTATATCGATTAATGAATGCATGTGATGTTTCAGTAATTACGATTGCATGATTTGGACGGTCCAATGAGCTTGTATTGAACTTTAAGTGTGCAGGCCACATTCAAAGGGAGGTCCAATCTGAGTAAAGTATGTTTATTGTCTAGTTTGATCGGCCCAATTGAGGTTTAATGTGTCAGCCCACATATTGGCCCAATCATTGAATCTTCATCATATCAGCGGCCCAATACGAAACCTTCAGTTGATGTTTTGTTTTTGAACTTTAATAATGTCACACCCTAGCTTTGCGAAGCGTGGGTTTATTTGGTGTGACTTCTTAATACCATAGCTTAATCACAACAAAGCTATATGAAAATAAAACCATGCAGATCATCCATTGATTTAAGTATGAAAAGTAAAATACCACAACATTGTCTTAAGGCGTTGACGCATGCAACGGAAATTACAACCTAGTAACATAAAAACATTGTTTGAAAGACACAACCACAAACTTAAGATAGACGTAGTTTAAGAACTGTGACTCGTCCAGGTAAAAGCCACAACCCCTAAACTCGGATGATCCCATAACTCTACGCAGCGTGAAAACGTAGCATACCGTGCCAGATCCTTAGTTCCCTGAAATACATGTAATTGGAAAAATCAACAATAATGTTGAGCGAGTTCATGTGTAAGTGGGTATGTATAAATCGTTAAAAATGTACCCGTATAAATGTATGTTCTTGGTATGTAGCAGTAAGGAAAAGAGATCGATTAATGTGTAGCTAATACATTAACATGTGACATGGCCTAGGAAGCACTCAAACCTGTAACGCGGATTTAGTACCGGTCCTTCCGGCGGAACGACATAGTCACCACATGCAGCCACACGCTGGCCCATGTGTGGGGCTCGCAATACCCGATAGATCTATCACTCATGCCTCTCGGTCCTTATACAAGGATTAATGGCCTTACGATAATAGCCTATCCATTCACGTGATCTAGAAGTAAGTTCCTTAGCTAATCATACCGTGTATAAAACGTTTGTAATCAGTATGTAACATGTATTTCACCCCCGAAGTTGTAAAACTGAAAACAGTTAAGAGAAAAGGGGGACATGAACTCACTATAATGCGTCCTCGATAACTGCAACTCAAACTCGGTCTGCAACACGACAACCTACAACGTGCTAATATCTATTAGACGAACGATCGTGCCTTGGCTTAAAGTTTAACGTTCTCGGGAAATAGTTAGACAACTATTTCGTGTTTATACTTCTTAATTATCATGTAAATAGATTCCTTCCCACGGATGGGGTATTCATAGATGTATTATGTATTCGGTGACTTAGAGTATTGACAAAATATATTTTCAAGTCTCAGTTCCAACCCTTTAAAGTTTTGTGTCAAAACTCATGGCGAGGTTTACTTTCGAGAAATAAAGTTAAACATACTTGTTAGAAAATTAATTTTTCTAAGTCCTGGAATTTTAGAAAAATTCGCCAGAGTTTCCCCTAAAACGGGGGTGCCCGTGCTAATACGCACATCTTTTTCTTTTGAAATCAAACCACGATCATCAACAATCAACCCTTACGTTTTGACACGCTAAATACTACCTTTGTCGTTTCAGTTTCAATATATGAAAAACTGGACTGTTTTCGGACGATTAAATAAAATACTTAACTTATTCCAAAAATTCCCAAACTTTTACAGAACGTCCAATCGACCCAAAAATTATTATGTAAAAATATCGGGGTCCAGTTCATTATCAGCAATTTATAGAAAATCGTTTTCCGAACTGTAATCAGATTTATTACATTTTGATCGCAGTCTACAGAATAATTCGTTTAAAATTCCTCCTAAGTCCGTTTGACGAAATTCCAGTTGGAGGGTCACAAATACATCAGTGACCATCTTTGGTAAAAATTTCAGGGGCTGGTTCTGTTTAGGTTTCAAGTTGTGACTGAAAACGTATGGCCCATTTTACTGCAATTAAACTCAGCCTTAGCTGCTGTCATGAAAACAGACTTTTAAAATAGTAACCGACCTCAGAAAAATACGATTCCAGCGCCATTTTCTTCATTTTTCGAAAATACACAATTTAGGCTTCAGAAAATCCGTTTTTCGACTTATTATGATCTGTTTACAGCCGGTTGAAATCGGCTGAAAACATTACTCAGCTTGCTGTTTTGTGGTTTAAATGTTACTAAAACGTATTAGTAAGAATCCGAACAACGGGTTTATCAAAAGTTGGACGATCAAACATCATATATGTATTAACCAACCTTAAGCCAACAAGTTTTCATCTTTATGTATCAATCATAAGTAAACTTTTATACGTGAATATCATATAAACTTTTATGTTCATCTACTTGTTCTTGCTACTTTAGTGATTTTAAACATACTATACCTTTTGATCATAGAAACGAGATGAAACAAGGTTAACAAAAGTGTAACAAGGGACTTACTACTAGCTTATAGCTAGGGATGATTCTTGTAAAGAAGTGATGAGAAAATGATGGTGAAAAAGACTAGAACAAGCTCCTTAGAAAGTCCTTCAAGATGCGACCTCCATAGATCTTCTTGTAAGCTTTGTATGGCACTAGTAAATGAAGGAGATGAAGATGTTTAAAGGTGATGGTGGGTGGATTCGGTTGGGGTAAACCGAATAGAGAGAGAGAGAAGTAAATTGAGAGTGTGATCTTTGTGACATGATGTTTAATCTCAAGCCCCATACTTCTTATAATCCTCTTGCATTTTTTTGATACTTACACAAGTAAGAAATCCAATAAACAATTCAATTAAAATCTTGCCAAATATTAGAAGTATGGTTAGATGATATGTGGGGTCCCACTTGGGAACTAAAATCGTTGGGGGGGGGGGCTTTGATGTAAATATTTTTATGATAAAAAGATCTAATGAAAGATATGAAAGGATATGGTGATCTTTCACCATACTTGCAATCTTTAAGTTTAATATTTTGTTTATTTCAATAAGTAAACAATCCAATAAACAATTGATTTAAAATCTTAACAAATATATGGAAGTAAGGTGTGAAGATGTGGTGGGGTCCAAGGGACTAGAAATCGGTTGGGGGAGGGGGTCTTAATGTAAAAATTGTGACTAAAATGTAAACATGTGTTATATTTCTAGTAATATATTCATGTATATTAGTTTGATGATTTATAACGGGTGTTATTATAGATGGGGACCACGACTAGCCAAAAGTAATAAAACAAAGTGTCTGCCAAAAATTTAGTGTCCCGGTTATACGGTTAAATACCGTTCCGTTAAAATGTTTAATTATGCCGAAAAAAGTCCTTTATATATATTTTTGTAACACAATTTATTCCCGGCACTTAGGAAAGTATACAGGACCATTCTGCCATGTTTCTGCACTATACTAGCATTTTAAAATGCTGAATTTTATTAATCGATGCAGGATTCTGCATTTAAAGTGTGTTTTAGGCACTTCCCGGCACTGTGACTATCACCTAGTGACGCAGTTCTACAATCCTCACCTCCCTAACTCTCTACTAGTATAGTAATCTATTCCCGGCTCATAATGGCCTCAGAGACAGTAACTGTCTGATGCTGGCTATGTCAGCATGTTTGCTGGGTTATCCGTATAGTGTGCTCACTGTGCTTTTGTGCATCAAGGTTGTCACTGACGTTTGTGTATAAATAATAGAGTGACAGTATAAAATGTGATGCATGAGCATGTATGTATCAGAAATCAGTAAGCAGTTTAATCACAGTTGTAAGCAAGCACAATAATTAAGCAGTAACTAAATATTAATTAATTCGTACGGATACCTGGTTTGGTGAGGGTTGTCACAAATAAAGTGTTTAAACTGATAAGTGTTTGTTTGTTTGTTTGTTTGTTGATTCAGGTTATTCAAGAATTTCACATTATGGCTTGTGATCATGATAAATGGTGGAGAAATGACTATGCAAGATGGGAAATTGGAAAATTAAATGAACCTTTCAAAGAAGCCCAAAGAGCCAAACAATGGAATGAAGAATTGGAATGTTACATGGATCCGCGGGTTAATCCGGTTGCTGACCCATCAAAAGTGGATTTCAAAGCTGTAACAAATCTGCTTCCAAGGCAAGCTACGTTCAACACACGAAGATTATCTGATAAAGAGTATTTGCCTGACTTGGAGAAGAAGATAAGAGAGGTTTGTGAAGCAAGTCTACCGAAGGTGGTAGAGATGAAGAAGAGAAAAGAAGAAGAGTTGAAGAAAATGGTTGAAGAAGTAAAAGCTGTTGCAAAGACTGCTGCTGAAGAACAACAGAATGCTGAAGAGGGGAAGAAAGTTGAAAAAGAACCGAAGATCGAGGAAGCTCTTAAAGAAGGAAAAGAGGAGATGAAAGAGGAAGATCAGAAAGGTGAGACAGAAGAATCATTGGTGCTGAAAGAGACTGAGGAAAATGAATCTTCTGACTTACTGAATGTTGGTTTAATTGATGAAAAAGAAAACAAGTGCATGAATTGCATAGAAATGTGCAAAGCCTGTACTGAAAAAGATGACATCATAAAAACAAAATACAATGACATTGTTAAACTTGAAAATATTTTCACAATAAAATGTAAAGAAATGACTGACAAAGAAGAAATTTTGAAATTAAAAGTTGAAAAACTAACACAGAAATGTCAAGGTCTTGAAAATGATAATGAGGTTTATCGACAACTGTGTACAGCAAAGTGTGTCGATTGTGTTGAAAAAGAATCTAAATTTTAGGATTTACAAAAACAGTATGATTCTTTGAAATGGTCAAGTCAGAGAGTACAAGAAGCTTATGATACTTTGAAAAGCCAAGTCAAAAGTTTTGATCAAAGACTATCTGAAACTTTAATCACTAAAGAAATGTATGAAAGAAAGTTTAAAGAGAAGCAAATTGAATTGAACAAATGTGTTGATGAAATTGCTAATCTTAAACAAGTCTTGGCTGAAAAAGAAAAAATTGTTACAAAACTTCAAAGTTATCATAACTCTTCGTACATTCTCGAACGCATTTTCAACATCACACCAGATGACAAAGATACTGAAAATTGCAAAAAGGGTATTGGTTCAGAATTTCATCAGGTACCACCACCATTGAGAAACAATTATACTTTTTATGATGAAGAAAAGGTGGCAAAGGGTTTAAACATAGCTGACCAATTACCTGAAAGTATCGATGTGACTTACACCAAATCTGATGATGCTGATGATTCAGAGGTGGTAAGTAAGGTGGTTGATAGTGTTTTGAAAGATGAGTCTGCAAAAGGTAAGTCTGAATCACAGGATGAAGATGAAGGAAATCTTTTTGATGGTTATCTGAAAAACACAAAATCTGAGAAAAATTTGAATGATGATTCAAAGGGATTGGTTTATACCATGATTGGATCGGACAAATTATTCTTAGATGTTGTATTCCCGATTCAGAATGTGATCTCAGAAAAGGTCGATAAAGTTTTCAAAATGGTTGAGATTGAGAAGTCGGAAATTTCAAAGTTTGCTGGTAAAGGTCATAAATCTTTTTATAACAAACCTGGTTTTAAGAAGAAAAACATGAAGGCTGGTTTAGGTTATAAAAGGAAACAGAACTGGAAACAAAATGAAAAATCAAATTTGCAACAAAAGATGAATTTTGTTCAAGGGAAAAGCTTGAAAGAAGAGGAAAAACTCAAAATTAGACAACAGTCTAATGAGGAGTTTGATACTATGAAAAAGAAACAACAACAGGCCAAGGATGTTTCAAAGAAAATGTGTTTTAAGTGTGATCAAATTGGACATGTTGCATAAAAGTGTCCAAATCCAAAGCCTGTTGATGTTGAAAAACAGAAATCTGAAAGTGTGAAACCGAGGTCAACCAGATTTGATTCGAAACAAACTTGGAGGTACAATACAAACAAGTTTGCTTCAAATCAAAACTGGAAATCAAACCTAAACAAGTTTGATCCAAGACAGACCTGGAATTCTCACACACCCAGGTTGAGAACAACACAGAGTTGGAGAACATCTGTTGATATGACAAAACCTCAAGAGTTTTGGAAACCTAAAAATGTTGTTCAAAATCAAAAGGTTCAGAAAGGAACAAATTTTTACAAAAGAGGTACTCCGAGAGGTCAAGTGTGGAGTGTTAAGAAACAAGGATTGTCGGTAAAAGATGAAAAGGTTGAGATCAAAGCTGAAAAAGTTTTAAATGACAAAGATTTTCCAAAACTGAATGAAAATTATTGTGTTGAATTGCCTAAGGTCCAACAGACCTGGGCTAAATTGTTCAAATGATTGATAAAGTTTGAATGTGCAGGTGCTCAATGGAGTTGAAGATTGTGAAATTGATAGTTGGAGCAACCTGGCATAGGAGGAGGTTGCAGGACCTTGGTTTGGTTGAACAGGGAGTTTAGTTTGAGTGTTGTTTGTACATAAATAAACAATATTTTCAAAACCCTAAAAAAAACATGAAAAATTAAAAACCAAAAATATGTTATGTTTTAGTTTTTGTTAGAATAATTGTTAATTGAATACGCCGAAACCCTCACGGCTGAACAAACATGATTACTTTCACCAGATTGAAAAACGGTTTTCAAACTGTAAAAATCAATGTGTTGTAAATCATGGGGGTACAAAATTTGACAATATGATACTATCAATCAGAGCGTGAGAAGCAGAAAATGGATGGCGAGACAAAGCTATCTACATCGGTTATCAAATTTCTTTTAATGATTTTGCATTTTAGGGGGAGAAAAATTGTCAGAAAATACAAAAACATTAGAAAATTTGAAAAAAGCCAAAAACATGATAAAATTCAAAAAATTGAGTTTTTGTGTAAAAAGAGGAAATAATAGTACATCAGTAGACAGTTACAGTATGCTAAAGAATTGTAATGATTAAATAGCGTTAAACAGTCTCACTGATGATATGTCGATAGGTTTTTATACACTTAGTAAACTTTTTCGGGATATAAACCTAAAATTCAAACTTGCTTATTTCGTGGGGAACACTACTTGGATATATAGATAACCCCTGAAATCTCGTTTGAAAGGTCCCTTATTCTGAGATACTAGGTCTTTATACTCAGTGATATCTGGGGTATTATTCTGGGACTTCTGCTGTATGGAAGTACTGACCTAGTCCCCGAATAATACTTTCTGCAAATGCTTGAAATATAGCATCGCCCTCAGCAAGCTGATGAAACAATAAAATTGATAGTCGCTGCTGTTGTAATCAAAAGATCCTCTAAAGGGGACACACCGAAAAGTCGAAGCCGTCATCTCTCTGCGTATACGGAAGTATCGACCTGAGCTCTCACGGCCCTCGCATCTAACCCCTTACAGATATCATCTGTGGTATACTCACCTGTAAGACTGAATATTGGGATCTGGATACGGGAGTATATTCAAGAGGTGGGACACATGAATGAGTTTAAGTTCTTAAAACATCTAATTCGTATCCTGAATCAGTTGAAATTTGTATGGAAATTTAAGTGGATCAGTATATCGACAATCTAAGTGAATTGTTTAATTCTTAATGTGAAATTAAGCTCAACGGTACTTGTAATTTGTCAAAAACTGATATGATCCTCTGACGCATACTCAAATAAAAGTATTATTTGTAAATATGTTTGTACATATTTCTTATTGCTTTATATTTTCAGAAAATACAAAAAGATTTTGATTTCTGCGTTAGTTTCGACAACCGATGTCTGACATGCTGAGTTTCAAAATCTTAGTAAGCTGATTGTGTGTCTGAAAATAAAACAAGTTCATTAATTTGAAACTTGAATTAAAACAAAAATTTTCAAAAACAGTTTGTGATATCTCCAAGGTCATTAACTTGAACTTGGATGATAAACTGTGAGGGAGTTGGATTCTTTAACGCTGCCATATCTGTAAAGTTGGTTGATAGGGGGAGTGGATTAGAGAATTTGATTGATGGTTTAAAATGTTGTTACTTATCAAGTGTATGAGTGATTGCAGGAAAAGTCCAGACTACGATCCCGAGAGCAGAGTCTAAGGGGGAGTCTGAAGACGAGCTCAACGCAAACGGAAGCGTGCAAAGAGCCAGGTATTGTTCCTGGAAGAGCTTGTAACTGGAAAGCCAGGTGTCGATCCCAAAAGCACGGAAGCTTGACGAAAGGGGGAGCCTGATGAAGAGAAGAGTTTACCGAAAGGGGGAGCTGAAGCTAAAAATAGATCCACGGGGATTCTGTTCAATCAAAAGAGAGTCTACGTTGATGAAAAAGTGTTAAAGCTTCAAGAAGACTCAAAGAGAGAAAGACAAGACGCTACGAGATTGACTGCGGCAATATCCAAGGGGGAGTCTGTTAGTGCATTATCTGTCTATCGCCTCCGTCAATCTAGTCCGTAGCAGAAACTGAAGAAAACAAGATTTATATTGTTATATTAGTGATACTTGGTCAAAAAGGCAAGGTGGCATGATTGTAATTAATGAGAAACCTCATTAAACCCCTTGGCCTATAAATAGGAGGCTTATGCCTTTGTTTTAGAACTTTTGCGATTTTACATCTTGGAAAGCTAGAGGCTAGAGAGAGAAGCTAGAGAGAGAAAGTTCGTGTTTGTGATTCAGGTGCTGTACGTTTTCAGATTCATCTAATAGAATCACAGTTTAGATTACGTCTCGTGTGTTCGGTCACGTTCGTGTACGGATTCCGCATGTCACACGTTCGATTACGCAATCGTTTCGGAGTCAAAACCGGTCCTACAAGATGTTTGATTAAATAACCTTTATCTAATGAGTCATTGCACTTGGATAGGTATAAACCACATTCTATTCCTTATACGCTTAATCTAGCGAACCTATTCTTAAGTAACGGGTCATATCTAAAGGGACTAACCTTTGACCCGTATACATTCTAACATATAATAAATCTGTTCATTCCAGACTATAGTACCCCCAGATAATCGGACTTGGGTCAATAATACTTAGACTTGCGGCTTTTTGCTAAATTATAATCATATTGATTGGAAGCTAGGAAAAAGGTAAATACTCTTAACTTATTTTAGTTTTTAAACTTGGGATGGCAATTATGCCACTTGGAGCGGGTATTACATAAATGGGCCATCTATGTTGCGCATAAATGTAAGAATCCAGTTTATTCCGCTTTACTTGATAACTGAAACGATTGGGGGTTAATGGTACCGTGTCCGGACGTCCCGACTCATATACTGATATGTCCATACAGAATAGTGTGCAAGGGTAGGCATACCGACTGTAAGACACGTTTTATTCAACTTTGGTGAGTACCTTAATCATATAAAATAACTGGCTCAGATATCTAGTTCCGGTTGTAAAGCAAGTATGTAAATACGGGTTTTCTCTATGTATAAAACTCTTTTTGAAAAACTGTTTTCAAAACGAGTCAGTTAATTGTATTTACCAGCGAAAGCTGACGTATTTTCAAAAGATTGAACCGCAGGTACCGAACCTTATTATAGGCTGGGAATCCGGGTCGGCTAGAATGAAGGTAATGAATTTGCAACTCCCGATGCTTAAGGCCTATGATGTCTAATGCTCTGTTTATTAGATCCCGCCTGTGCGCTTGTACTGAACGCTTGTAATACTTTTGTATATATTCAATCTTATTTGAATTCAATAATTTTACTCCAATACTTCCACTACATTTTATTATATTATGATAACTGTTATCCAACCATCATGATTATACCCATCCGGGCCCACCGGGAATCGAGGTGTGACACTTATCCATCACAGATTCAAAAAAAGACAAATTTGTAACCGATTTGAACTCGAAAGTGCCGAATTACCCATCACTATCTAAGTGATCGAAAGATATAATGGATGCATCTGGTGGTTGTTCTAGGGTATGGGTATTCTGGTGGTGGTTGTTGCAGATCTAAACTCATATATCGTAATGGTGGTGGTTGTTTGGGGTATTCCGGTGGTGGCTTCAGATCTGAAATCATTCATCGCAGTGTTGGTTGTAAAGGGTTTTTCGGTGGTGGATGATGGTAGTTGCAGCTGGTGGTGACTGAGGGTGGTGGTTGGTGATGATGAGTATGTGGCGGCCACATGTTCCAGTGGTTCCTTTGGTTATAGGAGGTGGTTGTGGTAGTGGTTATTAGAGGTGGTTGTGGTGGTGGTCAAATGAGGTGGCTGTGGTGGCAGAGGGATGGGGTGGCGGTCGATGGTAATGGTGATGGTGTTGGTAGTGGTAAAAAGTTTGGATCTAAAAATGAAGTTAGGTTGTGTGAAGCTAGGTTTTAAATGAAAAGGATAAAAAGTTTGGATTTGAAAAGACTGAAATACCCCTCATGTGAGGGGTGTAGGTCCCCTTGATGTATATGGATCTTCACAGAATCGTCTTTCCAATCAAGAGTGCGGAATCCTCTTGATCAGAATTATCAGAAAACGTGTAGAAACAGAAAACAGTAAATCACAATCAAACCGGGTTTCTATTGATTATCAAACTTTCGTATTACAATCAATCTAAACCCTAACCCTCACAATTTCGTCCAAGCTAGTATGCTCTCACGAAATTACTCTCTCACAACTGTTTTGGCTGATTAACTGATTAACTGATTAACTGATCAACCTAAGCCCTAAAGCCTAACCTTGTTTATATACCACAAGGTTTACAAGTGGGCTAGGGTTTCCTACATGGGCAAAGCCCAATTCGTTCCCGCTTGACCCAAATGGGTTTCGTTTAGCCCAAACTCTATAACCTCACTAATACAAAGCTAAACCCGCTAACCGTTAATCGTTTAACTAATTACAAGATATCCAAAGACCAAATCTAAGCTGTTGTCACAAACATGCACCAACAAACTCCCCCTTGACAATAGCTTCATAAAAACTTTGTCTTGAGTCAAAACTTTGTCGTCAGTCTTCTTGCAATCTTCAAGTAATCTTGCACTGTCTTTGGTCTTTGGATAGCTTCAGCTTCAACAGCTTCTGTCAGCAACAGACTCCCCCTAAGCTGATGAATCCAATCACCAAATCTTCAAAACGTTAGCGTTTGAGTAAACTCTAGTTTAGCATTTGCACAGCAATCTTCAAACTCTTCAATCTTGTCTGCAATATAGAAAGGAGGTTCTACCATGCATCCAATCAAACTCTCATCTTCACACTTCACAGCAACTTCTCAGCAACAAACTGCTTCAATCTGTATACTATAAAACAAACATCTCGAGAAACCATAAGAATTTTTCAACATAAGTTAAATAAATTATTATTTTTCAAGAGATTAGTTAAACTGTATCACAGATTAAGCATTTTCAATTTCATCAACACGCAAAACGTTTTATCCAACACAAAAGAACCTGCAAGATTTAAAATTTTGAACTCACTTTCTAACACTGTCTCCCCCTATCAGTAACAATTCCTCCAAGAATAACAGTTTTCCGTACATTAAGAATTTTAAACAGAAAAAGACACTATTTTTGGATTTTTATATTTTCTGAAAGCAAGTAAATACAAAAGCAATAAACACTCTATTTTTGTGAGAATCACTGGTAAGAAGATCATATCAGCACAATCAAACTGTTTCACACAATTAGATAATTATTATTTTAATTCTTTCATGAAAAGCAGTCCAAGACGATTACCAGTATGTTTGTCCACTTAAACAAAATGCATGAACATTTCAAGTACCATTACCGTATGATACGTTAAGGTAATTTTATTTACTGAAATACGAGCGTGTCCCACTTCAGGATATACCCCCGCGATCAAGGTATGCACAAAGATTCATCGTAGTAGGTGAGTATACTGATGTCATCCTTTAAGATATCATGACGGTGTCTAGATCTGCATATAATATGTGTTATCATGTATTGATTGCTTAACTATGAACACCCACATAAATACTAATCAAATCCTGGAAATATAAACAGCACACTCTATCATGCAAGTATCTTCCCTACCACATATTTCACAAGTCCAATCCTGAGTTCTGAAATCTTAACTGGGAATAGGTTGAGAAGAGAACAAAATAGATCTTTAGTAGAGATGGTATAATATACAGATCAAATGAGATTTTCTCAGTTTGATATAGGTTTCTTGGGTTTCTTTTGGGCGCTAGAGGGCCTCTTTCGGGTGTATTAGATCTATAGCGCGACAACGTACAGCTAGGTCAGCATGTATCTGGATGCAGCAGAAGCTGTCGTTGCCTAGCACCTCCAGGTCAGCATATATCTGGATGCAGCAGAGGAGGTACACGACTTTTTTTCAGAGAAGATTTCAGAATCAGATCAAAATTGTGTGTATCGGGACACATACAGACATTCAAATAGAAATGAGCTAATTCCAAGTGACTATCTTTCCTGGGGTCATGTACAATTTTAGTTCTAACAGACAGACAGCCAAGATATCCCTAGTTGAAACAACAGTATAAAGACCCAAAACTTCAGATTTTGGCAATCTATCAACGCAAGAATTAAGGTCATTAAACCATACACCACTAATGTGTTCCCCACTCATACACAGTTCATTCAAGTTTATATCACATTGGTAAGTTGATTATTTCATGCTTTTGCTTACTGGTACATCATATGATGAAGCTGCTATCACACTTAAGCAATTTATGATTCAGTTTCAGTGTGACAGTCTAACTTGCTGATGTACTATCATTTCTCCTTTTTCACACAGTGAAATCTCATTTTTGATTTTCTATATTTTTTTTTTTATGTTTTTGATTTTTCAATTTTTTTTTGATTTTTTAGAAAAAGCAGTAAACTATTTACAAAAAATTCTTATAAAAAACCAGTTATTCAGGATTCCTCATCCCGTTGAGTTCGACTAAGTGTTCAAAGCGAGCCCTGTCAAATGCTTTAGTATAAAGATCTGCCAGGTTCTCTTCTGTGTCAACTCAGCACTTTGAACTTCAATCTAAATCAATTAATATATATATATATATATATATCAACAATCTCACATCCCCCTCTATGTGCCTAGAGCAGCCACTATCAACAAAGTTGATAATCCTCCTTAGCAGCTCCTGCACACACAAACTTAAGAAATTAGTTAGATTGGGGGACCCAAGCCTTAATGGTCTTGGGTCGTCCAAATTCACCAACCACCGGAACATCCATCCAATATCCATTACTCCTAATTGGAGTCTTGGATCGTAGACCTGTTGGAATTTGATTTTGATTTCCACTAGGTCTTTGGTCCTGAGGGTTCCTATGTGTGTTTGGACTATTTGACCTTTTGAAAATTTTGATTTTGATTCCAAGAAGCATTATTATTATAATTTCTAAAGCCATTGTTATAAAAATTTCGACCACCATTATTTTGGTATCGATTTTGATATTGACCTTGACTTCTGAAATTATTTGTATTTTGGTTGTTCATTCTTGGTGAACTGCTTCTAGGTCTCTCAAATCTGCCTGGTGGAGATCTAGGCTGAAATCTAGGTTGATTTCTTTGAAAACGAGGAACTTGTGGAGTTCCTTTTTCAGCCTTATCCACACCAACAGCAACTGTCTCTGGTTGCTTAGGAGCAGATTTCTTTGGAGAGTTGGACTCCCTCTCCTGCTTATCACCACTTTTCTCTGGTGACTTCTCTCTCTTCCTCTCATTCACTTGTGCTTCATTCTTTTTGTTAGGACAGCAGCTAGCTACATGTCCTTTGGTGTGACATTTGAAGCACGACATCCTTTTCGAAGACTTCTTATCTGAAGCCTTTGAACTAGATTCAGGCTTTGATGATGATGCTTTAGAAGAATCTGGTTCAGTTTGCTTAATTTCAGAATTTTCTTTGTTTTTATTTTTAGCAAACTCTACGTTCGATTCATTTTCAATAACAGCTGTCTCATTTTTCATGTCACTTCCTTGAACAAAATTTATCTTTTTAGCAAAAGTCGAATTTTTATTCTTAGGTTGTGAAGTGTTCTTTTTCAAAGCTGGTTTGCTGTTATTATCCTTCTTAGCATCACCTCTCTCAGACTCATCACCTCGACTTGCTGTGGAACTACTTGGTGCTGTTGACATAAACTTTGTTAGCTCATCTTCATCAGGTAGGAATGAATAATCATGACTAAAAGGAGGTGGGACTTCATTATAGCCTTGGAATCCCACACTAGTCTTGTCATTACTCTTCTTTAACCCACCCATCATATGTTTCATAACAAAAGTAGAATCCCTGAATTGACCCAATTTCTTTTCAAGTTCAACAATTCTGAGTTGAGCATCTGACAACTCTTTGTTTTTATCAGAAATCTCTTTTGTTTTTTCAGCCATCATGTCATGAGCTAAGTCTATGACTTGAAGTTTTTCATTTAATTTGCAGGTTACGGCTTCAATTTCACTTTCATAACATTTTATTTTCTTCAAGTATGACGTTTCATTTCTTTTAGCAAAAAAGTTTGATTCTTTAATGTTAGACATTTCGCTTACCAAACTTTTGTTTTGTGCAGACAACCTGTCAACCTCACCCTGTAGTTCACGACATTTTAAACACACAGAATTAGATTTTACCTCTCCTGTTTGTTTGTCAAGGTTGGCCATTAGAGCTGCAAGCTGAGCTTCCAATTGTTTATACTTAGCATCCTTTTCCTCAGCTTCTTTTTCATATTCAGACTTTTGTTTTTCATCTTCAGCACCTGTTGTCTGATCAACCTTCTTTTCTTCAGCTCTATTCTCTACCTTAACCTCAGCATCCACTTTCACTTCTGCATCATCTACTTTAGCTTCACCATCATTGTGACACTCGAGGTTTTTCCGAACGATCACCTTGTAATATTTCGTGTGTATATAAATATTATTAAATGGAAACGTGATTTTTGCATGATATGTGATGTATGTATGTATTATATATATATATGTATGAGAGTCGAGACCACGACTCGCAACCACCCGGTTGCGAGTGGGCCTTGGGCCGTAACCGGTTTGGGCCGAAACCCCAAGCCCAACCCGAAAACACCCCTTGTATATAATCCCCACCATCTCCTCATTTCCCTCATTTGCTACAAAAACATACACACACACTCCTTACTTTCTCTCAACTAAGAAAACCCCAAAACAACATCCAAACTCTTCCAAATTCTCGGTTCAAGCAAGGATTTCGGACAAGGACTCGGTCAAGCTCGGATCACTCGGACACTTCATCTTCTCTCATTCTCTTCTCTTTGTTTTCGGCTCCCCCTTTTCATAACCGGTTAGTGTTTTCTTTTGTGTTTAAGATGTATGTATGTTGTATGAACTAGAATATGCTTGGATAGTAGTTTTTGTATGATTTTTAGGGTGATTTGTGAAGAAAACTATATGTGAAAACCATTTATGTGTGAATACTTGTGACATGTTTAAAAGGACTAGAAAATGGTAGATCAAGAATGATTATGGCTAACCATACTATGCTTCTTTATTTCTTGCAAAGATGATGATGCTAAACAAAAGATTTCGGCTATATATTGTATGTTCTTTGTTCTTGCCATGATAATCTTGTCATAAATATGTGATTTTTGGTTCATAAAATGTATGATTTGTTATGGTGAAAACCCTAGAAAAATATGAATGTAGGATGAACTTGTTGAATGAGGGTTTGAAGATTCAAAAATGGCAAAGTTTGATCTATCTTTACTAGTATTCAGATTAGGAAAAAGTGTTAGTGAAACCTTATTGGTAGTTTCCTAATTTGGGTCTGATTTTATGTGTACAATTTGGACTGTCATATCTGCATCATCACGTGTATATGAAAGTGACAGATTACGACTCGCAACCACAGCAGTCCGACTCGAAACCACACCGTTGCGACTCGCAACCAAAGCATGACAAGTCGAAACCACGTGATTACGACTCGAGACTACGACGGTTGCGACTCGCAACCAACACGTGACAACTCGAGACCACGGTTGCGACTCGCAACCATAACGTGACAAGCCGCAACCGCCTGGTTGCGACTCGAGACCAGCTGGTTGCGAGTGGGCTGTCCATTTTAGTTATTGGGCCATTCTGTGTTAATTTGGACTATCTGTTAAATGGACTATGTGCTGCTGTGTTCTGTTTGACTGTGTTACTGTTAGGGCCGGCCCAATAACCCCATGACTATTTACTTGTGTGCGTGTTATGTGCTGTATATGTCTTACGTGATTACTTGTACACCGAACCTGACCTATACCGGTAACCATGTTAGGACGTGGTGACCAACGTGATTGACAAGTAACCTAAACCTACCGAGCAACCCGAGGTGAGTTCACAACTTAAAAGCATGCGTCCCGGTGGTTTGGGACACGAGACTAACAACCCTATCCCCTGGTAAAAGGGGATACCATTTACATACCTTCCCTAGTTATTGGGAACAAAACTTACTTTTCCTTCCCGGGTATTGGGAAACCTTTTGGTTAATTACTGTTTATACGGATTGCAACTAACGGCACTAAACGAAACTCTATCACTCAAGTCCCTACTACAAATACCGATTAGTCGCCGGGTTAGGCGAACGGGTTATTAGTTGATAGCGCTATTTAGGTGTTTACCAGCCTCACACCGTGCCCTGGTTTGGGACGGGCGTGAACTAATGAACTCAGAAATCTGTCAATGATGATAGAACATTGACATCGGGGCATCCTGCGGATACGCAACGGTTACCTAGTGTTCGGTATTGGAAAAACAGTTTAGTCGCTAACTTTTGGGGTAGCTCCCCAGGGCATGTATAAACGGATAAATTAACCGGTGAAACAAAGTTTTTGGTAATTAAAAACTGGACAACTAGTGAACTCACTCAGCATTATTGTTGACCCCTTACTGCATGCTTTGCAGGTAACCAGTGACGAAGGAGCTTGCAGCTTGGGGACGTGTAGTGTCTGTTCACCCTTGTGATGGGTGTTACCTTATCTTGAACCATGAACTTGTTTAACTACTACTTTATTTATGCTTCCGCTACTTATTACTGTTTTGAACTTAAAACTTTAAACTCTGAATTTAATATTTGCTAAACTTATGAATAGTAAGTGTTACTTTTGTTATCAACTTAAGTATTCGGTATAATTGGTGGCTGGATCCTGGTCAGTCACGCCCCCGAAGCGGGTGTTATCCGCAGGTGGATTTTGGGGGTGTGACAGATTGGTATCAGAGCCATTGGTTATAGTGAACTTGGTTTTAAAAAGGGAAAAATCTTTTTGGAGAAAACCAGACTATAACCCGTGACTCGTAACGACACTACACTCCAAGTGCAAGGCTCAACACTATTGACCTCATAGCTCGGACCAGTGTTTACTTGTTGCTTACTTTATGTTTCCTATTATGCTATACGTACTAGTGTGCCTAACTAGATAGATACACCTCTCTCTTCTATCTCATTCTCGCTACACTACGACATCACACTCATACTGTGTTTTCTGGTTATGAAGACAATGAGTGGACGTGGAAGGGGAAACATTAACATGACGCAGGCTCAGTTCACTAACCTGCTCAACACAGTGGCTGCAGCTTTCGCAGCTCACCCTATACTGTGCTTTTAAGTTGTGAACTCACCTCTCTCTTCTATCTCATTCTCGCCACATCGACTTTTCGCCTCTAAACCTATACGCTTCGCTTCTCACGAACAGGTCAGCATGCACCTGCGCAACCACCAGTGTGTACTTTCAAAACTTTCATGGATTGCAAGCCTCTCCCTTTCAACGGCACTGAGGGTGCCATAGGTCTTCTGCATTGGATTGAGAAGATTGAAGCGGTCTTTGCTGTTTGCGAGTGTCCCCCTGCGAACTGGGTGAAGTTTGCTACTGCTACGCTTGAAGGAAGCGCGCTTTCTTGGTGGAAGGCGCAGATTCAGATGTTTGGGTTGGAAACCGCAAATGCTACTGCGTGGGAGGATTTCAAGGATATGATTAAGGATGAATACTGTCACCGGGATGACATCCACAAGCTTGAGAATGAGTACTATGAACTCAAGATGGTTGGGTCAGAGATTGAAACCTACACCAAGTTGTCCAATGACTATGCTGCTCTCTGCCCGAACATGTCACGACCAATGTACCGAAGGATCGAACTGTACATCAAAGGTTTGGCTCCAGAGATTCGAAGCCATGTCACTACAGCCAACCACACTACCATTCAGCCGATTGTTCGACTTGCTCACAAACTCACTGATCAGGCCGTGGAAGAGGGCCGGTTGCCCAAAAGGATCAGTGCTACCGTCGGAACTTCTAGTGACAGTAAGCGTAAGTGGGAAGGAAGTCAAAGCAAGGATGCTAACCCCACTCAGGCCCCAGCGCAACAAAGGAAAACCGAAAACAACAAGGGCGCTCAACAACAGGGTGGCTATCGTGGAAACCACCCCAAGTGCAACAAGTGCAATCGACATCACAGCGGGCAGTGTGTGAAGGGCCAGTGTCAGCGATGTAACAAGATGGGGCACGACGCCAAGGATTGTCGAAGTCAGTTCCCAGCTAGACAGAATCAGCAACAACCCCAACAGCAACAGCAGCAGGGAAACAACAGGGCATGTTTTAAGTGTGGAGCTGAGGGGCACTTTAAGAAGGATTGTCCTGAGCTGAACCAGAATCGCAACAATAATCAGGGAGCTGGGAACAACAATCAGAACAACAATGCTGGGAATGGTGCTAGAGGAAGAGCTTTTGTGATTGGAGCTGGAGAAGCAAGGAATGACCCCAATGTTGTGACGGGTAAGTTCCTACTCGATGATCGTTATGTTTCTGTGTTATTTGATTCCGGTGCCGATGCTAGTTATGTATCTCTACGTATTAGTAAGAAGCTTAAGCGTCCGCTTTCGTTACTAAGTTCTCCTCACCTCGTCGAGTTAGCTAATGGTAGAAACATCGAGGCCTCACATGTTGTCAAAGGCTGCAAACTAGAGTTGTCTGGTCAGACATTTACTATCGATCTTTTCCCTGTTACTCTTGGAAGCTTCGATGTCGTTATTGGTATGGATTGGTTATCCAAGCATCGCGCTGAGATCCTCTGTCAAGAGAAAGCAGTTCGTATTCCTCGCCGTTCTGACAAACCCCTCATTGTACAAGGTGGCAGAGGTGGAGAAATCTCCGGCGTTATCTCGTTCTTGAAAGCCCAGAAGTGTTTACGAAAAGGGCACACCGCTATCTTAGCACTTGTTACCAACACGCAGGAAAAGGAAAAGAGGATTGAAGACTTTCCAGTAGTGTGTGACTACCCCGAGGTATTTCCTGAGGAACTACCTGGACTCCCTCCCCATCGTCAGGTCGAATTCCAAATCGAGCTAGCTCCCGGAGCAGCGCCTATAGCTCGTGCACCTTATCGACTAGCCCCCGCAGAATTGAAGGAACTCTCGACGCAACTACAAGAACTTTTGGATAAAGGATTTATCCGTCCTAGTTCATCACCCTGGGGAGCACCGGTACTCTTTGTTAAGAAGAAGGATGGCACGTTCCGAATGTGCATAGACTATCGTGAGTTGAACAAGGTTACCATCAAGAATCGTTACCCTCTCCCGCGAATCGACGATTTATTCGATCAATTGCAAGGATCAAGCTACTATTCTAAGATTGATCTGCGATCAGGCTATCATCAGTTAAGGGTCCGTAATGAAGATATTTCCAAAACTGCATTCAGAACTCGTTATGGTCATTATGAATTCCTCGTTATGCCCTTTGGAATGACCAACGCGCCTGCGGTATTCATGGATCTTATGAACCGAGTATGCAAACCCTACCTCGACAAGTTCGTGATTGTGTTTATAGACGACATCTTGATCTACTCGAAAAGTCAGGAAGAGCATGAACAGCACCTACGCCTTATCCTCGAACTCCTTCGCAACGAGCAACTGTATGCCAAGTTCTCGAAATGCGACTTCTGGCTTCGAGAAGTCCATTTCCTTGGGCACGTGGTTAACAAGGATGGAATCCACGTCGACCCAGCTAAGATCGACTCTATAAAGAATTGGCCTACCCCTAAGACTCCGACTGAAGTTCGCCAATTCTTGGGATTGGCAGGTTACTACCGCAGATTCATTCAGGGATTCTCAAAGATTGCACAACCCCTCACTACGCTCACTCAGAAAGGCGTCACCTACAAGTGGAATGAAGCACAGGAATCTGCTTTTCAGAGGCTTAAGGATAACCTCTGCAGTGCTCCTATTCTCTCGTTACCTGAAGGAACGGATGACCTTGTGGTTTACTGTGATGCGTCTATTCATGGACTCGGTTGTGTGTTGATGCAACGCGAGAAAGTTATTGCTTACGCCTCTCGACAACTTAAGACACATGAAAGGAACTACACAACACACGACTTGGAACTGGGAGCAGTGATATTTGCGCTTAAGATATGGAGACATTACCTGTACGGTACCAAGTGCACCATTTACACCGATCACAGGAGTCTCGAGCATATCTTCAAGCAGAAGGAATTAAACATGCGACAACGCCGATGGGTCGAACTTCTGAACGATTATGAATGCGCCATCAAGTATCATCCGGGCAAGGCCAATGTCGTGGCAGACGCCCTCAGCCGAAAGGACACTATACCAAAGCGCGTGCGAGCATTACAACTTACCATTCAGTCTAGTCTCCCAACCCAGATCCGAAATGCTCAGATTGAAGCTCTGAAACCGGAAAACATCAGGGCTGAGTCCCTGCGAGGATCGAGACAGCAACTAGAACAGAAAGAAGACGGCGCCTACTATGTGGCAGGGCGCATTTGGGTCCCACTTTACGGAGATCTACGAGAGCTTGTGATGAACGAAGCCCATAAGTCCCGTTATTCAGTACATCCGGGTTCAGATAAGATGTACCACGACTTGAAAACCACATACTGGTGGCCTGGCATGAAAGCCCACATAGCAGCCTATGTTGGCAAATGTTTGACCTGCGCAAGAGTCAAGATCGAGTATCAGAAACCAGCAGGCTTACTCCAGCAACCAGAAATCCCAAAGTGGAAATGGGAGCAGATTTCCATGGATTTTGTTACAGGGCTACCTAGATCTCAACGCGGGAATGATACTATCTGGGTGATAGTAGATCGTTTGACTAAGTCTGCACACTTTTTGGCCATTAAGGAAACGGACAAGTTTTCTACCTTGGCAGAAATCTATTTAAAGGAAGTAGTCTCCAGGCACGGGGTGCCAACTTCTATTATTTCCGACCGAGACGCTCGTTTTACTTCCGAGTTGTGGCAAGCTATGCACAAATCCTTTGGCTCACGTTTGGACATGAGCACCGCTTATCACCCGCAAACGGATGGGCAATCTGAACGCACCATCCAAACCCTGGAAGACATGCTTAGAGCATGTGTGATCGATTTTGGCAAGAACTGGGAAAAGCATCTGCCGCTGGTGGAATTCTCCTACAATAACAGCTATCACACTAGTATTCAGGCGGCACCTTTTGAGGCATTGTACGGTCGTAAATGCCGATCACCTCTCTGCTGGGCGGAAGTCGGTGATAGTCAACTCACAGGCCCAGAACTGGTAGTAGATACAACGGAAAAGATTTCCCAGATCAGGCAACGCATGGCGGCAGCTCGTGACCGTCAGAAAAGCTACGCTGATAAGCGTAGGAAACCACTGGAATTCCAGGTCGGGGACCGGGTTCTACTTAAAGTCTCACCCTGGAAGGGTGTGGTCTGTTTCGGTAAACGGGGCAAGCTGAATCCACGGTATGTTGGACCATTCGAAATTACCGAGAAAATCGGTAAGGTTGCTTATAGATTGAACCTGCCTGCAGAGCTGAGTGCAGTGCACAACGTATTTCACGTATCTAACCTGAAGAAGTGTTTGTCGGATGAAACACTTGTGATTCCTTTTAAGGAACTGACGATTGATGAACAGCTACACTTTACTGAGGAACCGATTGAGATCACGGATCGAGAGATCAAAACCCTCAAACGTAGCCAGATACCCCTTGTGCGAGTTCGTTGGAACTCACGGCGCGGCCCAGAGTTTACCTGGGAGCGGGAGGACCAGATGAAGTCCAAGTATCCCCAGTTGTTCCCAAACGAAAACCCCAGCACTGAAGCTACAACCGAATTTCGGGACGAAATTCCAAACTAACGGGGGGATGATGTGACACCCCGTTGAAACACGCTAGCTTGGCAGTGGCTGCTTCAACTTTCGGGACGAAAGTTCTTAAAACTTGGGGATAATGTGACACTCGAGGTTTTTCCGAACGATCACCTTGTAATATTTCGTGTGTATATAAATATTATTAAATGGAAACGTGATTTTTGCATGATATGTGATGTATGTATGTATTATATATATATATGTATGAGAGTCGAGACCACGACTCGCAACCACCCGGTTGCGAGTGGGCCTTGGGCCGTAACCGGTTTGGGCCGAAACCCCAAGCCCAACCCGAAAACACCCCTTGTATATAATCCCCACCATCTCCTCATTTCCCTCATTTGCTACAAAAACATACACACACACTCCTTACTTTCTCTCAACTAAGAAAACCCCAAAACAACATCCAAACTCTTCCAAATTCTCGGTTCAAGCAAGGATTTCGGACAAGGACTCGGTCAAGCTCGGATCACTCGGACACTTCATCTTCTCTCATTCTCTTCTCTTTGTTTTCGGCTCCCCCTTTTCATAACCGGTTAGTGTTTTCTTTTGTGTTTAAGATGTATGTATGTTGTATGAACTAGAATATGCTTGGATAGTAGTTTTTGTATGATTTTTAGGGTGATTTGTGAAGAAAACTATATGTGAAAACCATTTATGTGTGAATACTTGTGACATGTTTAAAAGGACTAGAAAATGGTAGATCAAGAATGATTATGGCTAACCATACTATGCTTCTTTATTTCTTGCAAAGATGATGATGCTAAACAAAAGATTTCGGCTATATATTGTATGTTCTTTGTTCTTGCCATGATAATCTTGTCATAAATATGTGATTTTTGGTTCATAAAATGTATGATTTGTTATGGTGAAAACCCTAGAAAAATATGAATGTAGGATGAACTTGTTGAATGAGGGTTTGAAGATTCAAAAATGGCAAAGTTTGATCTATCTTTACTAGTATTCAGATTAGGAAAAAGTGTTAGTGAAACCTTATTGGTAGTTTCCTAATTTGGGTCTGATTTTATGTGTACAATTTGGACTGTCATATCTGCATCATCACGTGTATATGAAAGTGACAGATTACGACTCGCAACCACAGCAGTCCGACTCGAAACCACACCGTTGCGACTCGCAACCAAAGCATGACAAGTCGAAACCACGTGATTACGACTCGAGACTACGACGGTTGCGACTCGCAACCAACACGTGACAACTCGAGACCACGGTTGCGACTCGCAACCATAACGTGACAAGCCGCAACCGCCTGGTTGCGACTCGAGACCAGCTGGTTGCGAGTGGGCTGTCCATTTTAGTTATTGGGCCATTCTGTGTTAATTTGGACTATCTGTTAAATGGACTATGTGCTGCTGTGTTCTGTTTGACTGTGTTACTGTTAGGGCCGGCCCAATAACCCCATGACTATTTACTTGTGTGCGTGTTATGTGCTGTATATGTCTTACGTGATTACTTGTACACCGAACCTGACCTATACCGGTAACCATGTTAGGACGTGGTGACCAACGTGATTGACAAGTAACCTAAACCTACCGAGCAACCCGAGGTGAGTTCACAACTTAAAAGCATGCGTCCCGGTGGTTTGGGACACGAGACTAACAACCCTATCCCCTGGTAAAAGGGGATACCATTTACATACCTTCCCTAGTTATTGGGAACAAAACTTACTTTTCCTTCCCGGGTATTGGGAAACCTTTTGGTTAATTACTGTTTATACGGATTGCAACTAACGGCACTAAACGAAACTCTATCACTCAAGTCCCTACTACAAATACCGATTAGTCGCCGGGTTAGGCGAACGGGTTATTAGTTGATAGCGCTATTTAGGTGTTTACCAGCCTCACACCGTGCCCTGGTTTGGGACGGGCGTGAACTAATGAACTCAGAAATCTGTCAATGATGATAGAACATTGACATCGGGGCATCCTGCGGATACGCAACGGTTACCTAGTGTTCGGTATTGGAAAAACAGTTTAGTCGCTAACTTTTGGGGTAGCTCCCCAGGGCATGTATAAACGGATAAATTAACCGGTGAAACAAAGTTTTTGGTAATTAAAAACTGGACAACTAGTGAACTCACTCAGCATTATTGTTGACCCCTTACTGCATGCTTTGCAGGTAACCAGTGACGAAGGAGCTTGCAGCTTGGGGACGTGTAGTGTCTGTTCACCCTTGTGATGGGTGTTACCTTATCTTGAACCATGAACTTGTTTAACTACTACTTTATTTATGCTTCCGCTACTTATTACTGTTTTGAACTTAAAACTTTAAACTCTGAATTTAATATTTGCTAAACTTATGAATAGTAAGTGTTACTTTTGTTATCAACTTAAGTATTCGGTATAATTGGTGGCTGGATCCTGGTCAGTCACGCCCCCGAAGCGGGTGTTATCCGCAGGTGGATTTTGGGGGTGTGACAATCATCGACTGGAGTAATCTCTGCCATGAATGCTTGAGTGACATCCCCATCATTTTCTAAGTGAATGCTCCAATCATATGAACCCTCTCTTGCAGTAGAGATCAACGCCTTTGAGCTAGAGTTGTTTGATGCATTCCTGTTGTTTGAACTCTGGCTCGAATTATCTTGCTTTTGTTTCTGACATTCCCTAGCAAAGTGCCCATAACTTTGACAATTAAAGCACCTCACTTTGGTCTTGTCGAAACCAACACTCCTTCCCACAAACTTTCTTCCTGTTCTGTTCATGAACCTTTTCACACGCCTAGAAATCATGGCCATTTGCCATTGCAAATCCATCTCTTCAAGATCATCAGGGTCAATCTGATCATAGTCTTTATCTAAAGTAGCATGATCAGAAATCTTTCCCTGAATATAGTTTTCATAGGAAGCCACAAACGAAGCAAGTAGAGCCAGATGCTCTTCAGCAGACTTCACACTCATTGGCATTGACTTAGCAGTAGTACTCTGCTTAGAAGCTGATGTTTTCTTTACTCCTGATGATCCTCCTGAAGCAGCAACAAAACACACATCACCATCCTGATTCACCATAACCTGCTCATTTTCACATGATAAGAAAACATCAGGTGTAACAGTGTAAATGGTTGGAGTTAGAGGCATGGAGCAAAGTTGTGATAAGTTATAAAGATCAGGGAGGAAAATGGCACTTTTAAACCACTAGGGCAAAACCATTAAAACGACCAAACCATAGGGAGCAAAACGAAAGTTAACTCTTCTATAAATTAGTATTTTGTTTCGGCTATATACGGTTTGATCCTCGAGTTGATTCTGGACAACAACACATCCCGATGAAAGCTGCATATATGAAAACCTTTGGGAACTTGACATATTAAAAATATGAAGGTAAGAAGGCACTACAGAGTGACAAGTGTTTAAGGAGGAATTAAGTGAGAAGGGTAATTTTGTCAAAAAGAAAAAAAAATATATGCACATGAAAGTCACATGCCTAGAAACATGCACATGCAAGTCACATGTTATTTCCGCACCCCCCACCCCCATTTTTTAAAAGTTCGTAACTTTTTTATATGTCATTTGTTTTTGAAAAAAATATACTATAAAATCGAGTGTTTTTTATCTTTAATATGAGTACCCTATTGTTATATTTTAAAAGAAATTAAAAACCCAGTTGCATATTACACAATAGACATGACGTAAAACACAATGTGTATCAAACTAAAAATACAATCGATGACAACAGATAAAAGACACAATGGACATAACGTCAAACACAATGAGTATCAAACCAATTACGTAATGGAAAGTAGAGTAAAAACACAATTGATGACAACAGATAAAAGATACAACTAATGACAACAAATAAAAGACACAATGGACAGCAGACTAAAACACGATGGAGAACAGACTAAAAACACAATGAACAACAGACTAGAACACAATGGACAAGAAAACAAAAACACAATAAACAATAGATTAAAACACAATGGATAGCAGACTAAACATAATGACCCAATGTATAGAAAATCCACCCAGTTGAAAAACATAATAATCAGAACCAATAACACAATGTGTAGAAAACCCAAATATAACACCATTATCATTGTGTTATAGGTTCTGATAAAAACGCAATGGACAGAACCCAAATTAACATTGTGTTATAAGTTTTGATAATTACACAATGTATAAAAAACCCTAATAAAAAACGTAATGACTAAAATCTAGTTGAAAGACATAATGACCAAAACCAGGACACAATGCAAAGAAAACCCAGTAAAAGAAATTTATTTTATTTTTATATAGCAATATCATACTCATATTAAATATTAAAAACACTCGTTACTATGGTGATTTTTTTTTTTAAAATATCGTATGAAAAAATTATGGACATTTTAAATTGATGGGGGAATTGGCATGTACATTGCATGTAGAGAGAGAAAGTCAATAAATGTAGGATTTCTTTTATGCCCGTTGGTGTGCGTTCGGTGCGATATGTTTTTATTGATATTTTGAGCTCATTTTATGCATTAGTCAAGTTTTAAATTCATAAAACACGATATTATACTAACACTAAACACACACTTGGGCAAGTGCACCCATCGTGAGCGTAGTATAGTGTTCGTAAGATAGTAAGATACTGAGGTCGTCTAAGGACACAAGAGCTTTTAATACCGGTTTATCCTCAACGTCTAATTGATCTAAATTTTTGAGAAAAGTTTTGAAACATAAAAATAAAACTAAAAATGAAAAGATAAAAAGAAAAACAGATAGACAAGATAGAATCACTTGGATCCAACTCGTCTTTAATGTATCCTTTGATGATTTTCTCACTTTCGAACTTTTTAAGAGATTCTCTTAGTTATAGTAGTAGGCCCCTCTTTTGAAGGTGACGTTACTCTCAACCCAGTGGTTTGAGTCAGCAGGGATACAATCCCAAAGGGTCAGAATATTGAAAGACAATTAAGTTAGTTATTAATGCGAAAAGTGGTAGGCCCCTCTTTTGAAGGTGATGTTACCCTCGGCTAAGTGGTCAACGAGGATACAATCCCAAGAAGCCGGTTTAATGTATTAATAGTAGTTTACATATGAGGGGTTCAAGCTATTCGCACCCCCGCCATCCAATACCGTTGGGCATTGAAGGAGGTCCTAGTAAGCTTGAACCAGGTCCTAGTAAGCTTGAACCAGGTCCTCGCAGGATCTATACAATGAACGAGACAAGAACTTTACCAAACCATCCCCTAACCCACTTCCAGGTAGTTAACGTACTTTATATAGACCGTAAAGACATGAATGATGACATCATTTACTTTATATAGACAGTAAAGCAACCTCAAGACATCATGAAGAAATGGAAAAGAAAATTCACCTTCAACATAAGAAACTAGTTATTAAAGTCATTAATACAAACCCAAATAAAAAGTGCCAAAAGATTAAAAATCAAAAGTAATACATTAAAAACTTGTCTTCACCAAGTGATGTAAGAGGCTTAGCCAAACATGGCCTTTGATTGGCAAGAACTCTTACGATCAATCTTGGATCCCGAGACTACTACACACACTCCAAACATGGCCTTTGGTGGTGGGTGTTGGTGTTGTAGTGGTGGTGGAGTGGTGGCAAAGTGGGAGAGTAGTGGTTTGCCAAGGGATACCTTTGAAGTGAACCAAGCACCCCTATTTATAGCCTGAATAGGGCCCTGGCCAGGGCCCCGTGTCCAGCCAACATGGCCCGTGGCCATCATCTTCTCTTCCTTCATTAATTGCAATTGTGAGTAGAGTGCCCCGCACGACCCCGTGTCTCCTGGGCCGAAGGTGGTTTTTTTGAAACACTCGAGACCGGCATGGAACTTACTTATACCATATGCTTGCCAAGCGATCAAACATCCTCCTTTTTAACTATAAACCTTCGTAAATATCAAGAGGACTTGGGAATGGGTTAGGTTTGGGATAAGGGTAGGTGGTTTTTGGTTAGTGGTTAGTAAAAATGGCGAAAAGCGTGAAAAGCATCGGTTGTCGTAAAACTTTTTGTTTTTGTGATATTTATTCAATCTAAGCACATTCAAACAAGATTTCTTTAATGAACTTGTTTGATTATTGCAACATTCTCTTTTTTTTGTCACAAGATAACCGAGCTTTTTACTAAAACAAATGGGTTTAAAAGAAAAAGGTTTTGGTGGGTAATGGGTGTTTGTTTTTCGGGTTTTTGAAACAAAAAGGTTTAGGCTCAAAGGGGTTAACTAGAGGGATTTTGGGTAGGTGATAAAAAAGAGGAAAATAATGGTTTTGAAAGGAAAATTGGTTAGTCCTAATGCCTCTATAATTTACTTACTTGGGTTCAAGTTGGTAAGAACCGGGAATGTATCGTCTTGGCAAGTTCTAGAGTCATAAGAACCAAGCGGCTATTCACACAAGAAATCAAAAATGAGCATTAGTTTAAAGATATATACATGTATGCTCAATAAAGGCTCAAAACTCACTTGTTGTGGGAATGGGTTTATAATGTGATCAAGTATAGATAATCAAATTTTAAATAGATTTGCCATGCCTTTTCATATTTTTCTTATTTGGTTCTTCTTATCGCGACGCTATCGGTTGTAAATTTGTAAAAATATAACCTTTTTGGAACTTGTTATTTCCGAATTAAACCAAGATAAGTAAGATTTTTTGAAAAAATTTGGGGTGATTAGCGATTCCAATAGAGTTTTGTGTAAGGCTTGTTATTAGGACTTGCAAGATTCAAGGTTTTAGCATCCCCCCACACTTAAATTACACATTGTCCTCAATGTGTCCCAAAAATAAGTTTTTGGGTTGATTTGAATGTGTAAAAAGTGTTTAAAAACAAGTTTTTCTGTTACTGGGCGTCTGGCCACGGCCCCGGGTGGTCCGGGCATGGCCCCGTGGTCAGATTGCCAGTAACAGATTTTAACAGAATGCTGGCCACGGGGCGTGTTCAGTAAGCATGACCCGTGGTCAGTTACCTGATCTGGAGATTTTTTCTGCAGAGCCAAGGCACGGGGCGTGTTGGGCTGAGCACGGCCCCGTGCTGCACATGCTAGAATGTTGGAAAAGTTGACGGGAGGCTCTGTTTTTTGTGTATGGGGTGTGGTTTTAACGTCCCTTTGGAAATCTCCATCTTTTCGAGTGTGATTTATTCCTGAAAAGTAAGACTAAATTAGGAAACATAAAAGTTAAACTAAATTAAAACTAAGGATAGTTCCGCGGAATGCCTCCATGGCGCGCCACGTTTATAAGGGTCCTTGGCGAGACACAAAGTCAGTTATATGTTACCCGAGCGGGATGTCTCGCATCCCCTGTTGCACCGTTGGAGAGCGTCATCCAAGCTTGAGTCTATGACATTCATGTAGTTGACCGGTTGTCCTCCACTCTTTTCCCAACCCCGAATTTCATCTCCTTGTCTCCAACCCTCAATGTTAGCTTCCCGTCACTCATATCCACCATGGCACGAGCGGTGGCAAGGAATGGTCTCCCTAGAATGAGGAGAACTTTGGTGTCTTCTTCCATGTCGAGTATGACAAAGTCGGCCGGGAAGACAAAGTCTCCGACTTTTACCAATAGGTTCTCGACGACACCTTGTGGGTGTTTGATGGACCTATCGGCGAGTTGTATGCTCATCTTTGTGGGGCTTGTTTTACCTAGTCCGAGTCGGTCAAACATTGATGCGGGCATGAGGTTGATGCTAGCCCCAAGGTTGGCTAGTGCATTTCGTAGGGGTGATCCCCTAATGGAGCAAGGGATGGTGAAGCTTCCGGGCTCAAATTTCTTTTGTGGGAGTTTGTTGAGGAGTGCAGCAGAGCATTCTTCACTTAGATTGACCAATTACAAGGTTTCAATCTTTCTTTTGTGAGTGAGGAAGTCTCTCATGAATTTTGAGTACTTTGGCATTTGAGTGAGGACTTCTACAAATGGAAGATTGATATGCAATTGTTTTAGTAAGTTTATGAATTTTGTGAACTACTCGTCGGTCTTCTGGCGAAGTAACCGACCGGCGTTGGGTACCGAGGGATTATTGGTAGGTTCGGGATTTTGTGTGGTAGTTGTTTCTTTGTGGGGTGAGGGCGAGTTTGTGGTTTGGTTGGGTGGATTATTCTTGGTTGGGGGTCGTGGTGTTTCCTCGGGATCTACGGTCCGGTTTCTTAATGTTATGAGGTATACTTGCGCCTTCAGATTGGTTTCGTATTGCTAGGTAACGCGCCTTGTTGTCTCTCGGAGAAATTTTGGGCTAGTTGACTTAGTAGTTTTTCAATGTTTTGAATACTAGCTTGCTGGTTTCTAAAGTTGGATTCCGTTTGTAGGAATCGATCCGAGTACCTTTTGTCGGTTTCAGAGATGAGGCGTGTGATGAGGTCTTCAAGCCTCTCCCGTCCCCCTTATTGTTGTTGAGTGAAATTTTGTGACTCATTTCTTGGTTGTTATTGAAAATTTGGTCGTTGATTTTGATTTTGTTGGTTACTACTGTTTCCGGGGTCCCTCCAACCAAGGTTAGGGTGGTTACGCCATCCTTGGTTGTAGGTACCCGTTGGGGGACCCGATAGCCTAGGTCGATTATCAATTTAGTTTACCATTTCCGTTTGATTTTCCATTTCCTTCATACAACTCCAATTTTCATGTGGCCCACCACACCCTTCACAAGCCATAACCCAGGTCGTTTTTTGCCTTTTTTAACTTTTTGATTTTTGAAGATAGGGCCTCGATTTGGGCTTGTAAAGAGGTGCTCTCATCTACTTTATGGGCACCCGGGGCAATAGATTTTAAGCCTTGGGGGGTGTACCATTGAAATTTGTTTTGAGCAATTTCCTCAATTTGATTATAGATTTCACTTGGGCGACGATTACCTAGGAGTCCCCCAGAGCTCGAGTCGAGTGTTTGTCTCGTGTGTGGCAATAATCCATTATAGAAAGTTGATACGTGTTGCCATACTGCGAGACCATGATGAGGGCATTTCCTAAATAGCTCCTTGAATCTTTCTCAAGTATCATATAAGGACTCCCCGTCCCCTTGTGAATATGTATTGATTTCAGTCATTAGCGGTTTTAGAGGGCAGGAAATACTTATATAGAAATTTTTGGGCAAGTTCATCCCAAGTGTTTACCGAACCACTTGGTAGGGTGTTTAGCCAAGCCTTAGCTTGGTCTTTTAGTGAAAAAGGAAACATACGGAGGCGGACGACATCGTTTGATGCTCCGTTGATCCGGAAAGTGTCACATATTTCCAAAAAGTTGGTAATATGTAAATGGGGATCTTCATCAGGTAGGCCATGGAAGGTTGCGGAATTTTGGAGCATTTGGATCAAATGCGGCCGAAGTTCGAAGTTGTTGGCATCGACATTCGGTGCATTGATTGCGGCTCCGAGATTACCGACCGTGGGCCGTAGGTAATCCATTAGGTACGCTGATCCGCCATTAGGAGTTGGTCCCCCGAAGTCTTCTCTTGATTTTTGGCTTTTAGTCTTTTTCTTAGAAAGCGTTCGGGTTCGTCTAGAGGCTCTTTTAAGTCTTTATTGGAACTGGAGCTCATGCACTGCGTAGAGAATTCAGGCCCTGCGATTGAGTTCCAAGTCCTTCGATAAAAACAAAAAAAGAATGTCGGTCAGATCTCTCACCACGGCCCTGTGGTGAGTGACCACGGCCCGTGGTCGTGTTTACATGCTGTTTTCTGGATCCCAGTTACTGGGGAGTTCAGCACGGTCCCGTGATGCATCCCAATGGCCCCTTGGTCACTCTTCTGTAACTCAGAAAACAAAAACTGCCAGTAAGATTAATGGGCACGACACCGTGTCTGACTAGGCACGACCCGTGATGAGCTTCTGCTGAAACTAAAAAATTAAGAAAAAAATCCAAAAAAATAGAAAAAAAAAACAAAAATGATTAGGCCGTTGATTTTAAACTTTCTTAAAATCCTTGTGTCCTCGACAACGGCGCCAAAAACCTTGGTGTGCGTTCGGTGCGATATGTTTTTATTGATATTTTAAGCCTATTTTACGCATTAGTCAAGTTTTAAGTTTATAAAACACGATATTATACTAACACTAAATACACATTTTGGAAAGTGTACCCATCGTGAGCGTACACTACGTCAAAACTGGGCTTTAGCCACATTTTTTCCAAAACCTCCCTGCCACACATTTGAAAAAATGTGTGGCTAAAGGTCATTTATAATATTTTAAAACACGTTTAGTCACACAACTTATTATTAATGTGACCATTGTATACCAGTTCAAAACATTTAGTCACACTTTTCGAAAAAATGTGACATTTTCTAGCTAATCTAGCCACAGCTCGAAAAGTGTGGCCAAATATGATCTATTGCCACAATATTTATTTGATTTTCTAATTGATGTGACGATAACACATCTTGTCGAAACTTTTAGTCACATTTTCAATAAAAAATGTGTCAATCACTAGTCACAGTAAAAAAGTGTGACCGAATGTTACTAACTGACACTGTAGGTTTATAATGATGTGACTAAAAGATTAATACATATAGCTACTTATTAATTTGTGTAGCCAAAGAATATTGTTATTAGCCACTTATAAATTTTATCTATGGCTAAAAGTTATCAACTGTGATGATAAAACAAAATACGTGACTAAATGTAGTATTTTATCACACTTCAATTCATTTACGTGACTATCCCTTTTGACTCTTTATCCCCTCCATTTATTTCATCCCCAACCATCTTCTCTGCTTCCACCTAGCTACTCAATCAAAAACCCTAATCCCCAATTCCCATTTTCACCCAAAATTCAAGATAACAAACCACTAGAACAATGTCTAAACGATAGGTAAGTCCAGCACTCCATCGGAGAAAAGGAAGCTTAAATCAATTCAACATAATAAACCGTTTATTCGAGATCCATTTCGAGGTGTTGGAATGGTGGTAATCCGGTTGTTGTTGTTTCTTGTGTTGGTGATAGTCCAGCTAAGGTTGAATTGAATGATGATTTGAGGAGGAGGCGGTCTATTTCGGTTGCTTGGCATCAGATTAGTGACTCTGAGGTATAATTTGGTACTTAATTAATTAACTGTATGATGTTATTATGTTTGTAGAGTGTTTACATAAGGTGTTAGTGAAATGAAGTGTATTTGTTTAGTGAGAGTTTCATGAAACTAGACCTTATAGAAGGAATGGGAAACAGTTTTCTGCTCAATAAATTTCATCACATCTATATATTATTATTTACCAGTAGTTGATAACTAGTTAGGTTAGAATGTTAAATTTCAGCACAGGAAACAGTTTATGTGATGTGCACACCAATGCCCTGACTTGTCATGTATTATGTATGCCAAGAACCCTAATTATGTTGAGTGATTGAATATTTTTGGTTTGAATTGTAGTTATGAGTTTAAAAAGTGGGTTAAATGGATCTAAAAACAGTATTTTCTTATTTAGCTTCTTTTAGTTTAAATGAAAACATTATGTTCCCACCCCTGTTTTTGTAATTATTATTAAGGTTTAAAAACAAAAGATGATTCTTCTGTATCACTTTAGCAGTTTTTGTGTTCTTATTTATTATCAGGGCGCTTTAGTAGAATAGATTACATGGTTTAATTGCTAAAGAATTTAGTAAATGTGCTGAACTCAAAGTCGTCTAAGTCAAATTGTGAATTGGCATCTTCTTTGTTTTGTTTGTGAGTAAGATTTAGCAGTGTATTTTACTGATGTGCAATGCAATGAAACCTTAGGTGGATGGTGTGTAATATTGTACAAATTGCACTTAAAAGAAGCACTACTTTTATTCAATTTCTACTTTAGCAAAAGTCAAGTGGTGTGTTCAGCGGCATATGTTATAAGTTTTTGATTAGATAATCTTATAACATAGACCCCTAACAGGAATATGACTGACTATTAAGCAATTTGTCCCAATCCTATTAGGACTCACACAAACAAATAAATCGCAATTTGTCTACAACAATCTTATTTATCAGAATTTGTTATAAATTCATCAGCAGATGATCTTATGACATAGACATTTCAATTTATCCCAATCCTATTAGGACTCGCAAAAACAAATGAACTAACATTTGTGTACACTAATCTCTTGATCAGAAATTGTTTATTGCATAGTCTTCTCTCATTATTGAGAGATTTGTCAAGAAATACTTTATAGGAAAAAACCTTCCTCTCCTGGTCATATCATTCGTCCGATGTCCTTGTACGTAGGTTCACTAGTAGTAATTATATATTTTATTGTATTATTTTTAGATAAATGAATAGTTTTATGACGTTGTTGACCATTTTTGGTTTGAATTGTATTTATGAGTTTAAAAAGTGGGTTAAATGGGTCTAAAAACAGTCTTTTCTTATTTGTTGACCATTTTTTGTTTGAATTGTAATGAATATGTATCAAATAACTAAGTCTAATATAGGGTTGTGTTTGTGATCAGATTGTGTTCAAAGTTGATCTCAACTAGAGGTGGCAATCTTGACCCAAAGGCTTTCAAGTGGGTTAGTTTGGGTTGCTATTAAAATTATATGGGTTAATTTGGGTAAGATATTTTAATTAAACGGGTCACAACGGGTCAACTGAAATTCCATCTTGTTATTTCTGGGTCAAAGCAGGTCGACAACTTTAAAGAAATGGGTCGGATTGAGTTTCGTACCAAGACGGGTTTTGGCACGGGGCGGGTTTTGGATCGGAACGGGTCCGTTCGGATCGGGTTCGGGCCGACACAGGTTTCCGCACGGGACGGGTTTTGGATCGCAACGGGTTTTAGGCCGACACGAGTTTCCGCAAGGGTCGGGTTTCGGATCGCAACGGGTTTCGCATTGTATAGCCACACCTAACGGTTTTAGAAACTTTAACTATGCTGCAATGTTGAGGCTGCCCAAGAGTTTAACCCATGTAGAGAAAGTAGAACAAGCTGAGCTCATCATACTTGAACTTTGATTATGTGATTAGTTTCGAATAAACTGTAGAAATACAATGCAAAAAAAAGTATTCAGGTCACGTGATTAGTTTTTAATAATACAAGTTGGAAATTTATTTGCTCTTTTGTTTCGGTTTTTTCGGTTTCGTTTCGAATCGGTTTCAACAATTTTCAGTTTTTTTTTTTTTCGTTTTGGTTTCGGTTTATTGTTTCCGTTTGGTCGGTTCATTCGGTTTCGTTTTGGTTAAGTTTTGATATTTAGCTTCGTTTTAATCGGTTTTTTTGTTTCGTTTCGGATCGGTTTTGATCTTTTTAGTTTTTTATTTCGTTTCAGTTAGGTCTTTTTGTCCGTTTCAACCCGAACCCGTGCTGACCCACACCCAATTCGCCCCGAACCAAAACAACCTTTTTGTGTAATTGACCCGTTTTGACCCGACCCATTTTGACCCTACCCATTTTGACCCGTGACCCGACCCGACCCGTTTGTCAGGTCTAATCTCAACACAAACATCAAGCTGGTAATACAAACCAAAATCATGCCACTTCACTTTTTATCTAACAAAATAAAATAGGTCTTCATGTTTTATAAATCATAAATATAATATTGTTTTATGAACTTATATACTTATCAAGGAGACAAACAAGGGAGCCTAGTAAATCTAGCTGTACTGCTGACAGTAGCAGCATTACGTTTGCTTCTGTCCCGCAATCGATCTGTTCATATAATCAGGCTGCAGTAATGGAAGAGAATTTGGATGAATAGAACGAACTTTCATCGAGGAGCAATGAATTACTGTTTTTGCTTCTGTCCCGCAATCGATCTGTTCGTATAATCAGGCTGCGGTAATGGAAGCGAATTTGGATGAATAGAACGAACTTGCATCGAGGATCAATGAATTACTGTTCGATGTAGCCGCTCAATCTCCAACCCACTATGGATGTTACGTGATGCTGGTGGGAGAGAACCCACTGCCTCTGAAGAAGAGAAACAACTTGCTAATGAGTGTTCAGCAGAAGCAGAACTGAGTGCAAAAGTGAATCAGGTAATTTTGTCTCACTGATATATTATTAAAGCTAATTGTCTCAGCAGAACTGAGTGCAAAAGATCCATGTTTTACTAATGTCTTAAATATTATAATTTCAGATTATAAGTATAATTATAGATCTGTGGGAAAATGAGCCTGTTCTTCGTCCAGCTGCCATGGCAAAATAATGATATAAAAATATATTAATAGATACAGAGATGGAGACTTGTCAACAGGATTAGTCAATAATACTTAAAAGGAGGCTTGCTGATGAGATTGAAAGACAGGTAACACTTTGCATCTTTTATCCTGTGCATTTCAAACAAATAAACTGTTATGTGGAATAAAAATAACAAAAGAAGTATGTTTTTCTCTTTAAGATGATCTGAAATAGTTTATGTTATGTTGCAGAGGATGAAATGCTTCCCATGACCGAAAAATAGGTCATGAAGAAGCAACAACGGGTGTAGGGTATCATATTTATTTTGATACTGACAGGGACTTAAAGCTCGTTAACTTGCAAGAAAAAAAGAGTGTAGCTGGCTAGTGAAGAAATGTAGCTGGCTAGTGAAGAAATGTCGAATTACTTGCAGCATCAACCATTTGTAGCCATAGATGGTGAAGGTGGGCTAAAAAGACCTGCTGAAAATTTTCTCTCAGATGCAAAGTTATATTTTAAAGGTATTGACGAGGAATGTAAACTTACCTTGCCGCGAAGCGCTCGTGCTTTTATATCTATATATACAACTTATATATGAATCGTTTAAGGTTTGAGTTATGTTTCCGCCCTGTATTGTTGACTTCGCCGTAACGTGCGGGTTCCCCACAAGTTTGTTTGCATGTCGACTTGTGTGAAATATCACCAATTTATGGTGGACTTTGTTTATACACGCCCAATTACTAAACTTTTGGTCTTTGGATTTTTGTATTTATCGGATTTTTTTTAATGACAAAACTTACATACCCTAAATTGCACCAAATAAATCCTAATTACTCCTTGCTTGGGATTGAACTCAAGACCTCCCACTAAGAGACAAGAGTCTCTACCAAGTGAACTAGCCCCACATTGGTGTCTTCATCGTATTTATAGAATATATATAAATCATTTCTGTATTTTGTGTATTTGATCACATAGAAGATTCATATGGATTATACATGTAATCTCTTAGTTTTTTAAATTTTAGTTCGGTTCCTCTAAAAAAAACTTCCCTTTAAATGATACTCTAAATAAAATATATACACTATTTAAAATAAATATACAAAAATCTTACAACAAAAGGTCATATATGGCTTAATGGACGATATTGGGCCCGAAGAAGATCTGTAATTGTTATTGGCATGGCTGGAGTGATTGATTATTTAATTGTATAACATCATGTTTTCATGTTTCACATGTAATTGCTCACTAGTTTGTTTGCATGCAACTTGTGTGAGATATCACCACTTTATATTGGACTTTGTTTATACACGCCCAATTACTAAACTTTCGGTCTTTGGTTATTTATACAATATAAATATATATGTATATGTATATATAAATAATCTCTATATTTCATGTTTATGACCCATGTAAGATTCATAGAGATTATACATGTAATCTCTTTTTCTTTAAATTGTTTATATTTCAGTTCGGTTCCTATTTTAAAACTTCCCCTTCAAATGATACTCTCAGTTAAAAAAATACACTATCTAAAATAAATATGCAAAAAATCTTACTACAAAAAGTCGTATATGTTTTCATGAACCACAAAGGACTACTGTTGATCATACATGCCTTAATGGACCACAATTGATAATAGTGTCTTAATGGATCATATTGGGCCTTAATGGTTCGAAATGGACAACTCTAGATTATATATGTCTAAAAGGACCATATTGGGTCTTAATGGATCATGATGGACAACAGTATATCATATATATCTTAATGGACCCTATTAGGCCTTTGTGATATGACCCTTTATGGATCACAATGGACTATAGTAGGGGAAGGTTCATTTGAGAAGAAAATTTTATTGAGAAGAAAAAGAATAAAAGGGTACAATTGTAAAACATTAAATAGTTTTTTTCACATCTCATTTATTATTATGTTTGACTAATTAATTAGTTATTAAGACAATAATCCTCCACACTAAGTATTTTTGCCTACACACATCAAAAGTTATCCTACACATATTGAAATTTATCCTACACATATTGAAATTTATCCTACACAACTCGTAAATTATCCTACACGCCTCGTATTTATCCTACACTATACATGAATTTTTATTTTTATTTTTGTGAAAAATATATATCTTAAAAATAAGTTACAAATTTAATATAGTTAGTTATTAAAGATGAAACTACCAATTAATGATGTATGTAAGTTTACTAATATACCCTTATAGTTACATTAAGTACAAATATTAAATGAAGTCTAATGAAGCATTCCTATTGGTTAAAATTTCTTCTTTTTTCTTCTTACAAAGAATTTCTTCTCATTTGAACCCTCCACGACTATAGTATATCATATGTGTCTTAATGGATCATGATTGACAATAGTAGATCATAAATGTCTTAATGGACCTTATTGGGCCTTAATGAATCACAAAGAACACTTATACATGTATTAATTGACCATATTGGGCGTTAATGGATAAAAATCGACAAATGTAGATCATACATGTGTTAATAGACCATACTAGGTCTTAATGGATCATACATGTTTTAATGGACCATATTGGGCCTTGATGGGTCAAAATGGACAATAGTAAATCATACATGTCTTAATGAACCGTATTGGCTTTAAGGACCACATTGGTCAATAGTAGATCATATTAGTCTTAATGGACCGTATTACTACTTAATGGATCACAACGAACACTAGTAGATCATATATATTTTAGTGGACCATATTGGCACTTAATGGATCATAACAGACAATAACCAGTCATATATAACTCTTAATGGGTCATATTGGGGCTTAATAGATCGTGATGGACAATAGTAGATCATATATGTCTTAATGGACCATATTAGGCCATAATGAATCACAAAGGACTATTGTAGATCATACATGCCTTAATGGACCATAGTGGGCCTTAATGGATCACAATGGACAATAGTGTCTTATTGGACCCTATTGGGCTTTAAAGGTACGCAACGGGCAGCAGTAGATCACATATGTCTTAATGGACCCCATTGGGCTTTAAAGGTACACAATGAGCAATAGTAGATCACATATGTCTTAATGGACCGTACTTTCTACTAGAACGCGTGATGAAAAAAATATAGTTCAAATTATACAAAAGACTTAATTATTAACTTGTACAAATAATTACCTTTATAATTGCCATTTATCCTAATTTTAAGACACCGTCATATGGGGTTGCAAACGAGTTGAGCCGTGCCGAGCCAAGCCAAGCCTAGCCGGAGGTTGACTAGGTTTGGTTCAAGCTTTGTTTATAAAGCTCGAGCTCTACTCGTAGTTGGTTTTTCGAGCTCGATCTCTACTCATTTACTATAGATTAATTATAATTATTATCTTATATATAATTTAATTATTTTTTCATAATTTATTTAGATAGTAATATTATTATTTAAATATAAATAGTAGGCTCGAGCTTGAAACGAGCTTGTTTTTAGGTTCAAACTTGTTTTAGCTCAGTTTGTTCACACCCTAGCGTCTTCTTAATGATAGTATAATACCATCTCGATGTAAAAATATAATTACTTCAAATTATTTTTGTTCCCCGCCCAACTTTTCCCTCTTCCTCAAAAAGCCAAATTCCCCCGCTTATCTCCTTCTTCCTCTTTCCCCTTAACCTAAATCAACTCTTCACCTTGACAAATTTGAATCATCACAAAAACCCTCAGTCTCAAACATACCCGCAAATCAAAGTCATCCTATTCAGACGACGATGACACTTCACCAGAAACAAATCCAAAAACTCATCGAACTCTACACCAAAGACCAATTAATCGAATTCATCATCAACGCCGTCGTAGTAAACTCTACGATGTACGCTCGCATACGTCACGTCGCCGATAGTGACGTATCTCACCGGTAAATCTTTGTCTACGGGTTCGTGTGCGGCACCACTAAAGAAACCCTAACTCAATTCCAGAACTCAAACTACTCAACTGTTTATGATTCCCCAATCAGAAGGTAAATTGTTTTTAATTTCGTTTTTGACAAACAGTGACGCTGCAATAGTGAATAAGGAAAAGCCTCGATAGGGGTTAGGGTTTATAGATGAATGATGATGTGTTTTGTAATCAATGTTACTGTAATTTTATTTGAATCTTTTGCTGTCGAATTTTAAACAGGAGAGTTGATTTCAAATCAAGGAAAAAGGGGTTAGGGTTCAGACAACGCAAATCATATTCCACAGCGTTGTTCAGGTTTGTCTCAAACTTATAAAATTACAAGGCCTAAAGCCGTTTGTTAAACACTAAAATTTAGTTTCCTATATATTTTCTCAAGTAAAATAATTAAGATTTCGTTAAGGTTTTGATTAATTTTTTTTTTTTTTTGTGTTTTGAAGATTCAAATATTAGATATGAGATTGGAAAATCACCATTAATTTTATCACCATGGGTAAGCATCGTGACAAAACTTCAGTAGGAGATAACTATATGCTACATTAAAAACGAGCACATCATCAAAAACATAAGTTTATTTTTATATAAAAAAATACAGTTAAATCAATTACTAAACTAAAAATACTTCCACATGAGTGGTCAGCTATTTCTGTTAAAGAAGATCATGAGGCTAATACTGATGCGGGAGTAGTAGAACTAAAAAACATGCATTCATCAAAACAGATGACATTGTAACTTAGGTGAGTAGGTGCACCAACTTGGGTTAACCATGTTGCTTTTCTAAACTAGAAGCGATGCTTAAGAAGTGTGTGGACCAGAAGGGGATGCTTTGTTAAATGGTCTAAAATTCATGAAGGTGCATTTTATGATGCCTTGTTTGTATCGTTTGGCTTATTTCAAATGGGGTGACTTTATTATTCAGTTGATGGTAAATAGAAAATAGTTTTTTTATTGGCTGGGAAGTTAATATTTTTAACGCTTTAGGCTGTTCTTGAAGTACCGGTATTTGAGAGTATAAACCGGTACTGAAAATGTTAAAAGTCGGTACCGAATCGGTACGAAAAATGTACCCGGTTTGGTAAATTCGGTAGTGGTACCGGTTTGGAACCGGTACTCGGTACCATTTGCTCATCCCTAGGAAGCTCTCCAATTTGCAGTGGATGGCAATAGTTGTTGGCTACAAGTCAGGTGCTAATACCAGAATCCACATTTGTTTTTGTACCTTTTGTACCAGTCACATGTCTTTCACCTGGTAATTTCTATTGTGCATAAATGTCTTTCCCCTGGTAATTTCTATTGTGCATAAACTTTTAGCTGATGTAGATGAGAAGATTTTATTGAAAATATATAAAATAGGACTTACTAGTTGAATCCTAAAAAACATTCTATTTATGAGGCAGCTGTACAGACAGTTTGGGACTCATTTGATGTAATTCTTGATTCACATCTCTTGTATTTTTATACTAATTAGATCAGTGATGTAATTGCCTGTAAAATCTACTAGTGAGATTGTACCTCATCGAGTTATTGGTTATTATGATACAGGTTAAAGGTTGTGGAGAAGCATCCTGTGACTCTATATTCTCATTACCAATCCAGGGGTACATGTTGGGCGTTGTGTCTGCTTGTCTTTCCGCGTTGGCTGGGGTTTACACATAATTCTTGATGAAGAAAAATAATGACACCTTATATTCGCAGAATGTTCAGCTGTATACGTAGGTTTCGTTATTCTTTATCATTTTCTGGTTTTATAGTAGAAAATGTGATTATGATGTTATACGGTTGCCTCCTACATGTTTATTTCAAACTTGGGGAAATATTTAACATCGGACGGCTTTTTCTAGATGATTTTAGAGGAGGGTTTGAGAACGGGCCGTGGTGGGACCACCTTTTCAATGGCTACACCATCACAACATGGCTGGTGGTATTAAATAAATATAGGTTCCGCTGGTCTTCTACTGTCATGGTTAATGAAGTATGCTGGCAATATCATAAAGGTTGTACTTTTTTTATGACTTGTATATTTTTTCTTATCTTTATCATCATTATTACGGTATGAACACTTACCCTTTCAGTACCTCCTTAAGAGGTCCCATATTCTTATGACAAATTGTTTCTCTTGTAGTTATATGACTTTATATGGTTCGAATTTACTAGGATTTTGCATTATTCTCACTGTATGCTGGCTATTTGATTGACCAAAGTACCACAACATGTTATGTAATTAGTTACAGCTTCTGCAATCAACTATGCAAGTTTTCGCATAGACTTTTCCACATGCTTTCATATATCATTGTGATAGTGTGTGTTCAATTTGACTCTGTGATCATTGTGATGTATTACCTGCTTTGATAACTGTGAATGAACCCTATTGATGTATGTTTTTTTAACCTTTTTAAGTGCGTTTTCTAAATACCATTACATGCTGGGTGTTGGAGATTATTTTTAACCCACACTTAATTGCATTCAGAGGTTTCAAGTAACGACTTTGATTACTTGTTTTAGTTACTTTCGTTGACCAAATGTACAATTCTGGAAAATATGTTACAACATGAGGATAACATCTTACTTATCATTTTTTGTTATTCTACTGGAAAGTATGTTACAACATGAGGATGACATCTTATCATTCTATGTTATTTTAATTTTCAGGAGCTGTCTTAAAAGCACACTAGGAGTCTCCTACTGTACAATTATGGGATGTGTTTTGTAAAAAGAAACACCCAAATGAGTCATCGTCTTAAAGGGCTAATGTGATCCGCGTAAGTTGTTTTGTTCATAAACTGTGTAACCAACTTGGATTAAAGTTGTATAACTACTTGGCTGTTTTATTGTTAATCAGAAGCACATGCAAGAGATTTCGGTTTTAATTAAGACCCAAGGAAAGATTTGAAGAACATGGTCACCTTCGACTCCCAGCTAATGGGGCATGAGAAAGCACATGGCTTCGCCCAACAATTCCCTTGGAGTGGTGTTATGCCTGAAATGGTTTAAACAGTTTCGTAGCCGTCACCACAGGTACACTGATTCTTGGCATGCTTATAATTGTTTTATTAGTTTTTTATTTAGCTCTACATGCTGGTTATTCGTCAACATTCATATCCCCTCCATCTTCTCCAAGAGCATATAATACTTGTACTTTGATCATAAAAATTACATTTTTTCCATGTTGGATTCATAAAACTAACATTTTAGTTCACCTTTCACAACAGGCGAGCAATCACCATTTCTAGAATTGGAGGAACTGGAATCAGGCAAAGGCAAGAAAGAAGTGGAAGCAAAACCTATGAGTACACGTTTTTCCATCTGATATTTTCATTGGCGAGCATGTATTCGTGCATTCTTTTATAGGGATGGGGCAGTTCAGCAAGCTCGGATCTCAATGATGCTGGGTGGCTGGTCATTGATTGAATTGTTCACTACTTGAAACTGGTGGCTGGTCATTGATTTTGCAATGAAATCTTGGAGCATTCCACAAAGACAAAACAACTAGATATAAGTTTGCAAAACTTTCAAGTCTAAAAGCAGAGAGTATATGGATTTGAAGACAACCTAGAATTAGTTCTTAGTTTATGTGTAGCGGCATTCACTTTGCAACTATTGTGGATAGGTTTTGATTAGAAGTTTATGTTTTTAATTAGTATGTAAATTGAAAACTTATGTATGGATTTTGGTTTATTATTGTTAATATCATTTAGGTTTTCTCATGGTTACTGTTGTTTTAATTTTATAATAATTTAAAAATAAAATGGCTAATTATATGAAAATGGTCACATTAAAACACAATAAATACGTGTGACCAAATGTTAGACAATAGCCACATTTAAATTATAAAATTTCACGTGGCTATACATAATTGTTAGCCACACTTTCGTCAGTTTGTTTCTTTTATGTGGCGGAACCATAACAAATGTCACTGAAAAACAAAATATGTGTGACCAAATGTTAAATAATAGACACACTTAAATTTACAAAATTTCATGTGGCTATACATAACCATTAGCCACACTTACGTGACATTGTTTTTTGTTTGTGTGACTAAATTATAGCAAAAGTCATGGGAAATAAAAATATGTGTGACATAAAGTTAGACAATAGTCACTTAACAGTACAAAAATGTTGTGTGTCTCGTAAACGTTTTTAGCCACTGTTACAATAAATTCATGTAACTATATGATAGAACCGGCCACAATTCGTCACATTGTTTTTTTGTTTGTGTGACGAAATCATAGCAAATGTCATGGGAAAAACAAATATGTGTGACCAAATGTTACACAATAGCCACACCATAGTCACTTTGTTTCTTGTATGTGTGACAGAATGATAGAAATCGCCATATGAAAAAAAGATATGTGTGACTAAAGATTAGACAATAGCCACACTTAAAATTACAAGATTTCGTGTGATTATAATTAACCATTAGCCACACATAGTCACTTTGTTTTTTGTTCGTGTGTCTGTATAATAGAAACAACCACATTTAAAATTACAAGATTTCGTGTTGCTATAAATAACCATTAGCCACACCATAGTCACTTTGTTTTTAGTTTGTGTGTCTGTATAATAGAAACAACCACACTTACAATAAGTTCATGTGACTACATAATAGAAACAGCCACACATACAATAATTTATTTGGACGTTGCTACCCTTTAGCCACATTCAATGGGAAAAATGTTTGATTACAACAACCCTTTTTGCCACACTTTTTTTTAATTGATGTGGCTAAAACAAATTTTTTTTGTAATTTATGTGACTATATAGTAGTAACGGTCACACTTAAAGTAAACACATGTAGTCATTGCTATCCTTTAGCCACACTTAATGAAAAAAATGTAAGATTGTAACAAAAATGTTGGTACCCTTTAGCCACATTTTTAAGTTCTACGACCACTAAAAAGTGTGTGTGGCCGTATGTTACCTACGATGACTCGAGCTTTGGTCACACTTGACCTGAAAAAAATATGTGAGGCGAAAGACATATAGTCACACTTTTTTTGTGTGGCTGTATCCCTATTTTGGCGTAGTGGTAGTATAGTGTTGGTAAGATACCGAGGTCGTCCAAGGACACAAGAGCTTTTAATACCGGTTTATCCTCAACGTCTAATCAATCTAATTTTTTGAGAAAAGTTTTGAAACATAAAAATAAAACTAAAAATGAAAAGATAAAAAGAAAAACAGATAGACAAGATAGAATCACTTGGATCCAACTCGTCTTTAATGTATCCTTTGATGATTTTCGCACTTTCGGACTTTTTAAGATGATCTCTTAGTTATAGTAGTAGGCTCCTCTTTTGAAGGTGACATTACCCTCAACCCAATGGTTTGAGCCAGCAGGGATACAATCCTAAAGGGTCGGAATATTGAAACATAATTAAGTTAGTTATTAATGCGAAAAGTGGTAGGCCCCTCTTTTGAAGGTGACGTTACCCTCGACTACTTGTTTTGAGTCAGCAATGATACAATCCCAAGAAACCGGTTTAAAGTATTAATAGTAGTTTACATATGAGGGGTTCAAGCTATTCGCACCCCTGCCATCCAATACCGCTGGGCATTGAAGGAGGTCCTAGTAAGCTTGAACCACGTCCTCGCAGGATCTATACATTGAACGAGACAAGAACTTTACCAAACCATCCCCCTAACCCCCTTCCAGGTAGTTAACGTACTTTATATAGATCGTAAAGACACGAATGATGACATCATTTACTTTATATAGACAGTAAAGCAACCTCAAGACATCATGAAGAAATGGTAAAGAAAATTCACCTTCAACATAAGAAACTATTATTAAAGTCATTAATACAAACCCAAATAAAAAGTGCCGAAAGATTAAAAATCAAAAGTAGTACATTAAAAACTTGTCTTCACCAGGTGATGTAAGAGGCTTAGCCAAACATGGCCTTTGATTGGCAAGAACTCTTACGATCAATCTTGGATCCCGAGACTACTACACACACTCCAAACATGGCCTTTGGTGGTGGGTGTTGGTGTTGTAGTGGTGGTGGAGTGATGGCAAAGTGGGAGAGTAGTGGTTTGCCAAGGGATGCCTTTGAAGTGAACCAAGCACCCCTATTTATAGCCTGAACAGAGCCCTGGCCACGGCCCTGTGTCCAGCCAACACGGCCCGTGGCCATCATCTTCTCTTCCTTCATTAATTGCAATTGTCCGCAGAGGGCCCCACACGACCCCGTGTCTCCTGGGCACAGCCTCGTGGTCTACTCTTTGCTGTACTATCAATATTCTGCGTATCTTAGAGTTGACCACGCCCCATGTAAAGCTGGGCACGGCCCCGTGGTGGGCGTAGAAGCTTCTGCAGGTTTGTCTTGTTGTGCGGGCTCTTGACCACGCCCCATGCCCAGCTGGGCACGGCCCCGTGGTCAGGCTTTGTTCCCTTGTTTTTGCTTTGGGGATGCTGCCGAGGGGTCGTGCATGTCACGTTTATTCCTTCTTTTTGTATTTATGTTGGTTTTGGCTGCTTATTTGCTCCTTTTGTTCTTTTAAGCTCGTTAGGTCCTGTAAATTCAAAAGGAATAGTGAAACAGCTTTTTCCAACATTAGTAGTTTTATGCCTCATTTGATGTAATTTATATGTTGCATTCTGCACACATCACCCGTCTACTATTTTTTTTCCTTAAAACTAATCACAGCCCTCTAAATTTATGATCAATAGACTAGATTTACTCTTACCCTTCTTATTTATTTAAGTTAATTACATGATTAGTCCCTGTGGTTTAAATGAAGTAACAATGTCAGGTACTAATAGTGTCACACCCCCAAAATCCACCTGCGGAGTATCACCGCTTGGGAGCGTGACTGACCAGGATCAAGCCACCAATCATATAGAACAACGTAAATAGTAAAAGTAATTGTCATTTAACCAAACCAATCCATATGAAAGGTGTTAAAAGCATAAGTGTAATAACAAAGTTTAGCGGAAGCGTATGAGTAAAACCCCAATCATAAATAAAGCATGTAATGTCATGATGTTTAAATCAAGCATACACGATCCTTGTCCACAACGACCGCGCCTCCCAGTGCAAGCTCCATGTATACCTAACGACCTGCAAGGCATGTAACAGAGAGTCAACAACTAGTTGAGCGAGTTCACAGAAAGTAAGTTCGTAATAGTAAGTTCGTTTGTAACGTGTGGCTCTACTGGGGCGATAGTATGTTCTATTGGTGGGGGCTTCCCATGTTTGCATATACACTAGACTATTTGTAACCATAACTGTTCTTCTTACCGAGAACAGTAGTACGTACAAAGTTTACGTAGGTTTTACGTAAGTGTCCTTCACAACCGAGGACAGGGGTACGCGGGGGTTTACGTAGGTTTTACGTAAGTGCCTGACACAACCCGAGGCAGTAGTGAGTATAAGTTTACGTAGGTTTTACGTAAGTGTCCTTCGCAACCTGAGGACAGTGATGAGTACAAGTATACATAGGTTTTACGTATGTATCATGCGCATCCGAGGATGATGGTAGATAGTCTAGTAACAGTGTAAGTACAAATCTAATCCTTCAACCCCATTCCCAATCCCGGGAATCCCATGCCTTGGTAAGAGTGTGACCTTGGTTTGCTCGGTATGTTATTGCTTCTAGTGTTTATTAATGGTTAGGTCCGTTACACACGACCTAAGGTACATTGCACAATAACTCGATGTAAGTGTTTACGTTCAATTAGAGTTTACAATTCCTTGATGTTCAAACAACTGTGTGTGATAATTGATTACAGATTGACATGACATGGTTTGCACATTACATACAGTAATATACAGTACATATACAGTATCATATCATACAGTAACATGCAATAACATACATACAGTGGTGGCAGGATAAGTGTTTTTCATTGAACATTTACTTGATTCTGTTAACAACTCAACAAACTCGGACTGTATAAGCATTAACAAAAACTCAGACTACACATCACTTGTAAAGTTCGGACTATATATATATATCATATGAAATTCGGACTATGTATCTCAAATGAAAGTTTCAGACCTTGTATCATCAAAAGTCGGACAACATATATTACATGTGAAATTCGGACTACACATACTCCACACAAGGTTGGACCATACATTATTCATATAATTCGGACCCAAGATATCAACAAAGCTCGGACCACACAAATATCAACAAAAGTCGGACCCCTTATCATACAAAAGTCGGACAAGGCATTGTTCTTTAAAACTGGGACAACCCATTACATCTATAAAATTCGGACCCATGGCCTCAATAAGTTCGGACCTTGTGATATGTAACAAATTCGGACCCTTGTATATCATTCTAAAATTCGGACAAGTGAGCATCACCTAAAACTCGGACTTAAGGGCCTTCACAAGTTCGGACTTTATTCACCAAGCCAAAAACTCGGACCATATATATATATATATATATAAAAATATATATATATATATATATATATATGTTAATAAAATTCGGACTTCGTATAAAGCATAAAACTCAGACTTCATCTCTTATTAAAAGTCGGACTACATACATGAATCAATACTCGGACATACTTCACTTACATAATTCGGACTCAAAACCCTAATCGCACAGAAACATAAGATAAGCAATGTAACAGTTACGTTCTTACGATCAAGAAACCCTAATTTCATACATTTGCATTGCAGTAATCTAATCATCAATCAAACATCTCTATCATAACAGGCATCTTAGCATCAGACAAATGATTACACAACTAATCATAACCATTTCACAATAATCAGAATTTTTCAATAAACGCAGAACCATCATATGAAGAACTAGGGTTTTTGCATGAATCAAACAATCAATGATTAACAACAAATAACCATTAAACAATTACCTTGGATTGATTCTAGATAAAGAGAGGGATCAAGAGTGATGATTGAGAGCTTGTGCCAATGATGAAGAAGATGATTGTAGAGAGAATTGTAGAGAATGATGTGAAAGTACGTATGTTGATTTTGTGTGATGATTAGTGAAGGAGGTTAGGGTTAAGAGTGATTAAGATTTCACTAACTACTCTACTCACCCCTAAGTATCATGTTTTACATAAAACACACCCATCATAATATAATTTACAGTTTCATCACCAAGTTCATGTATTTGTCAAATCATTCGAAAGATAACACATAAACATGCAATAATCACAATACACTTTATCAAGTCACAACGTATACAGTTACAAAGCAAACCAATTGTGCAAGTAAACAACTAAACAAACAGTGAACGTGCAATAAATGCGAAAGTGGAATCTCGGAAACTCGAGTTGTCACATTATCCCCAACTTGAAAGAAATTTCATCCCGAAATTTAGCATGCGGTTACTGAGGAAGCTAGTTAAGTTGTATCGTTTACTGGTTTCCCTGGGGTGTCACATCATCCCCCCGTTGATTTGGAATTTCGTCCCGAAATTCTGTAGTAGCTTGAGCCTCAGTAGTGGTTGCACGGTTTTCGAATAACTGGGGATACTTGCGTTTCATTTGGTCTTCTCGTTCTCAGGTGAACTCTGGGCCACGACGGGAGTTCCAACGAACTCGTACAAGAGGTATTCTAGTGTGCTTGAGGACCTTAACATCCCGATCCGTGATTTCAACTGGTTCCTCGACGAACTGCAACCACTCATCGATAGTGAGTTCCTTCAAAGGAACTATAAGGGTCTCATCTGACAGACACTTCTTCAGATTCGACACGTGGAAAACATTGTGAACTGCACCGAGTTCAGTTGGTAGGTTCAGTTTGTAGGCCACTTTGCCTATTTTCTCGATGATTTCGAATGGTCCAACATACCGCGGATTGAGCTTGCCTCGTTTACCAAAACGAACCACACCCCTCCAGGGTGAAACTTTGAGTAGCTCTCGATCCCCAACTTGGAACTCGAGTGGTTTCCTGCGTTTATCAGCGTATCTTTTCTGACGGTCGCGAGCTGCCGCCATGCGTTGTCGTATCTGTGCAATTCGTTCAGTAGCATCAACTACAAGTTCTGGACCTGTGATTTGACTATCCCCAACCTCTGCCCAACAGAGATGTGACCGGCATTTACGTCCGTACAATGCCTCGAATGGAGCGGCTTGAATGCTGGTGTGGTAACTGTTATTGTACGAAAACTCCACTAAAGGGAGATGTTTTTCCCAGCTGCTTCCAAAATCGATAACACATGCCCGAAGCATGTCTTCTAGAGTTTGAATCGTGCGCTCAGACTGCCCATCCGTCTGAGGGTGATATGCTGTGCTCATGTCTAGTCGAGAGCCAAAAGATTTGTGCATTGCTTACCATAGTTCTGAAGTGAATCGTGCATCCCGATCCGAAATAATAGAGGTTGGCACTCCGTGCCTCGAAACAACTTCTTTAAGATAGACGTCTGCTAAGGTAGAGAACTTATGCGTTTCCTTAATAGCCAAGAAATGAGCAGACTTTGTGAGTCGATCTATGATCACCCAAATAGTATCATTCCCACGCTGGGATCTAGGTAGGCCAGTAACGAAATCCATGGAAATTTCCTCCCATTTCCACTGTGGTATCTTTGGTTGCTGAAGTAGGCCTGATGGTTTCTGATATTCAACTTTGACCCTTGCACAGGTCAAACATTTGCTGACGTAGGTTGCGATGAGGGCTTTCATGCTTGGCCACCAATACGTAGTTTTAAGATCGTGGTACATCTTATCCGAACCAGGATGTACCGAGTAGCGAGACTTGTGCGCTTCATCCATCACAAGTTCTCATAAACCGCCATATAGTGGGACCCAAATACGCCCCGTTACATAGTAGGCGCCGTCTTCCTTTTGTTCTAATCGCTGCCTTGAACCGCGTAAGGCTTCAGCCTTGACATTTTCTGGTTTCAATGCTTCTACCTGAGCATCTCGTATCTGAGTAGGAAGACTAGACTGAATAGTAAGCTGCAGGGCTCGTACACGCCTAGGTGTAGTATCTTTCCGACTGAGGGCATCAGCCATAACATTGGCTTTGCCTGGATGGTATTTGATGGCACATTCTTAATCATTAAAGCAGCTCGACCCATCGTCGTTGACGCATGTTCAATTCCTTCTGCTTGAAGATATGCTCGAGACTCCTATGATCGGTGTAGATAGTGCACTTGGTACCGTACAGGTAGTGTCGCCATATCTTAAGCGCGAAAACAACAGCTCCCAGCTCTAAATCGTGCGTCGTGTAGTTCCGTTTGTGAATCTTGAGTTGACGTGATGCATAAGCAATAACTTTATCCCGCTGCATCAATACACAACCAAGCCCTTGTATCGATACGTCACAATAGACTACAAAATCGTCCGTGCCCTCTGGCAATAAGAGGATAGGTGCACTGCAAAGTCTATCCTTTAAGTGCTGAAAAGCGGCTTCCTGAGTATTACCCCATCGATAAGTGACACCCTTCTGTGTTAGTAGAGTAAGCGGCTGCGCAATCTTTGAGAAGTCTTTAATGAATCGTCTGTAATAACCCGCCAAACCCAAGAATTGGCGTATTTCCGTTGGTGTACGCGGTGCAGGCCAGTTCCTGATCGAATCTACCTTGGATGGATCAACATGAATCCCATCCTTGTTTACCACATGGCCTAGAAAGTGGACTTCACGAAGCCAGAAGTCGCATTTTGAAAACTTGGCGTACAGTTGTTCCTTTCGAAGAAATTCCAAGATAAGTCGTAAGTGCTGCTCGTGTTCTTCCTGACTCTTGAAGTAGATCAGAATGTCGTCGATAAAAACAATTACAAACTTGTGTAGATAGGGTTTGCAACCCTGTTCATAAGATCCATGAAAACTGCAGGCGCGTTCGTTAGCCCGAAATGGCATGACTAGAAACTCGTAGTGGCCGTAGCGAGTTCTGAATGCTGTTTTGGAGACGTCCTCATCCCGGACTCTCAGCTGATGGTAACCTGACCTTAGATCAATCTTGGAGTAGTAACTCGACCCTTGCAACTGGTCGAATAAGTCGTCAATACGAAGAAGAGGATAGCGGTTCTTCACGGTGACCTTGTTTAGTTCGCGGTAGTCTATGCACATCCTGAAGGCCGTCCTTGTTTTTCATGAATAACACTGGAGCTCCCCAAGGCGAAGAGCTAGGTCGAATAAAGCCCTTATCCAAGAGCTCTTGTAGTTGCTTTGATAGTTCCTCCAGTTCAGTTGGAGCTAAACGATACGGTGCGCGAGCTATAGGGGCTGCTCCAGGAGCTAGCTCGATTTGGAACTCGACCCGGCGATGAGGCGGTAGACCAGGTAAATCTTCAGGAAACACTTGAGGAAATTCACGTAAAACTGGAATATCCTCTATTCTTTTCTCTTTCGTTGATGCATCAGTAACAAGTGCCAAAATGGCAGTGTGACCCTTTCGCAAACACTTTTGGGCCTTCAGGAAGGAGATGATGCCAACCACGGCACCACTCTTGTCGCCTTGAACTTCGAGAGGTTCTTGACCAGAACGGGGAATACGAATGATCTTCTCCTTACATAGGATCTCTGCTTGCTGTTTGGATAACCAGTCCATACCAATGACGATATCGAAACTACCCAGAACTATAGGAATGAGGTCGATAGAGAAAGTCTGACAAGCGAGGATAAGATTACAACCCTGAACTATGTGCGTGGCCTCTAGACTCTTACCATTAGCTAACTCTACGACATGTTTGGTGTCTAAGGGAGGTGGTGCACGTTTTAACATTTGGCTAACTTTCAAAGACACATAACTAGTATCCGCACTCGAATCGAACAATACAGTAACATAAAAGTCGTCAAGAAGAAACTTACCCATAACTACGTTGGGATCGTTCCTGGCATAACCCTGCCCCAACACAAACGCACGACCCCTAGTGCCGTTGTTCCCATCATTGTTGTTTCCCCCATTATTGTTGTTCCCATTGCCCTGGTTGTTGTTGTTGTTGTTGTTGTTGTTGTTGTTGTTCTGGTTTCGGTTTAACTGAGGGCAGTGTCTTTTGAAGTGACCTTCAGCGCCACAATGAAAACATCCTTTGTTGCCCTATTGTTGATTCTGCGGTGTTTGCTGCTGCTGCTGATTCTGATTCGCAGGCCGCGGGCTCCTACAATCCTTGGCCTCATGACCCATCTTGAGGCACCTCTGACAGCGACCCTTGTTGCACTGGCCACTGTGGTGTCTGTTACAGTTGTTGCACCTTGGGAGGTTCCCTTGATAACCACCCTGCCTGTGACTGCCCGAAGATTGCTGACTAGGGCTCTGATAGTTGTCAGTCTTTCGCTGTTGCACCTGAGACTGAACTGAAGCTGAACCTTTGCTGGAATCCCCCTCCCATTTTCTCTTGTTATCACTGGGGGTAGCAGGAGTAGCAGAGGTGGTAGCGGTAGCAGTAGCGCTGATACGTTTAGGCAGCCTGTCTTGTTCCACTGCCTGATCCGGGAGACGATGAGCTAGACGTTGAACATCCTGGATGTTGTTATGGTTAGCCGATGTCACGTGGCTTTGAATTTCCGGTGCCAGCCCTTTAAGATACAATTCGATACGCCTGATAGGTGGGTCCACCATAGTTGGACACAGGACGCCCAGCTCATTTGACCGTTTGGTATATGCCTCGATCTCCGACCCTGTCATTTTCAAATTGAAGAACTCCACCTCTAACTTGTGGATGTCGTCTCGTGAGCAGTACTCTCGCTTAATCAGCTCTTTGAAATCATTCCAAGGGGTGGCGTTAGCAGCTGCTAGCCCTAGTATCAGAACTTGCGCGTTCCACCAAGTTAGCGCAATCCCTTCTAAAGTACCGGTGGCGTATTTCACCCTGCGAGCCTCAGGGCATTCACACATCTCAAATACCGACTCGAGCTTTTCGAACCAATGGAGGAGTCCAACCGCTCCTTCAGTGCCACTAAACGTGATAGGACGACAATCCATGAAGTTCTTGAAAGTGCAAACAGGTTGCTGAGCGGGTTGACCTATTGTGTATAAGGATAGGACAAGGTTAAACACAAGAGTTGGTTTAGGAATGTAGGATCTAAAGATCATAGTATGAATTACGACTGCAGGGTATACCTCCTGCGTGTGCAGCTGCAAGTGCCGCAGCAACTTGTTCGTTGATAAGAGCCGTCAACTGGGCTTGAGTCAAGTTAATTCGTCCGGCCATGATCTTCATAGCAAATGTAACATAAGTGAGAGAGGTTCGCGAATAGTGCGATGACAGAAGAGAGTAAGCACACAAGTGTTCTCAAGCAATAACGAATAGTAGACAATGTAATCTAAGCATACCATGAGCAAAGTTCCATGTAATTCTAGCATGTAGGCAATAAACATAAACCTTATTACCTAGGATGTTGAGTTCTTGCACGTGGAGCGAGGCGTCGTTGTGGATCGTTAAGTACTGTACTGGTTATAGTCCGGTTTTAATAAAAATGTTTTCCCCATATTAAAACCGAGTTCTCTATAACCAATGGCTTTGATACCAATCTGTCACACCCCCAAAATCCACCTGCGGAGTATCACCGCTTGGGAGCGTGACTGACCAGGATCAAGCCACCAATCATATAGAACAACGTAAATAGTAAAAGTAATTGTCATTTAACCAAACCAATCCATATGAAAGGTGTTAAAAACGTAAGTGTAATAACAAATTTTAGCGGAAGCGTATGAGTAAAAGCCCAATCATAAATAAAGCATGTAATGTCATGATGTTTAAATCAAGCATTCACGATCCTTGTCCACAACGACCGCGCCTCCCAGTGCAAGCTCCATGTATACCTAACGACCTGCAAGGCATGTAACAGAGAGTCAACAACTAGTTGAGCGAGTTCACAGAAAGTAAGTTCGTAATAGTAAGTTCGTTTGTAACGTGTGCCTCTACTGGGCCGATAGTATGTTCTATTGGTGGGGGCTTCCCATGTTTGCATATACACTAGACTATTTGTAACCATAAGTGTTCTTCTTACCGAGAACAGTAGTACGTACAAAGTTTATGTAGGTTTTACGTAAGTGTCCTTCACAACCGAGGACAGGGGTACGTGGTGGTTTACGTAGGTTTTACGTAAGTGCCTGACACAACCCAAGGCAGTAGTGAGTATAAGTTTATGTAGGTTTTACGTAAGTGTCCTTCGCAACCTGAGGACAGTGATGAGTACAAGTATACGTAGGTTTTACGTATGTATCCTGCGCATCTGAGAACGATGGTAGATAGTCTAGTAACAGTGTAAGTACAAATCTAATCCTTCAACCCCATTCCCAATCCCGGGAATCCCATGCCTTGGTAAGAGTGTGAACTCACCTTGGTTTGCTCGGTATGTTATTGCTTCTAGTGTTTATTAATGGTTAGGTCCGTTACACAGGACCTAAGGTACATTGCACAATAACTCGATGTAAGTGTTTACGTTCAATTAGAGTTTACAATTCCTTGATGTTCAAACAACTGTGTTTGATAATTGATTATAGATTGACATGACATGGTTTGCACATTACATACAGTAATATACAGTACATGTACAGTATCATATCAAACAGTAACATGCAATAACATACATACAGTGGTGGCAGGATAAGTGTTTTTCATTCAACATTTACTTGATTCTGTTAACAACTCAACAAACTCGGACTGTATAAGCATTAACAAAAACTCAGACTACACATCACTTGTAAAGTTCGGACTATATATATATATCATATGAAATTCGGACTATGTATCTCAAATGAAAGTTTCAGACCTTGTATCATCAAAAGTCGGACAACATATATTACATGTGAAATTCAGACTACACATACTCCACACAAGGTTGGACCATACATTATTCATATAATTCGGACCCAAGATATCAACAAAGCTCGGACCACACAAATATCAACAAAAGTCGGACCCCTTATTATACAAAAGTCGGACAAGGCATTGTTCTTTAAAAACTCGGACAACCCATTACATCTATAAAATTCGGACCCATGGCCTCAATAAGTTCGGACCTTGTGATATGTAACAAATTCGGACCCTTGTATATCATTCTAAAATTCAGACAAGTGAGCATCACCTAAAACTCGGACTTAAGGGGCTTCACAAGTTCGGACTTTATTCACCAAGCCAAAAACTCGGACCATATATATATATATATATATATATATATATATATATATATATATATATATATATATATATATATATGTTAATAAAATTCGGACTTCATATAAAGCATAAAACTCAGACTTCATCTCTTATTAAAAGTCGGACTACATACATGAATCAATACTCGGACATACTTCACTTACATAATTCGGACTCAAAACCCTAATCGCACAGAAATATAAGATAAGCAATGTAACAGTTACGTTCTTACGATCAAGAAACCCTAATTTCATACATTTGCATTGCAGTAATCTAATCATCAATCAAACATCTCTATCATAACAGGCATCTTAGCATCAGACAAATGATTACACAACTAATCATAACCATTTCACAATAATCAGAATTTTTCAATAAACACAGAACCATCATATGAAGAACTAGGGTTTTTGCATGAATCAAACAATCAATGATTAACAACAAATAACCATTAAACAATTACCTTGGATTGATTCTAGATAAAGAGAGGGATCAAGAGTGATGATTGAGAGCCTGTGCCAATGATGAAGAAGATGATTGTAGAGAGAATTGTAGAGAAGGATGTGAAAGTACGTATGTTGATTTTGTGTGATGATTAGTGAAGGAGGTTAGGGTTAAGAGTGATTAAGATTTCACTAACTACTCTACTCACCCCTAAGTATCATCTTTTACATAAAACACACCCATCACAATATAATTTACAGTTTCATCACCAAGTTCATGTATTTGTCAAATCATTCGAAAGATAACACATAAACATGCAATAATCACAATACACTTTATCAAGTCACAACGTATACAGTTACAAAGCAAACCAATTGTGCAAGTAAACAACTAAACAAACAGTGAACGTGTAATAAATGCGAAAGTGGAATCTCGGAAACTCGAGTTGTCACAAATAGTTTAAAGTCACACTTTGAGGCATCAACTTTCAATTTTGTAACAACTTAGAGTACTAAGACTAACATATGTTAGCTTTTACTCTTGTATCCTTGGATGACCCCAGTATCTTACCATCACTATACTACGCCAACGATGGGTGCACTTGCCCTAGCGTGTTGTAGAGAGTTATAGTTTATATCGTGTTTTATAAATTTAAATCTTTGATAAAATGAGTAAAAAGTACTCGAAAATATAGTGAAAATCTGTATACACTCGAACACACCTCAAGTGATCAAAAGCATTTTCTAGTGAAACAAACTCAAGATATTGTGCCAGTGTTGTTGAAATGCCAAGAATACAACAAGCACTAATCAGATTCCAAGATTCATTTAGAAAAATATCCACTAATTTAATCCCACTCAGATGAAGAAAACTCTAAATTACAGATTAGAAGTAGGAACAAGTAGGCCTAATAAAAGATGCGGGTTGAGTTGCGGTGGTGAATTCATTTTTCCGGCAACAATGGCGGTGGTGAGTTGCGGCTGGTGTGGTGGTGGGTGTTTAATGGTGGTTGGATTTTGGTTGTAGAGATAAGATGGTGGTGATGGGTTTTATGGAGGTGAGATGGTGGTGGTGGGTGTTCAATGGTGGTGGGGAGACGACGATGGTGGTTTGGGGTAGAAGAAGTAGTAGGGGTGGGGTGGGACCCACAAAGATATGTTGTTCTATTTTTGTTTTTCTTAATAAGCAAGGGGTACTTTAGTATTTTATGAAGACTTAAGTGGAAAACTTAAAAGAGGCTAGTGATAAGGATCACTTGAGTGAAAAAACATTACAACCACTGGGATCACCTATGTAATTATTAAAGTCAAATTCAACTCTTCAAAAATTGCAAACCGCGGGGACCAACTAGACATTTAACTATATTAATTATAATGTGTTGGAAAATGGGTGAAAATTAATGTATTTTCATCTAGTGTAAATGTGTTTATTTCCCAAATTTTTGACAAATATATTTATATTTTACTTTTGTTAAGATAAGTACTATTTTGTGGTTTCTTATCTATGTTTGTAAGAGCTTTACAACGAAGCAAATCGCGTCCAAATCCAAGCTAAAATGAATGAGATATAGATGCTCAAAGTTGTGACCTTAACTAAGGAAAGCTGGGAAAAAGCTGAAGGGAAAGGAGTAGAAAAAGTGGAACTTGTCCGACATAGGAGGAGAGAAAGAAAGTGGAATGGCTCATACATGGAGCATTCCTTCCTCGTTGTTCCCTAACCACCAACTCACACTAGTTAATGCTTTTAGTTTTAAGTTTTTCTCTTTGTAGGAATAAGATACACTCATCGGGATGATGAGAATGGCCAAAGGACGTTGAAACAGCACCCCATGCATGAAAACAGACGACTTACGACTCAAAATCTTCAAATCAGTAAGTGCAGCACAGGGCCATGTGAGGTAAGCACGCCCCCGTACCCCATGTCTGCTGAAAAAATTTTGATTCTGGAACCTTGACACGGGGTCGTGTCACATAGGCACTCCCCCGTGTTTGTCTTCTGGAAAATTTCATTACTGGCACTTTTGACATGGGGCTGTGGCTCCCACATACACCCCCGTGTCTAATGCCTGTCTTCTGAAAATTTTGTTGTTTTTAACACACGTTTTACACATTTAATCAAAACTGACCAATTTTGGACACACTGAGGACAATGTGTAATTTAAGTGGGGGGGGGGGGGACTTGAATTTGTTTGTCATAAAACAATCCTTGCACAAAACTCTACTTGGAACCGCTAAAACACCCAAAATCTTTTTCAAAAATATTTTTTAGTTGTTTTGTCTTGTTTATAGTTTAAGTTAGAAAACCAAGTTCTAAAAAGTTCAAGTTTTTAAAATTAACAACCAATAGCGCCGTGATAAAAAAGAAACCATATAAGGAAAATTCATACAAAGACATGACAAATTTTTAAAATTTGATTGTATATATACTTTCACATTTTTTACCATTTTCCCACAAAATTGTGAGTTTTGAGCCTTTAACGAGCATCCAATATCATATCCATACTAAATGCTCATCTTTCATTTCTTGTGTGAATAGCTCGTATGGTTCTTACACATCTAGAACTTGACAAGACAATACATTAATGGTCCTTACCGACTAATCCAAGTAAGTATATGATTGGGGCATTAGGATTTGAAACCCTTTTCTTTTTTCCTTTTCAAACTTATTTTCTATTTTTATCTCCCCACAAAAACTCCCCTTAGTCAACCCCTTTGAGCCTAAACCTTTCATTTCAAAACCCACAAAACACATCACCCAGAAACCATCTTTTCATCTTTACACCTTTTTATTTTAGTAAAATTCGGTTCTTTTGAAAGAAACGCAAAAGCAAGTGACTTTATTCTATAAAAAAACCTCTCTAGTTTCTTGAAATAAATAAGCAAATCTATTTCTTATAAGCATTTAGTTCATAAAAGTCACAAAATAAATTTTCAAAAGAAAACCGACATTTTACGCCTTTAGCCACTTTTCAATAAAACTACCTACCCTTAACCAAAAACCTACTCTTTCAAAGTCCTCTTGATATTTACAAGGATTAAGTTAAAATGGTGGAGGTTTGATTTCTTTTCAAGCATATGGTAGGAGTAAGTTCCCTACCGGGACCGAGCGTTTCACTTAATTCATCTTCGGCCGAGTGTTGAGTGATCACTTGTGATGTATATGAATGTATATATAGCTAAATGAAATTTTAAAATATATGTTTTGCTTAAAAATATTTATTTTTCTTCAAATGTTATAAACAAATCATGTCGAAAAGGATTGTAAATAAAATAAAAACAAGAATAGAAAGAACTTGGATTCCCGACACTCTACAAACAAGACCCAAAAACTTCTCTTCTACCCATTCCATTTGGGAGTGTAAGCAATATTAAAGAGTTTTGCTTGAGAACAAGCAAAGATTCAAGTGTGGGGATATTTGATATGCGCCAAATGGAACACATAAATTGTATCAAATAAGTTATAAAAACAACCTTTTTTAGTACTAATGTTGGAAAAATGTGTTTCTTTGTTTACTTTTAATTTTCAGGACTAAAAGGGCTTAAATGAACAAAAGGAACGAATTAAAGGAAAAATCCAGCATAAGTACAGAAGAAGGGAAGTTGATACACTATACCAACCCTCCAAGCTTCACCCCAAGAACAAAAACAACAAACCAGAACCCAAGCACGGGGCCGTGCCTGCCGAGCATGGGACCATGCCCCACTCAAGATTCCCTGAAGAAAAAGACAAATAGAAGATGATAAGGGACACGGGGTCGTGTCTCCTAGACACGGGCCGTGGTCAACTCTCAGATTTGCAAATCTGGGTTCGTACAGCAAGTACAAGGGCCATGGGGTCGTGTCGTGGACACATGGGGCCGTGTGTGTAAATGGGCTGACAAGTGCATTAAATGAAGACAGAGAAGGAGAAGGACAAGGGGTCGTGCCTACCAGGCACGGGGCCGTGTGAACCTACTGTTTCCAACTATAAATAGAGGTGCTTGGCTCACTTGCAACTCATCCCTTGGCAAACCACTTCTCTCACACCTGCCACCAATCCACCACCACTACTACCATCATCCACCATATTCATTCATCATCCATCCTTAGAGTGTGTGTGTAGTAGTATCGGGATCCAAGATTGATAGTAAGAGTTGTTGTCAAACAAAGGCCATGCTTGGCTAATCTCTTACATCACTTGGTGATGATAAAATCATTTATGTATTCATTTTGATTTCTATGTTTTGGTAACTTTTTAATTGGGTATGTATTAATGACTTTAATAACTAGAATTTATATTGAAAGTGAACTTTATCCTAACATTTCTTCATGTTTTGTTGAGTCACTCATTCGTGTCTTTACGGTTTATATAAAGCGCGTTAACTGCTTGGAAGGGGGTGAGAAGGCTGGTTTGGGTAAAGTTCTTGCCTCGTTTAGTGTATAGATCCTGCGAAGACTTGATTCAAACTTATTAGGACTTCCTTTGAGGCAGATATCATCAAATCTGGGGAAGTAAGAACAACTTGAATCCCTTATAAATAAACTACTATTAAAACTATAAACCAGCCTTGCGTGACTGTATCCCTGCTGACTCAGACCAATATGGCTGAGGGTAGCGTTGCCTCCAAAAGAGGGACATGTCACTATAACTAAGATAATCTCTTAAAAAACCCAAAGAGTGGAAATCATCAAAGGATACATAAATGACGAGTCAGATCCAAGTGATTCTAACTTTGGTTAGATTAGACGTCGATGATATTCTGGTATTAAAAGCTCTTGTGTCCTTGGACAACCTTATCACACCCCGACCCGCAGCGGAATGGTATGGGGCATGAAGATTGCCCAAAGCTTATGGCACTATTAAACTTTCATAATTAAATATATCATGATTTAATGTCACACTTTTCCTATAAGTTTCAAATATTCAAATAATACATCAACTTGTCCTTTTAATTGCTAAGGCAAATTTCCTACGTGATCTTGATCCAGTCCTGGCTTCAATCCTCTACACTTGTATCATGTGTAAAATAGTATTTTTGGGTCAGCTACAAGAGCTGGCGAGTAAACCGTGGTTAAGTAAAATAGGTTTACCATTTAAAATTTAGAAATAAAAGTAATACGTTTTACCTTTTTAATTTCAAGTACAATTAAATATTAAACATGTAATCAATCATGTGGAAGAAACGCACAAGTAGTATGAACATAAAATAGTAACTGAGTAATGATTAAGACTAAGACCGACACCAAAACCCAAAACCAACACCTTGCGTCCCACACCCAAAAAGGGTGTGACTGTGGCGATACTAACATCCTATAGTTAGGAGGAAAGGTCAGCCCAAGTCTAATGGGGCGATACCGACATCTCCAGGTCATGAGGAAAGGTCAGCCGTGGATCCACTGAATGAATGACTATTGACTATAATGACCAACACAACCACCGCAATAATAACTTCAATAAACAACAAGAAAAACAAATAATGCATATACGACACACTAGATTTTGCATGTTCGATTTTAGATAAAAACAATTTGATCGAAACACAATGATACACCCCCAAAAAGTTAGTGTAAAAAGGGGAGAGGGTTTACTCACAGTTTGCGAAGAGTTAATCCACGAGGATTACCGCACGAGTACACGAGGTATAACAATTGACTAAATCGCCCTAGAATAAATATAACCAAAATTCTAAATAACGAAATACTTGAACGAAAGGACAATATATAAATTTTTAGAAAGTTGGGTTCTCCTATTTGGGGCTTAAATGATTATTCATTATAATAGATAAATCGATACTTATATAAAAATTCATGATTAATTCTATAGTAATAACAATTTAGTATGTTATCATAATCGTTAAATGCTACCAATTTAGATTAATTAATATAAATTATCTAACAAAATCATACCTTAGATTTCATGGTTATCACATTTCTAATTTAAAATAATAAATTTTATAAAGAATTTTTATTTACTTAAAAAATCCATTGATAAGCTAATTATTTAAAATTATAGAAAATTCATATAAGAGTCTCAAAACCGTTATAGAATCAGTAAAAATATTTATAAAATTTATTTGTGATAAATTTGTATTTTTGAATAATTAAAACATGTATAAATCCAAATTATATTCATGAATTCCCAAAAAAACAAAAGAAAAATTATATTAAAATTTCCTAGTGTTTATATACGCTGAAATAGCCAATAAAAATATTAAATGAATTTATTTAAAATTATCTTGTATTTTTATTTGATTTATCTAGTGATTAAAACATAAATAATTCACCAAAATTTCAACTGATATCAAAAAACTCCAAAAATTTACAAACAATACACAAGTATGATATATAACAATATTATATTTTCAATTTCATCAAACACAAGTCTAGATCTAAAAGCCCCAAATTTTATGCATGAAGAACTCTAATTTCAACTAAAATTAGATCCGGATAAATTAGCATTCTATCACTGAAATTGATAGAGGTCTTTTGTAGAGCACGAAAAATTAACTAAGTTGTGCTTTGGAATCACCTGAAAAGGTTGAGAATTGAAGGAGATATCGTCCATGGAAGATACGAGCCCTAGAGTGTTCTTCGATTAAATTCGCGAGATGTGTTTGAGGAAATGAAGAAATTTCAGTGGGGTTTTGCATGTTTTGATCGAGAGAACAAAGGGTATGAGTTTCAGAGCCAAATTTTACGATTTGAGTCGAAACCCACTTTGTGTTCTTGAAACTTTTAAGAGTTTTTAACGGTGCATTAATTTGATCTTGAATGCATTGGTTACATGTGAAAAGGAATGATTCGGTGAATCTAGTCTTTCATCCCCACCAAACCGAAATATTTGGGACTTGAACGGACAAGTTATAATGAGCAAAACGTTTCAAATTCGTCGGATAGGGTTGATGTTCATCAAGGTCGCACGCTGGATAGGTTCAAGGAAGAAATCAGGTTCGCGCCAAGTTGTATTTAAATTAATAAAATGCTGAGTCTTTCAACGAGAGGTGATGTTGTTAAGCTGGTTTGTTGGTTGCCTGATAACCTGGAGGTCTTGGGTTCGAAACCCGTCGGGCTCCTTGTTTTTTCTTTTCTTTAATTAACAGTTTCAGTATATTCATAAACACCCCTTATACTTCCTAACTGCTGCTAACTGAGTTTAACCATATAAAGTAACCTAGTTTGTTTATTTCTTATAATTAAAGTTTCAATTGTATACAAAAACCACCCCTTAACTTATAATTTTATTTAACTAACCAATCTAACTTCGTTGAAGCTTCCCTTATATAAATCTAACTAAACTAACTAAGTTTCTTTATAAAGTTAACGTTTTTCATTCGGTTTTAATCCAGCGTGATACGTGACGATTACTTAAATAATGAAATAAAAAAAATTAATTGAAAAGGATCCGGTTTTGCAATCCGGATCGGATTTCGGAGACCCGATTTTGACGGATGTTACAAACCTCGGTATCTTACCATCACTATACTACACCAACGATGAGTGCACTTGCCCTAGCTTGTTGTAGAGAGTTATAGTTTATATCGTGTTTTATAAATTTAAATCTTGATAAAAGAGTAAAAAGTTCTCGAAAATATAGTGAAAATCCGTACACACTCGAACACACATCAAGTGATCAAAAGCATGTTTCTAGTGAAGCAAACCCGAGATATTGTGCAAATGTTGTTGAAATTCCAAGAATACAACAAGCACTAATAAGATTACAAGATTCATTTAGAAAAATATCCACTAAATTAATTGTTAGGATCTGAGTTTGACTTGATTGTGCTATTTTAATTAAGGTGGTAAATGGAAGAACATAAAACAGAGAATAATTGCAGCGGAAATGAATGTAAAACTTTATAACACAATCAAGGAAATATTAGCTTTGATCATACAATGCATTCATTAGTCAAAAGATTGAAAGATTACAAAGTTTCAACTTATGCATGCATGAACACTAAGTCCCCCTCAGCCTGAGCTCACAATGGTTGTTCGTACAAGATGAGTGTGTGTGCAAAGAGCTAATAGAACAGTACAGACACTGTCTATTTATAGTACAACTCAAACCACTGTGGCATCTTTGCTGACGTCACCTAGATAGTGAAATCTAACAATCCTGACAACCTACAAACACTGATGCAATTACAGACACTGTTACATTAATGAATGATTAACTAAACACTAATGAAGCTATCCGCTGTTGATGCTTAAACACTGATGAGGCTGATCAGTGCTTTTCTCTAAGGTTGATCAGGCCTTTGATTCCAGCAGTTCTTTGACACCAGCAGCACTTTGACATCAGCAGTTGATTGGTCTTCAACAGTCTTTGCAATCAACAGGGCTTTGCCATAACAATCTTTATAATGCAAACAGTCTTTAGGATCATCAGTTGTTAAGTGCCAATGCCATTGGAGGGAATTAGTCTTCAAACACTGCTGATTGGTGGTCATCTGTTGAGAACCAGTTTTAGCTTTGTATCATCTGTTCTTCAAGGAATGATTACATGGGCCAACAATCTCCCTCAGAACAGATGATGCCAAAACACTTTATTATTTTGATCTTTATTCTCTCATCAACCTTTCCCGAATTTGCCCTTTGAACTGGAACTCAAAATCCAAGGAATCGGTGTCATCTTCATCACTTTGAAGTTGAAGGTTCATTAGATCTTAGAGGTCAACTGCATTCAGACCAAGTGCATCCTCCCTTGATATCCTTTCAACACTACCATCATGTAAGAGCCTTATTATTATTTAACGATTTCCGTATAAATTACAAAAATAAACATGTAATTATGAGTACATATACATTAAGAAATACGAGTTTATTAAAACTTTTACAATTTAAAGGTAATACAACTTAATATGAATGGATTCGTCGTTTAAAAATGACGACGAAACAACGTACGGAAGCTTTTATCTTGATCGTGTTCGGTTCTTCGTAGAGCTTGATCGTCATCCATCATCCAAGGATATACCTACATTTCATAAACCATGAAATGATTTTAGTTATATTACGTTTATAACATATATAAACTCGTCCGAATTCCCTAACGAACAAAAATCAAGAAATTTCCAGCTTTGCATCCCTCACGGGGCGCGAAAGACTTAAGCAAGTCCTTCGTGGGGCGCGACAGCCCTCGCGTTGCGCGACTGTGTTACCAGGTCATCGTCGCATGCCGCGATGACCTGTTTTCGATAGAATGTTCACTTAGCTGGTGCTGCAGATACCCAGCTCTATTTATCTAACTTAACCTATACAAAAACGTGCATAACTTTTGATCTAGTTGTCCGTTTCGCGTGATTCTTTTTCCTACGCGACCGTAATTATATTACGGACCCGTTTATCACCTCGGTTTGCATAAAAAATCGGATTTATCCACAATTGGCTCATAAATCCTTTAGGTGATTATTCGACCCGTTTGGCATTATCATCTCACTACATGCTCTAGAAAAATAGTTAATTCCTATCATTTTTACCCATCCCGGGCTTGTCAAACCTTAACGTTTTCGCTCCCATCATAGAGTTTACATAGCCGTTTACATTCACCGATTCTTTTGTATCTATCTAAGCATTTAACCACAATTTACTTCTTAGTCTATTTTGACCCGTTTAGGGGACTTTTGAGCATTTAAACATTAAACTAGCTCTTTTCACTTCACACATTTTATTCCCATACTAAACAACTAATTTTATTCCTCCACAACAATTTTTGTGGTGGATTTAACATAAGGAATACATAATCCCAATTTCTACCCTTTGGTTAGTCATTTTACGCATAAGACCCGTGTTTAGACATTCGACCCACGAATGTCATTACCTAAAATTTTTATACATATCTAAGGGCTTCATAATCATAATACAAGTTCCTAAACAACCTCTAAGGGTCGTTTGCCTGATTTACCCAGCAAGGACTTTTTGGTCAATTTTATGTCCTTCATTTTACGGCGAAGGACCATCACTATCTATTTGACCAAAATTGCACTTTTAACAATAAATTCATTTTGGCGTACCTGGCTCGGGTCAACGTATAGACCCGATTTATACCTTGCTTTTATTTGCCGCTACTTTATAGCGACGCACTTATCCACCTCCGGTTCACTCCTGTGACCATACGACTTGACAACCAACGTTAGTCAATATTGTCAAATGGTGTTATTACCACCATTTGACCCGTTTGGCCTATATGACCAAACATTTGTATTTATAACAAAGCATGGTTTTTAACTACCCATTCACACGTCCAATCCATTTTAGAATTTACTACAAATATTCCTTTTTCTTACATTTTTAACCCATTTCGGCTTACGTCGTGGGTATCCATTTAATCTCCACTTACATTTAGTCATCATGTGACTAAATTATCCTTTTTATCTCTTTTTCCATTACTAGTTACGTTACTAGATATTTTTAAGAAAACTTATAATTTCTTAGTCAATTCATGACTAAACTACCATTTCGCCTCTTTTTACCATTAACCTTGGTTCATGTCGGAACCCTTTCTTTAACATAATCCATTGTTGTATTTATCGTCTATAAAACAATTACGTATATTACAAATGGGTGTAAGCTTTACTTACCTCGTATCCAGATTACGCTTTTCTTCTCATACTTGATTCGTTTGACCCGCTTTCTCCCCAAGCTTCACCTAGCTTGTTAAGCGCCAACTATCATTCATCATTCACAAGGTGGTTAGTTTAATCATAACTTAATACGATTACTCCACCTTACGCATTTTATATCCAAAAATTATCATTCGTCGCATTGTAGGTTAGTTTGACTTTTCTAAAGTCAAATGGCCATTAATACATGAATTGCACATTTAAGTTTATCAACTAGTTTAGGCATTTTCAAATGACCCGGTAGGCGTTCTTTTAAGCCACCATTTTAACTAATCTTTTAACCCCGTTCCTTATACTTTTAACACTTCAACTAGTTCAAGCGATTATCAAAGCTAACTTATTTATTTATTTCTCAAGAATTAAGGGTTCTCATCTATAAGTGAAACCCGTTTCATCATATCGCTAGCATTCATCAGAACACATAATATAACCAAGTTTTACATATCAACTAGTAGATATCATGATTTCAAACATCCATATTCATGAAATAATTTACCAATTTCATTACAACATTCAAGAACCCATCTCAATCATGTATGATCAAATACTTGTGACAACCACCAATTTCCGGTAACTTTCGTACATCTAAAGTACTCATTTTTAGCTACATTTTTATGTGTTTTGAACATCCGAACTGCATATTTCATGACATACACTTAGAATACTCATGGAATACTTATTTTTGATGTACATGATTCATTTTTATTGATTACATTTGAAACAGTTTAAACAATGCATCGAAACGACTAGAATAGCACCTAGAAAACTAGTGTTCTGACAAAAACGCAGGATCCGCAGAAACCATCTAAATGACATCTTTAGGACTCAGACGAAAGTCCAACATCTAAAATACATTAAACCCTAACTAGGAATACAAGGGTTTGGTTTAATACCTTCCCGAAGTCCGATTACACTAAAAACTGCCCGAAAAGCACTAAAAGCGACAATTTCAACACTTTTCCGCAGAAATTCTACAGAAATCAGCAATTTAATCTTTTTGCAACATATAAAAGTACTGTTTAACATAGAATTCATATGAGGATACCTTTGGGTATCATCCGAACCAATAACTACATCAATTCACACAACTTACACAAGCTTAGCGTTCAAATAACAACTAACGGAAATAACGCCAAACGAATATCCGAACGATATCAGATCTTTTTTTTAGTGACCATCTAACATTATTTGGATCATTTTGGTCTAGTAATGGTCACTTACCACATTTAAATACTTAAGTCCCTAACACATCTAAGCTTTCCTTATCCAGTTCTACAAAAATTCTAACACTTTTAATCAAGTGAAACCAGTTAAAAAGGTTCACCAAACATGAACCCCCCTATTGTGAACCACCCCCATGTGGGACCTATATGCTCAAGTTTTTGCTAAAAATATCTAAATATTTTTACTAGTTATGCAAGTGGTGAATGTGGTGATTGTTATAATAACTAGTTACTAGATTTACTAAAGCTCATTACTTCACTTTTCATCTTTCTTAACACACACTTAAGAACTCTCTCAATATTCATACTTTAGCCAAGAACACCATCAAAAACCTTTCACATTATAGCCTACTTTTGATCATCAATATGGAGCTTGGTGGTACTTAGGATGATCTAAAGCAACTACAAGAAGAAGCAAGCCTTTCCATCCATTCAAAAGCTTTCAAAACCCCAAGATCAACATTTTTCTTTTCTTTGATCATCATCTAAATCATCCCTAGCCACAAGTGCTAGAAGTAAGCCTCTAAAATCCTTTTTTTCATACTTATTTATGTATTTATTGTTTAAAGAACATGTAATAAACTAAACAATCATACAAAATAATATGAAAATACAAAGAAGCAAAATAAAAATCATGATATAAAAGTTTGTTTATGTTGTGATTTAAGGATTATTACTTGCATAATTGATCTAGTTTTGATGATCTGCATATGAATAACTTGTTATATAATGTTTAAAAACATAATCTAACAAGTGTACATGAAAATGTTAAAGGGTTTTTGTTAAACATAAATGTTTAAATGGATGATCAAAATCTTTGGTTTTGTTAAAGTATTTAAGGTTTTTTTCCACTAAAAACAATACTTTTACAAGATTATAAAAAGAAACATACAAGTTGGATTTTTATAAAAAGTTTGATAAAACTAGAAGAAAAGCATGGATTTTGAACTAGTCAACATATGTTATGATCATACCAAAACCCTACATGTTATTGATTTCATCTTATTAAGATTTTGATATAAATCTCATATGTTTTTATTAAGAATGATATGAGAAGATTGTTGGTGATTTTTATAAGAAAAAGATATGTTTTATTAAACATGGCTAAGTATATATTTCAAAGGAAATATGGCCATTTTTCTTAAAAATCATGTGTTATAAAAACTATCATTTTTGACAAAATCTTTATTTGAATAAAAAGATTTTAAAGAATAGTTTTTATAAAAGCAAAACTAGTTATAAATATATATTTTTGAGAAAATATATAGTTATCTTAACAACTTATGTGCTATGTGTTATTTGTTTGTATTAGTTATATGTATGATAACTAGGAACTTGAATACAATGGTACAAATAAACACAATGTACATTTCGACTAAAGTCTTACAAGACTACATGTAAATACGCCTTAAAAACAACCTACGGACATTCCGAGCCTTCGGACACAACTTATGGTCAAAACGGACGACGGGCAAATCTATAAACATATCGCCATTCCGAGGAGTTACTACGACGCTAAGGCGGTCTTTCGACGCGGATACATATATATATTATCGTTAACAAAATTCGAAATTTTAGAAACTTATAAAAACTTATATGTCTTCTATTTAACTAAAAACTCCATGTATGGTGATTTTTATAAAATGAAAGATGTTTCATAAATGGGCTTATAATTACAAACGGGCTTATTTTTATAAATGGGCTTATACTTACAAAATGGGCTTATTTTTATAAATGGGCTTATACTTACAAATGGGCTTATTTTTATAAATGGGATTATATTTACAATTGGGCTTATCTTCATAAATGGGCTTATCAAAATACGTGGGCTAAGCCCAATAACATGAATACACGGGCTAAGCCCGATGTCAAAACATATGGGCTAAGGCCCAATAACATTTGGGCCCAATAGTATTTAGGCCCAATAATATTATGGCGCAATAAAATAAATTCATGGGCTAGGCCCAATAACATTAAGACATGGGCTCGTCCAATGACATATAATTGATGAAAATACAATTATACAATTTATTCATACAAGACATGAAATCAAGAGGACAAGACCCGATGATACAACTCACAAGATACAAAATTAAATATATATATTTGGTGATATATATATATATATATATAATAGTTTAACAAATCATACATCTAATACACAGTTCAACGAAAAACAAAGACATACAAGTCTTACACACATTCAAGACACAAGACTTGTACTCAAGTCATTTATAAAGACCGAAGTGTCTAACAAATATAAGAACATTTGTAGGTCGCAACACTATTCAGGACAACCGCACGTAAGATCATAGTTACTTCTATTCACGGACGCGATTCTGTGAGTACATGTCCCCTATTCATTTTAAATGCTTTACAACTTTACAACTATCGGGGAAAATACATGTTCAATTGTATGTTAAGTCATGGAATAAAACATCTTAGATCATGTGCGATTAGGGTCATACATCTAAGCACCATTAATCCAGTTTGGACCTAGGTACAAGTGGTTAGATCTAATGGGTATTGGCGAGCCCCACTCTTGGTCGTGGACCCATACAGAAGAGTGCGTTTGTGTCCCAGTCGATAGTAGTCGACATGAAATCGTCTAGGTTTGGATTGCTTCCTAATTCGTCACACATATTAATGTCCTCGCGAAACATTAATGACCAACGATTTCATTGACGCTTTACATACTACATCATTACATACAGATACATCTTATACAACTCACATTTTATGGATACAGTTTATACAACTCACATTTTATGGATACATTTTATACAACTCACATTTTACAGATACATTTTATACAACTCACATTTTACAGATACATTTTATATAACTCACATTTTACAGATACATCTCATACAACTAAACTGCATGAACTCGCCAACTTTTGTTGATGTTTTCAAACTTAACATGTATTTCAGGAAATTAGTGGACCATGCGGACATTTCAGTCAAGGAAAGCAAGTATCAAGACTCCATGCCACCATTTGAAGGGCTTACCCGTTATATACCGCCCCTTTGCGATGATATAGTGGTCAAAGCCTTGACATTTTAAGACTTACATTTTGATGTATAAAACAATGACAACTTATTTTCATTTGATGGTTTGTAACCATTACATTTAACTTATGTTGCGTTCTTTTGAAACGATTATGACAATGGCATTGGAGCTTGTTTTTTATTTAGTATGTTCACTTATATTGTTATGCAATGAGAACCGATCAGATCACACCTCGCGCTTCCGCTATGAGCGGGTGTGACAGATTGGTATCAGAGCATCGATTGTAGTGAACCAGGATTCTTTCTCGAGTCTAAGTCTACAATCACTAGGGACCTCTCACGAAAACCTCTTGTTCATGTTGAACAGATTATAAATAAAATTGGACAGGTCAAAAGGTTTTCATTGCATAAACATTTTTCAAGGTCCACTACAACAAAAATTCACTTCACATAAAATCAAGCGAGGACATTTCCATGGGTGAAGTCTATGAGAAATAGACACACTACATTAACAGACTATGTGCCTACAATACATTACATTATCAGTTTACGCATTATAAACGGTTTACAAGTTCAGCTTATGCAAGATAGAAATCCTTGTTAGATAGGATTTTATGTGATTATATATAAATGATTTATATATGTGTTCTAAGGAATATTGTGGCAAGAACAAAATGCCTTCGACTTCGAATTCCATTGTCATCCTTGACACACATAACATGGTTAAGACACGGCATCTTTTACACAAGACATAATACTCTATTTCAAAACATAACATATTTTATACAATACATCTTCCATGAGAATATCGACCTCACGTCTATTGCGGAGCTTATAACGAACGTGGTTCCTGAGTGAGACCATAAAGCATTGATCCCGTGGAAGAATGGTTACCTTCTCGCGGATGCTGAGACGCCTGACTTCAGTAGTGACGATGAGGCAGAGGTGGCAGCCTTAGACAACAACTCCATTAGTGGGACGAGGTCCCTGTGGCTCATACAAATCATGATTGATGACACTCTTGTCCAGTTAAGGAAGATGAAGTACTCATCTTGAAGGTGCCCCTCCAGTTGTTATCTTTACAAATTCTCTCTATTTTTATTTCATTCGATGTTGTGTTGTTCTGCAAGTGGTGACAACGGACGTTGACACGTGAACTATCACGAAGTTTCCTTCTATGTTGAAGGTATATAGACAATAGTGTCCTCTCTCTGACTGATCGCCTGCTCTGAACGACAGAATGCTAGGGTGACCATGCAAGACAATTTATTATTACAGGGGCCCACGTAATAACAACTTGTAGTGCATGGAAATTCTGGTGGACTCTGCGGGTCAAGCTAATGATCACTATCCATTCAAAATTCTTAAGTGGTCAAGTTTCTATCCAGTAGAACACTAAGTGACATGGTTACTATAACACCCTACAATACAATACAGGAAGACGATACGTATTCATTCGCGTCTAAACATTTGATCTATAACACGAGTTGTTCGAGACTAGTCATCTAAACAAACAAAACTTGTTAACCACTCATGGAGGATCTTTCCTCAACATTCTAGAATTCTTGTACATGAGTTGGTACCTTGGTGTCTATGGCACCTTATCTTACTTATTGGAAATGAATACAATAAATTCCGTCATTTGACATTTGTCCTATCCAAAGGGATAGTATGGCATGAGGCATACTACAACTCCCTCATTGTATTCTATTCGACATCTATGAAGATCTTAATGATCTTGTTGGAGCTCGTGAAGCTCAAGCACTATTACCATATTCGTCATATGGGCAAGTACGACAAAGGAATTTCTCTACTTCGGATGATCAAAACCTATGTAGTATGGAATGCATACTATAGGGACGGAGGCCACTGGTTGGTTTCCCCTCCTCAACAAATTATTTCGTTTTCCACTTAGACATATGACCAGTACACGCAAGAGGCGCTACGCATTTTGGTTGCGGTTATCCACATTATCATTTATTCAAACATGTATGAACAATACGATCTTGAGGATTTTATGACCTATTTCCTTCTTCATTCTTGGGCACATGATAGACTATATTTATCCAAAATATATGTCTAGATTCTTTTAATGTTGTATATTAAAAAGATCATGGCGCCAGGAGGATGGTCTACACCCAAAAAAGGGTTAATTAATCAACATCTCACAGTCAAACTAAAGTTCTTATGGAACAACACGAGGGTGCAGAAATTGCACAACATGAGGTTAATCGAGACGACACTAGTGACGGTACTGGTGGTACTGGTAGTTCAAGTGATTCAAATCCCGATGGATCGGGAATGAGTAGCAATGCCACACCAGAAGATGCGACCACACAAGGCCTTAATTTTAAGACTTTTCAGACTGTAAGCGGTAAGACCTCGTTAATACGAGAGGTGCGGTAGGTTCTGCCTGCCATGAAAAGACAATGAAGTCGGTTAGTCATACTAGGAAACACATTCCTGAGTAGACAATTATATACACAGAGAGTCTACTGCTGAACGCAACCTTAACTTGGTGGAATCTCTAGGTACAAACGCTAGGAAAGGATACAGTGAAGAGGTTGTCAGGGGAAGAACTCAAGGATCTTATACGAGAAGAGTATTGCTTGCTGATTTAAATTCAAAGGTTGGAAACAAAATTCTAGAACTCGATCATGACCAGAGCCAATGTTGTTGGTTACACTCGAGGCTTTCACGATATCTCAAGGGTCGTTTCCATACTACGTAACACCCGAATTCAAACGCATTGCGCGTTACATATGGGATTTAGCCCCGGAGATCCGAGGCATGACCGCATTATCCCACCCTACCTCGATCACTCAAACAATAGTTACTCGACACGTTTCCAATCAACCGACATTTCACATCCATGTTTTTTGATACTGGTGCCAATTTTAGCTTCATCTCAACATTTCACATACATGAGTTTCATGGCTAGGGACGGGATTGTCCTAACTACAATTAGGGATTGGGTTATCCTACATCTAAACATAAGGTTGGTATCCAACATCTAAACATATGGATCGGGTTATCCTACATCTAAACATATGGATTGGGTTATCCTACATTTAAACATAGGGTTCCTAAAACTATACAGTGAAGTCCTCGCCACACAGAATTTAAAATGTACTTGGCCTAGAGCCAAGTAAGCTAGACGTCCCCTCGTTCTATAGAACCGACATACGGTAAACTAGTCGAGTCAGGGAAAGTTGTTAGAGGATGTTCCTTGGAACTTGGCGAGCGAAGATTCAGTATCGATCTCTTACCCATTGAGTTGGGTAGTTTCGACATAGTGGTTGGCATGGATTGGTTATCTGATAACCAAGCCGAAGTCTTTTGTCATGAGAAAGTCATTCGCCTACCACCACTGAACAAAGAGACACTTGTTATTCACGGAGAGAAGCACGACACACCATTGTGGATCATCAATTGCATGAAGGCACAGAAGTGCTTACGGAAAGGTTGGGTTGCCTTTCTGGCACATGTTGTCGACAAGAAGGCCGTTAGGCCGAAGCTGACAGATATTTCAGTGATAAAAGAGTTTCCTAAAGTCTTTCCTGAAGACTTGCTGGGACTATAACCATATTGACAAGACGAGTTTCATATCGACTTGGTACCGGGAACCGCACCCGTAGCCAAATCTCCATATCTATTAGCACCTTCTAAACCTTGTAGTTGACCAAATAAGGATGTTGTGAGTTCATAACCCCCACTCTTTATCATTCTACATCTTTTTAAAAGTTTTCGGGGGGAGAGATGCAAGTTTTGCAAAAGTGCACAACATTTCAATGAACGAAAATTCATATTTCTAAACCATGTTACAAATAAATTTCCAACTAACATGGTTTATGAAAGGTTCAAGCTTCTACTCCAAGATAGACTTATGATCGACAGACGAGCATGAACAACATTTGAGAACCATTTTAGAAGTACTCAAGAAGGAGACACTAATGCGAGTTTTGGATTTGTGAAGTACAATTTCTCGGGCAGATAGTGAACGAGAAAGGCATTCAAGTAGACACCTCGAAGATCGAAGCAATTAAGAACTGGGAAGCACCCAAGACTCCAACTGAAGTCCGACAATTCTTGGGATTAGCAGGGTACTATCGGAGATTTATAGAGAATTTTTCTAAAATTTTCTCAACCGCTTACTTCCCTCACTCAATTGGGAAACAAGAAGAATCATTTCAACTTCTCAAGGATAAGTTGTGCGATGCACCAATCTTATCACTACTCGATGGTACCGATGACTTCATAGTTTACTGTGATGCTTCGCATCAAGGATTGGGTTGCGTACTTATGCAACGGGAGAAAGTTATTGCGTACGCATCACGTCAACTGAAAGTTCATGAAAAGAACTATACCACTCACGACCTCGAGTTAGGTACGGTGGTATTCGCTTTGAAAATATGGCGACGTTACTTATATGGTACTCAATGTACAATTTTCATGGATCATAAAACTCTTCAACATATATTCAATCAAAGAGAATTAAATATGCGTCAACGACGTTGGATTGAGTTGTTGAACGACTATGATTGTCAAATAAAGTACCATCCGGGCAATGGGAACGTTGTAGCAGACGCCTTGAGCCACAAGGAACGAGTTAGAACTTTGAGAGTTCGAGCATTAGAGATGACGATTCACACAGATCTTACCACATGAATCCCTGATGCACAACAAGAAGCACTTAAGGAAGAACATCTTAAAGCAGAATCACTTCGAGGCATGGAAAAACAATTAGTGCCGAAAGAGGATGGAACTTTCTACTTTGTGGGTAGAATCTGGGTTCCACTCTTTGGAGGCCTTCGAGATGTTATTTTTGAGGAAGCACATAGGCCTAAGTATTGAAAGATTACTATTGGTGGCCTAACCTCAAAAGTGAGATCGCGACTTATGTCGGAAAATGCTTGACTTGTGCGAAAATCAAGGCCGAATATCAGAAACCCTCGGGCTTGCTACGACAACCCGAGATTCCCGTCTGGAAATGGGAACAAATATCGATGGACTTCAATACGAAGTTACCCAGGACCTCAAGAGGCCACGACATGATATGGGTAATCGTCGATAGTTTGACAAAGTCCGCACACTTCTTGCCGATTCGGGAGAAGGATAGTACAGAGAAACTAGCGGAGCTCTATCTCAAAGACATAGTGGCTCGTCATGGAGTGCCTATTTCAATCATCTCAGACCGAGACGGTCGCTTTATTTCAAGAATTTGGAAGTCATTTCAAGGGGCCTTTGGATCTCATTTAAATCTAAGCACAACCTATCATCCACAAACTTACGGCCAGAGCGAACGGACAATCCAAACACTCAAAGATATGCTTCGTGCGTGTGTTATGGATTTGGGCGGCAACTGGGATACTCATTTACCATTGGTTGAGTTTTCCTACAATAACAGCTACCATACAAGTATACAAGCTGCACTATTCGAAACTCTCTATGGTCGAAAGTGTCGCTCTCCGCTATGGTGGGCGGAAGCGGGCGATAAACAACTAATCGGTCCGGAATTAGTCCAAGAGACTACGGATAAAATCTTTAAGATCAGAGAAAGTGTCAAGGTGGCTCGCGATCGACAAAAGGGCTACGCAGACAAGAGACAGAAGCCATTATCCTTTGAGGTCGGAGACAAGGTCTTGTTGAAAGTCTCACCTTGAAAGGGCGTAGCGAGATTCGGTAAGCGCGGGAAGTTTAACCCACGATATGTAGGACCATTTGAAATCCTAGAAAGGATTGGCACCGTTGCCTACAAGCTGAAGTTACCAGACGAACTGAGCAGTGTGCACGACACATTTTATGTGTCGAATCTAAAGAAGAGTCTAACGCGAGAAACAGTTATCATCCCGGAGGATGAGATTCACATTGACGACAAACACCAATTCACAAAGCACCTATTAAGGTCATGGACCGGAAGGTCCAGAAAACACGAAGGAGTCGTAACATATTAGTAAAAATTCGTTGGAACTCTCGACACGGACCCAAGTATAAATGGGAACGTGAAGATCAAATCAAGTCAAATATCCTCACCTGTTCGAGAACACTCCTGCAAAGGATGACTCAGCTTGAATTTCGGGACGAAATTCTCAATAACAGGGGGAGAATGTGACAACTGCCAATTTCCGGTAACTTTCGTACATCTAAAGTACTCATTTTTAGCTACATTTTTATGTGTTTTGAACATCCGAACTGCATATTTCATGACATACACTTAGAATACTCATGGAATACTTATTTTTAATGTACATTATTCATTTTTATTGATTACATTTGAAACAGTTTAAACGATGCATCGAAACAACTAGAATAGCACCTAGAAAACTAGTGTTCTGACAAAAACGCAGGATCCGCAGAAACCATCTAAATGACATCTTTAGGACTCAGACGAAAGTCCAACATTTAATATACATTAAATCCTAACTAGGAATGCAAAGGTTTGGTTTAATACCTTCCCGAAGTCCGATTACACTAAAAACTGTCCGAAAAGCACTAAAAGCGACAATTTCAACACTTTTCCGCAGAAATTCTACAGAAATCAGCAATTTAATCTTTTTGCACCATATAAAAGTACTTTTTAACATAGAATTCATATGAGGATACCTTCAGGTATCATCCGAACCAATAACTACATCAATTCACACAACTTACACAAGCTTAGCGTTCAAATAACGACTAACGGACAACGCCAAACGAATATCCGAACGATATCGGATCTTTTTTTAGTGACCATCTAACATTATTTGGATCATTTTGGTCTAGTAATGCTCACTTACCACATTTAAATAATTAAATCCCTAACACATCTAAGCTTTCCTAATCAAGTTCTACAAAAATTCTAACACTTTTAATCAAGTGAAACTAGTTAAAAAGGCTCACCAAACATGACCCCCCCCCCTATTGTGAACCACCCCCATGTGGGACCCATATGCTCAAGTTGTTGCGAAAAATATCTAGATATTTTTACTAGTTATGCAAGTGGTGAATGTGGTGATTGTTATAACAACCAGTTACTAGATTTACTAAAGCACATTACTTCACTTTTCACCTTTCTTAACACACGCTTAAGAACTCTCTCAATATTCATACTTTAGCCAAGAACACCACCAAAAACCTTTCACATTATAGCCTACTTTTGATGATTATATGGAGGTTGATGGTACTTAGGATGATCTAAAGCAACTACAAGAAGAAGCAAGCCTTTCCATCCATTCAAAAGCTTTCAAAACCCCAAGATCAACATTTTTCTTTTCTTTGATCATCATCTAAATCATCCCTAGCCACAAGTGCTAGAAGTAAGCCTCTAAAATCCTTTTTTTTCATACTTATTTATGTATTTATTGTTTAAAGAACATGTAATAAACTAAACAATCACACAAAATAATATCAAAATACAAAGAAGCAAAATAAAAATCATGATATAAAAGTTTGTTTATGTTGTGATTTAAGGATTATTACTTGCATATTTGATCTGGTTTTGATGATTAGCATATGAATAACTTGTTAGATAATGTTTAAAAACATAATCTAACAAGTGTACATGAAAATGTTAAAGGGTTTTTGTTAAACATAAATGTTTAAATGGATGATCATAATCTTTGGTTTTGTTAAAGTATTTAACGTTTTTTTTTTTCACTAAAAACAATAATTTTACAAGATTATAAAAAGAAACATACAAGTTGGGTTTTTATAAAAAGTTTGATAAAACTAGAAGTAAAACATGGATTTTGAACTAGTAAACATATGTTATGATCTTACCAAAACCCTACATGTTATTGATTTCATCTTATTAAGATTTTGATATAAATCTCATATGTTTTTATTAAGAATGATATGAGAAGATTGTTGGTGATTTTTATAAGAAAAAGATATGTTTTATTAAACATGGCTAAGTATATATTTCAAAGGAAATATGGCCATTTTTCTTAAAAATCATGTGTTATAAAAACTATCATTTTTGACCAAATCTTTATTTGAATAAAAAGATTTTAAAGAATAGTTTTTATAAAAGCAAAACTAGTTATAAATATATATTTTTGAGAAAATATATATTTAGTTATCTTAACAACTTATGTGCTATGTGTTATTTGTTTGTTTTAGTTATATGTATGATAACTAGGAACTTGAATACAATGGTACAAATAAACACAATGTACATTTCGACTAAAGTCTTACAAGACTACATGTAAATACGCCTTAAAAACAACTTACGGACATTCCGAGCCTTCGGACACAACTTATGGTCAAAACAGACGACGGGCGAATCTATAAACATATCGCCATTCCGAGGAGTTACTACGACGCTAAGGCGATCTTTCGACGCGGATACATATATATATTACCGTTAACAAAAGTCGAAATTTTAGAAACTTATAAAAACTTATATGTCTTCTATTTAACTAAAAACTCCACGTATGGTGATTTTTATAAAATGAAAGATGTTTCATAAATGGGCTTATAATTACAAACGGGCTTATTTTTATAAATGGGCTTATACTTTCAAAATGGGCTTATTTTTATAAATGGGCTTATACTTACAAATGGGCTTATTTTTATAAATGGGATTATATTTACAATTGCGCTTATCTTCATAAATGGGCTTATCAGAATACTTGGGCTAAGCCCAATAACATGAATACATGGGCTAAGCCCAATGTCAAAACATATGGGCTAAGGCCCAATAACATTTGGGCCCAATAATATTTAGGCCCAATAATATTATGGCCCAATAAAATAAGTTCATGGGCTAGGCCCAATAACATCAAGACATGGGCTCGGCCCAATGACATATAATTGATGAAAACACAATTATACAATTTATTCATACAAGACATGAAATCAAGAGGACAAGACCCGATGATACAACTCACAAGATACAAGATTACATATATATATATATATATATATATATATATATATATATATATATATATGTAACAGTTTAATAAATCATACATCTAATACACAGTTCAACGAAAAACAAAGACATACAAGTCTTTCACACATTCAAGACAAAAGAGTTGTGTCACACCCCCAAAATCCACACGTGGAGTACCACCGCTTGGAGGCGTGACTGACCAGGATCAAGCCACCAATCATATTGAACATAACAAGCAATAAGCAAAATTCAACCACACAATATGAAAGGTGTTTCAAATCAAAAACATAGTTAAGTGTTTAGCGGAAGCATAATTGTAAAACCCAATGTAAGTATTAAATACGAAATAAAATAATGTTTTTAGCATGGCACACACTGCCATGTCCCACAACGACCGCGCCTCCCTGTGCAAGCTCCATGAGTACCTAACGACCTGCAAGGCATGTAACAGAGAGTCAACAACAAAGTTGAGCGAGTTCACAGTTGGTTGATTAGTTATAGTATTCGTTTCGTAAATCATATGTTCGTTTTGTAAACCATGTATCGTATTTGTTCGTATCGCGGTCTCCCAGACATGTGTGCGAAGATTGGTGGGGGCTTCCCATGTGTTACTAGACCGAGTGTATCGACTGCTACGAAAATGTAAGAGGTGCCCTAAGTCAATGTCTATCAGCATTGACCTTTGCCCATAGTCCATTAGTACACGCCCGTTCGAACGACACGGTGTGAGGTTTGTTAAACCTAATATCGCTATTAACTAATGACCCGCTCGCCATAGGCCTCGGCTATTAAGTCGATATGATGAGGGACTTCAATGATAGAGGTTTGGTCCAGTGTGAAATCTTGGCATCCTTCCCACGGAGGATGGTTGTAGTTACCGTTTAAATCATTAACCCATTCCCAACCCTTGGGAATCCCATGCTTTGGAATGAGTGTGAACTCACCTTGGTTTGCTCGGTATGCTAAACTACGTGCTCACAAATAATCAGTCAAGGCCTATAGTATGCACGTATACACAATCAGTTTAAGTTCGTAATGATTCACATGCAAACTATGTCACAAAGTGTGTTTGGCAGTTAACATCATGCATCATGTAAGCAGTTAATCATTTCCATGCAATTCATGCTCCACATAAATGTCCTTCACAGTATATTCTAACATGGTTATTCTTTAACATATTTGACAAGGTTAACAAACTTAACAGGATTAACATATATAACAGGAATAATAAGCTAACAGTGTTAGTTAACTAACAGAGTTAACAAAACTAATAGAGTTATATACTTAATAGTGTGGCATACATAATTTAACAGAGTTAATAAAATTAACAGAGTTAATAAGCTTAACATAGATAATAAACTAACTGGGTTTACATTCTTAACATGCATAATAGAGTTAACATACCTAACGGAGTTAACATACTAATAGAGTTAACATACTTACAGAGTTATCACACTAACAGAGTTAACATACTTAAGTACTATTACTTATAAATTTCCCGAGGAACCTTAAGTACTTACAGGTTTCACGAGGAACCTTAACCTTCCCCTACGGGGAACCTTAACCTTCCTCATGAGGAACCTTAACCTTCCTTACAAGGAACCTTAACCTTCCTCACGAGGAACCTTAACCTTCCTCATGAGGAACCTTAACCTTCCTCAACTTAAGGTTCCCCAGGTAAGCATGATCATCCTCATCAGTTACAGAACACAGGAACCCTAATGCATTCTAACAGTTGACAATTACCTGATCATATCATCAATCAATTCACACCACGAGTATAATCATCTATGGCAGTTTCAAAAGCTTTAATTATCATCGATCCCCATTCATCAACATACCCTACTACTAACAATTCCATCACTCGATCATACCACATAGATCACAGTTTTACATACACACTGGTAACAATTAACATGTTGAACCCTAATCCTCATGAACATCACATAGAGACAAGAGAGACAACCATATATATATATATGTGGTATAGTAATGACAAATCATAAACAAGGAATCAAACAGATTATGTCGGTTAATCTAGTCGCATACTAACCGGTTGCAAAACGAAACTAGAAGGACTCCGAGGAGGATGATGGCTGCCGTCGGGTGCACCGGAGAGGGAAGAGAAGTCTAGGGTTTTCAATCGGCTGGTAAAAAGAATAACGTAACAGTTCTACGCAAAATATACACGTAACAGCGTATTGGGCTCTTAATGGGCTTCGGCGAAGACTGGGCCGACGAAGGTTGTGTGAGACACGACGAAGGTTAAGCTTCATCGGCGAAAGTTAAGCTTCGTTAATATTGTTTCGGCGAAGGTTAAGCTTCGTCGATGTGTGGGTGGCGAAGCTTTCAAGCTTCGTCATGTACTCATACATATATATAAAAACAATACTACACCACATACAACCTACACAGTTTAATGATTAATGCAACTTATAAAATAATTACATTAACATTTGTTTGTCAAGCATGAACAAGTTATACTACAAAGGATTACTAAAAACAATTCACGAGACCAGTAATGTGTCAAGTAAAAACCTTGCAAACTCGGGTTGTCACATTATCCCCAACTTGAAAGAAATTTCGTCCCGAAATTTAGCACGTAGTCACTGAGGATGCTAGTTATGTTGCGTTGTTTTCCTGGTTTTCCTGGGGTGTCACATCATCCCCCCGTTGGTTTGGAATTTCATCCCGAAATTCCGCAGTAGCTTCAACCTCAGTAGTGGTTGAACTGTTCCCGAACAAATGGGGATACTTGAGTTTCATTTGATCTTCTCGTTCCCAGGTGAATTCTGGGCCACGACGGGAGTTCCAACGAACTCGAACAAGAGGTATTCTGGTGTGCTTGAGAACCTTAACGTCTCGGTATGTGATTTCAACTAGTTCCTCGACGAATCGCAACTGATCGTCGATAGTGAGCTCCTTCAAAGGAACTATGAGGGTCTCATCTGACAGACACTTCTTCAGATTTGACATGAGAAATACGTTATGAACTCCACTGAGTTCTGCGGGTAGGTTTAGTTTGTAGGCCACCTTGCCTATTTTCTTAATGATTTCGAACGGTCCGACATATCGCGGATTGAGCTTGCCTCGTTTACCAAAACGAACCACACCCTTCCAGGGTGAGACTTTAAGTAGAACCCGGTCCCCCACCTGGAACTCGAGTGGTTTCCTGCGCTTATCAGCGTAGCTTTTCTGACGGTCGCGAGCTGCCGCCATTCGTTGTCGTATCTGAGCAATTCTTTCTGTAGCATCAACTACGTGTTCTGGACCCGTGATCTGACTATCCCCCACCTCTGCCCAACAGAGAGGTGATCGGCATTTACGTCCGTACAATGCCTCAAATGGAGCGGCTTGGATGCTGGTGTGGTAACTTTTATTATACGAAAACTCCACCAAAGGGAGGTGTTTTTCCCAGCTGTTTCCGAAATCAATTACACATGCTCGCAGCATGTCTTCTAGAGTTTGAATAGTGCGCTCAGACTGCCCATCCGTCTGAGGGTGATAAGCTGTGCTCATGTCTAAATGCGAGCCAAAAGATTTGTGCATTTCTTGCCACAGTTCGGAAGTAAAACGCGCATCACGATCAGATATGATGGAGGTTGGCACCCCGTGCCTCGAAACCACTTCCTTCAAGTAAACGTCTGCTAGAGTGGAGAACTTATCCGTTTCTTTGATAGCCAAGAAGTGTGCAGACTTAGTCAATCGGTCCACTATCACCCAAATAGTGTCATTTCCACGTTGAGATCTAGGCAGGCCGGTAACAAAATCCATGGAAATTTCCTCCCATTTCCATTGCGGTATCTTTGGTTGCTGGAGTAGGCCTGATGGTTTCTGGTATTCGGTCTTGACCCTCGCGCAAGTCAGACATTTGTTAACGTATGTTGCTATGTGGGCCTTCATGCTAGGCCACCAATATGTAGTCTTGATATCGTGGTACATCTTATCTGAACCAGGATGTACTAAGTAGCGAGACTTATGCGCTTCATCCATTACAAGTTCTCGTAAGTTACCGTAGAGTGGGACCCAAATGTGTCCCGTTACGTAATAGGCGCCGTCTTCCTTTTGTTCTAACCACTGCCTTGAACCGCGTAGGGCTTCAGCCCTGACATTTTCTGGTTTTAATGCTTCTACCTGAGCATCTCGTATCTGTGCAGGAAGACTAGACTGAACGGTGAGTTGAAGTGCTCGTACACGCCTAGGTGTAGTATCCTTTCGACTAAGGGCGTCGGCCACAACATTTGCCTTGCCCGGGTGGTACTTGATCCCGCATTCGTAATCGTTCAGTAGCTCGACCCATCGACGTTGTCGCATGTTCAACTCCTTTTGCTTGAAGATATGCTCGAGACTCCTGTGATCGGTGTAGATGGTGCACTTGGTACCGTACAGGTAATGTCTCCATATCTTAAGTGCGAAAACAACAGCTCCCAACTCTAAATCATGCGTGGTGTAATTTCGTTCATGAACTTTAAGTTGACGTGATGCATAAGCGATGACCTTGTCACGTTGCATCAACACGCATCCAAGACCCTGAATGGATGTGTTGGGATTGAACCCTACCAGAGGAACAGATAATGAAAGCCAAAACCGGATCACAACAGTGGATTCAGAATAAGCAGTTGTTTACACTTGGCTTTCCCCTTGACAGTGGTAATCTAATAGCTGATAGATCTTAAGTACTGCTCACTAGAACAACTGATGAACCAAACACTGATGAAACTCTAAAGACTGCTGAAGACAAACACTGTTGCTCTATCTACTGTCGTTTCCTAAGTACTTCTGAAGACACAAGCACTGCCCATTCAAGGACTGATCACCTTTGAAGAAAGCACTGATGCTCAACATCAGTGCTCAGGCTACAACAGTGGAACGTGAAGCAGTAGTTTTCTCTTGTTTTATATTGTACTTATAATCAGTTGTTAAACATCAGTAGTTTGTATAGATCAGTGTTTATAGGTTGTTAGGTTGTAGATGTCACTATCATGGTGACGTCAGCTGAGATGCCTCAGTGGTTTGGTTTGCCTATAAATGGAGCAGTACCCTATACTGTTACATTTGATTGACTGAGTGGATTCTTTTCCTCCAGTCCAATCCTTTCATCTTGTGCAACCAACCTAGGAGTATCAGGCTGAGGGGGAGCTTAGTTCTGTAAGCATGCTTATAATTACTTGCTTTGTAATTGAATCATTCAACTTAATGAGAAGCATTTGTTTATCAAACTATTTTCCACTTAGATTGTGCTTACAAAGTTTGTCTTCATTTCCGCTGCACTTAATCTTATTTTATATTCATTGATTTGTCAAATTTATACAAACAAGCACAATCATGACAGCCTCCGATCCTAACAATTGGTATCAGAGCAAGGACAGTCAAATTCGATCTAACAATCAATTTGACGTAACAGTCCAGCTCAAAATTCATTGATACTAAGGTTGATTGTATTTAGTTGAAAACAGAGTAACGAAAAATCATGCTCAAAATGATTATTCAGATACTTTGTAAAACAACCAAGATGTCATAAGTTTCACAAATTTCAAACAAAAAATGAAATCATGCACAAATTGATTTCAAGTGTTGAAATGAAGTTTGTGAGAATCTCATTATGTTTAATGCTAAATTATGATCCTCAGATTAACAAAACCTATGTTCATATAAACATTAGTGTTTTGTTAATACAGAAAGAGGGAAAATAAAACTTTAGTCATGAGATCTTATGTGTTGAAAGGCAGATTGAGAATCCACAAAAGGACCAAATCAACCTTGTCAAAACACATTAAGAAAATCAGGGGTAAAATCAGTCCAAATCATACATAATGTGAGTTTCGGTAATAAATTACGTACAAATGTGGCCAGATCTCTCAAAACATTACTGCAAAATGATTCCGGATTAAGTATTTCCCTAATAAAATCTCCCAGTGAGTACTTTTGTACTTATGGATGGGAAGGGTAAAAAGGGAAAGAAGAAAATGAACCAAACTCAAAAGTGTGTTTATCTCAAAACTTTTGAAGTCAAAAGAAAAGAGCATAAACATAAAACACTTATGAGTCCAGAGTTGGGTAAACAATGGTCATCATGCAACTGTATGCATTCATGAATTCAGGAAGTTCAGGTAAAAAATTGTATCACCAGTGATTGGACTTAAAAGAGGACTTTGCAATCAATTGATAAGAAAATGGTCCCAAATGGTGGTCATTAAAATTTGAGAATGATATGATTATGAGCTTATTTGGAAGATCCTTTTGATGTTATTTTCGAAATTACCTTTAATTTTTGGAAAGGTAGTTTTCTCTATTAAAACTAGATATATTATTCACCTACTTGAATAATGTATTTTGTACTTTTACTCATTTTTGATAGTAAAAGTCTCAATCACTGGCCAGGATGTAATTTTCCCTATTTTTGTGTGGAGTTACCATCCTTAGAATAAATCAAAAGGAAATTGTACAAGTGTCAAAGTCATATCAAACTCAGGTTTGTTTATCATAGATCAAAAATTGATTGCTAACAGGTCTTAAACTACTGAGATACTCATGTTCTAATTCAGATAATCAGACACAAAATGAGTAGCCTTAGTAAAAAGCCTTCATCATCTAGGATGTCAAACCACTGTCAGGATTAATGGACATGTGGTAAAACCTAGAGCATAAATTCCTAAAAAACTGCTGGTAAAATAAATTGACAATTTGCATCTAAAATGTAAATTGTTAAGAATAGCATTCCTGCAGATCAACAGATGTTGGACATGATATTGTGTTTACACAAGATAAAATCAATTCCCTCAGTTGAACAAGCAGGTGCTCAAATTAATCGTCAATAGTTCAACCACTGTCTGCACTAACAGTTGCTGAGATTAATTGTTCTTCATTAATTTACCACTGCTTTACCTTAACTACTGTTGTGGTCAAACATCTGTTTCCTAAAGTCTATCCACTGCTGAAAGTCAACCTCTGCTTTTTCATCTTCATGAAAAACACTGTTGTTCAAAATCAGTGTTGTATCCACTGATATGCTAACCACTGATGGTAAAAAGCACCTACTGTTCTATTTATTACCGTTGTAACTACTGATATTTGCTTCGTCAGTGGCTCTCAAAACAACTGTCCTTCATTATTCATCTTCTCATCAGAGGTTGACACGTGGTTAGTTTTTAGCCATCGGATCTTTATAACCGCTGCCACATCAGCACTCATTTTTTCCCTAAATAAAACCCTGATTATACCCAAACAGGGCTTACACTGTCGAATTGAATTCCAAAATTCTCTTCTCAAAGCAGTTTCCCACTCTTCATTCCAAAATCTCTATTCGATCTTCTTCATAAAAAATGACGAAATCAAAATCGAAATCAAAATAAAAATCATCTTCTTCCTTTGCTCCCACAGACGCCACTCAAATGGCCGCTGAAACCACAGAAATTCGTTACAAATCCCCTCACAACTATGTGGGTATACTCACAAAGCCCACAACCAACAACTCCTTCGACTCCATCATCGACATCTTATCTGCATCAAAGTACAAAACTTTGATAACAGCAGACGCTCCCATTTATCTACAAACCCAGAGAGAGTTCTGGAACAAGGATACCCTTGAAAAACAAGGAGAAACTGTCACAGCCATCAACTCCTCGATGCAGGGTAAAAAGATCCAAATTTCTCCACAATCCATTTCAGAAGTGTTCAAACTCGATGATTTGAAAGGTAAAACCTCATTTTCTAAAGCCGAGTTGAAAAAGGATTTCATGAATAGGGGTTATGCAGAGCAACCAAAAAGGGATACCTTACAAAAAGGTTTCTTCCCTTCTGCACCAAGGTTTTTATTTCACACTCCGTTGATGTGTGTATCGAATAAAACAACTGCTTTTAACGAAATACCATCAAAAATTCAATGCCTGGATATGCAATTTTAAACAATGAAAATTTTAATTATTCCCAGGAAATTTTTGATGATCTGGTAAAAAATGTTGATAGCAAAGCATTTCTGCTCTTTCCAAGGTTTTTAAGTTATTACTTCGAACAAAAATTTGTAAAAGAAGATGCAGAATTGCCCAAACAAGGTGCTCATTTTAAAATAAACTGTTTAACGCCTGAAACATTCTCTAGAATGTTGGCACCTATAAAAACAAAAGCAGAGGTACCTGAGCAGAATTTAGCAGATGAAACTGCTCCTCAGGTATCGGCTACTGAGCCCACTGCTCCAGGTGATCAAAGCAGCACACCCACTATTTTGAAACCCACACCTGCCACCACCAAAAAGAACAAAAAGAAAACATCCAGAAAGCCCCCCAAACCCAAAACAAAGGCACCTCTAGAAGATGAGATCCCAGAGCAAGTGCCCGTGACAACACAGATGTCACCAATAACCACTGCTACTACTTCCTAACAGCAGTGGGAAGAAAGATCTCCACCCTTACCTCAAACTCCTCCTGCATCCTCTCAAAAGGATCAGGTTGTAAACACAGGGACCCCACAATATGAACCTCTGGACCCACTCGGATCCATCTTCCATAGTCCTGATCCCAAGGACATGCCTCTTTCAACTCCTTTACCCTCACCCCTACATTACCACCATCCATAATACCCTTGTTGCATACAGTTGGTATTACTCAGACACAAACCAGTTCCTCTCAAACACCTATCACCGAGAGTATACTCCCACAAGTGACTGGGTCTGATGTTGATATCTCTGTTATCCCAGTAACAACTGAGGAGGTTACATTGCAGGAGTTACAAGTAACTCCTGTCAGTAGTTCAAGTGGAACAGCCACTACAAATGTTGAACCCACTGGTTTACATTTGGATGGTGGTTACATTCATAAGACTCCCTTGAAGGCAATTTCTTCAATAGCACTAATGAGAACCACCAGTGGGTTTGTTTTAACCACTGGCAACATCAAAAGGTTATCAAGTGCTGAAGAAAGAAGTCCCCAGTACCAAGAACAAGGGGCAGCAATGAATGATTTTTGGGATTCAGTCCCTAAGTCACACATTGGTAAAACCACTGCTGGTGGGGATTCAGATTATCCCATTAACTTGGGTGATGATTCAAAATATCAGGAATTGACGGGCAGAGTTGAAAACCTGGAAACCTCAGTTGCTGAAATAAAGGATGTAGGACCGGTTTTGATGCCGTACGATTGCGTAACGAACGTTCGACATGCGGAATCCGTGAACGTGCGTGACCAAACATACAATAACGTACTAGAACCGTTAATCTATTGAAAGATATGACGTGTACAATACAAGAATCACGTAGAGAGTACTTTCTCTCTCTAGATTTTCTCTCTCTAGACTTGAATCTCCTAAATCACCAAAATGAGCAAATGTCTTTAACTTTAAACTTAAAGCTCCTATTTATAGGCCTTGGAATTAATGATATTTCTCATTAATTACCATAATGCCACCTTGCTAATTCTATCTAAATATTACAATAAAAGCTTGATTTCTTCGGTTTCTCGCTACGGCTCGAATTGACGAAGGCGATAGACATTAATGCACTAACAATCTCCCCCTTGGATATTGCCGCAGTCAATCTCGTAGCGTCTTGTCTTTCTCTTTTTCGAACAGAATCCCCGTGGATCTGTTTTCAGCTTCAGTTGCTCCCCTCCTTGGTAGTCTCTTTCTTCAGGCTCCCCCTTTCGTCAAGCTTCCGTGCTTTTAGGATCGACGCCTGGCTTTCCGTAGCAATAGAATCAGAAACCTACACATCTCAACCTCTCGTAAGACAAAATAATTTTGACTCTAAAAGAATTCACTCAAAATTCTCAAACATATAACACACAATATTGTGATTCAAATTAATGAATCATCTAAACATTTGAGGATTATCGTCCAACTTCTCATCATCTTAACCAAACCAATTGTTCATCTTGTTTAGCCTTAGAGATTTTGAATATAAGCTTTTCAACATCAGTTGTCGAAAATCTTTTTGAATTTTTTCAATAATATGAAACATAAGTGCAAAAACAAAATTTAAACGTAGAAATAATATATACAAACACTATTTTTGTGAGTTTGTGTAAGAGGATCATATCAGTTTTTGAGACAAATCACTAGCACCGTTAAGCTTTAATCATTTTAAGTTCTAAACGATTTACGTTGATTGACGATATATTTGTCCACTTAAACTCAATCTAAAAACTTTTGAAATGCTTACTGATACGTTAAGGTATATGAATTTTGCACTATGTTCTTATGGACCCCACGATCTCAGTATATCCCCTCATCATGCAATACACTAACTCAAGTAATGCCTTTAAACTTTCATCAACTGTGATATGTGCGAAAATAAAGTAGAATGTTTAAACATTAACAATCAGGTCGATACTTCCGTATATGCAGAGAAAGTCCAATGTTTAAACAAAATAAGAAATAAAAACAAGTTGAAATTGTTTAGGCTTTAACCACCAGGTCGATACTTCTGTATACGTAGAGGAGGTCCAAAGCTTAAACGAAACACCAAAGAAAACAAAGCAGAACGTTTAGGCAATAACATCCAGGTCGATACTCACGTATACGCAGAGGATGTCCAATGCTTAAACAAAATAAAGAAATAAAACAAGGTTAAATCTTTGCAAAATGAAATACACAATCACAATGATTTTTCAGCAAAGTTGTGAAAACTCACAAACTTAACCGGTTTTTATGCTATTTTAGCATTCAGTGATTACTGAGTAGGCACACAATCAAGAAGGACAAAACTAAGTACTATGCTTTCAATCATGTTTCCCACTAGAACTAGGCTTTTTCATTTAAGTTTATATCGTTATCGCAAATCTACTAGTCTAGCTGAGCCTATCGTCACATCTTTAGTGAGACCGTTTATCACATTTGACATTTCATTTCTTTAACATGCTGTGATAGTCCACTGATTTACTATCATTTCCTCTTGTCTAAACAAAACTCATTTTTGAATTTTTCAATGTTTTTGGCTTTTATAGATTTTATCATGTTTTTGTATTTTTCAAATTTTCTATTTTTTTTTTAATTTTTCTCCCCCTAAAATCAAAAATTATATTTCAAATTTTGATTTTCTGGGAAAATTTGAAAAATAAAGCAGTAAACTATACAAAGTAAAATGACAACTTGATGAGAATTGCTTCAATTCTCCATCCACTTGGCGTAAACAATCAGAACTCCCCCTGACAACAAACTATTTTCCCATTATGATTTCAAAACACTTAAGTTTGTTTTAATCAAAATGGTTTTTCCAGAAAATTAGTTTTGTGTGTCATTTCATAAACTCGGGGTTTCATCACCTTGATCTTCAACCACTTGTAGATTTATCACAAAAACAATTTCCAATAATCATACTACTTGTAAGATAGTTAAATCAAGTACAACTTAATGTCCTTGATTAACCACTTGTAAGTCAAAATATGACAGTTAACAACCTGTGAATTTCTCAAGAAAGATGCCGATTCCTACTCCCCAATTACCAACCTGGGAGTTCCGGCAAGTCAGGATTTTAAGCAACGAATGCAGACACCCAAGCTTGACCTGCCTTGGGTGTATTTGAGTTATTTTCACTCGGGGTTTGAACATTCCTTTTTGTTTCATAAAATTCTTTAACCCCTTTAACCTTTCCCTCAACCATCTTTCCAAAAATATTTTTTACTTTGCCATTGAAAGCCTTTTCGACATCAAATTCTTTCTTTTCAGAATAGAATTGATTTGAAATTTTCACTTTACCAACTTTTTGTTTAAAATTTTTAGTTCGTAATGGTGGAAAATTTATTTCATCCATTGACGGAACTGAATTTTCACTTTTGAGCTCAACTTGTGGCTCCTCTGATTTTGACGAATCAGAATCATCGCCAGAACGTGGCTCATCTGACTTTGACAAGTCAGATTCATCACCAGGAACTTTTCTTTTCTTCACACTCCATTCTGTCCTCAGATTTGCATCTGATGAATTCGTTTTGCTTGATTTGTCATTCTTTGGAGAGCAAGACGATTTATCAGAACTGCTGTTTGGTTTTCCTGATGTGTTCGAGGACAAAATCCTTTCAAGATACTCTCGTGCTTTCTTTCTCTTCTTCCTCAGTCTGTCTTTCTGCCCTTGTGAAAGCTTCACTTTCTGTTTTTGAACTTTCTGTTCTTTGGGCTTTACTTCGACTTCGACTGATTTCTTTGCCATTTTCTGAGATTCAGCCCTCGATCTTTCATTTGATCTCATTGGCAATCTCTGGCAATGTGACCTTTGATTTGGCATTCATAACATCTTCTTATCTCAAATCTCTGTCTCTAGCAGTTAACAGCAATGTGTCCTTGAAAACCACAGTTGTAACACACCCTGTTATCATACCATTCTCTTCCATCAATCCAAACACTCAGATCATAGCACTGATTTGATTTGTAGTACTCATGACTTCTCCTATAAGCTTGATTTGACATTTGAGCATTATGGTCAAACCTGCACCACTGATTACCAACTTCTTGTAAGTTTTTGTTTTTAGATTTTTGTGATTTTGCATAATGATTGGATGACTGAACTGATGAGCTTTTATTTTCATTTTGAAAATTTTTTGAATTTTAATTTTTTTGTTTCTGTTCTACAATCTTCTTAACAGGTTTTTGCTTTGAGCATTCACCTATTTCAGTAGATTGCAAAACAGTATTTTTGAATTTTTCTTTTAATTCTAATAATATTTTTCTTTTCTCATTTTTCTCATTTTCATCGTCAGTTTTATCATCACAATCCTCAATTTTGACTTTGTCAAAATTTATGACACTGTCACTTATTGGAACAAAATTGATCGGTTCTGGACACACATATGGTGCAGAAGTCATAAAACCTTTCAACTTATTTTCTAAATCAGCAATTTTATTCCGATCACTTTCAGCTTCTTTTTCAAGCCGGATGATTTTAGCAAGATGAGAATTTATTGCAATTTGTTTTTCAAGATTATTTTTACCAAAAATATTTTTCTCATCTTCTAAAATCTTTATTTGATTTTGAAAATATTTTTCTTTTTCTTTTAAAAATTTGTTTTCCAATATCAAACTCTCCACATCCTTCAAGAGTTTGACATTGTCTGATTCAAATTTATCACATTTTGAGCACTTCTCGGTCATCTTTACAGCTTTAGCTTTCTTCTCCACCTTGATAGCTGAAATTTCTTTAACCTGCTCCTCTTCCTCTTGAACAATTTCCTTAGATTTGAATTTTGCTTCATCAGTTGCTGCTTTACTCTTCTCTCTTGAATCAGACTTCAATTTTCTAATCTTTTGGATCTCAAGTTCTTGAGCTTGAATTTTCTCGACGAAATCGCTCAAATTTAAACTATAATATTCTCCGCTCTTCTTCCAAGCAACAAATACGTTCCCCACACATCAATTGATAAAGCATTCGCCAACTTATCAAGCCACTCCTCATTCATTTTGTTAATTTTCAAATTTCTCATCTCTCTATACAACTTAGCATACCTCTCGATCAAATCTTTTGTAGACTCTCCCTTGATAGCTGTAAAATTATCAAACTTGTTTAGGGCAATATAAATCTCAGAACCCATGTTTTGGATTTAAAAGATTTACAAAGACGGATTTTCAAACAATTCTGAAATTCACACAATCTAAAATCAATTCAAGCAAACAATTCTAAAATTCACACAATCTAAAATCCAATTTAGTGACAAAAATCAAGCGATAACTGATCGGGTGAGGATTCTCTTGTGCGGGTATCCGATGCTTTGACTTTGAATCACCTGCAAACAAACAAGCAAACAATCAGTTTAAACGGATTTGAATACGTGAAAGTATGTGTTTGTGAAATCAATCTAAGACTCGTGTCGAAGATTTGCGGATTCGTTCAATATAGTTCAAGTAAAATTACTGACTGAAAGAGCCGATTAATCAATGAACAGTATTGGTCCTTTGATCAAAAGCTTTAAATGGCCTGACCCAATACTACCACATACAAACTGTTTTCAAATTTGGGCCGACAAAATTATCTTTCAAAACTCTTTGATTGGGCCGAAACTCTTGTTCACATACAAACTGTTTTCAAATTTGGGCCGACAAAATTATCTTTCAAAACTCTTTGATTGGGCCTTTCAATTTAGACAAACACCTTTTACAATTGAATTTATGATGCAAACTGAATGAATGTCACATGCAAACAATGAACTTGTTAATCTTTAAAAAAAATCCTCACATTCAATCTGACATCTACAATTAAAGTGGCCGACCAACTTATCAATTACACATATCACAATTCAATTATGATTGGGCCGTTCATAAAGTATGAAGTGGATGAGGTATGATTGGGCTGCTCATGTGAACCGACAACTATGATTGTGCCGCTGTTAATATGTGGGTGAGATGGGCTGTCAATTTAATGTCTAACAGTTTTAATAGAACCTCAAACACTTTCACATGCAACCTTAATTGAAATGGCCGACGACTGTTATATTCAACACAACTGATTGGGCCGTAAAAAACAGTTCACATGATAATCTGTAATAACAAGATAGTTTGATTGGGCCTCACTATTAATTAACGTGCAATATTAATATCACGTGATTCCACTTGTACCACTTGTAGTGACCGGTCTCTTTGACCAATATTAGTTAACGTGCAATATTAATATCACACAATTATAGCTAGCCGACAATCTTAAGTTTCAATTCAATACTATGAATTCACATGCACTTCTGACACATGCACACTTGATATTAGCAAAATCAGTTGTCCGACAATTCAATTAATACTTCACATGGGTCAGTGACAATAAACTCAATTTGATTCGGCCGATGATTTCAGTGGTTATGAGCACTGTTTAATCTATGTTTGATGATAGGGCCGATTATCTGTCTTGGGTTGCAAACCGATGACAATTCAGGCGAAATCAGTGTTCGAGCGGAATCAAGCCTTAAAGTTCGAGCGAAACCAGACTTGTTCTGATTTCGAGCGGAATCAGAATGTATTTCACGAGCGAAATCAGAATTAAACTTGTTTTGAAGCGAAATCAAACTAAAATTACGAGCAGAATCAGATTTAATGCTGATTTCGAGCGGAATTAGATCTTAATTTCGAGCGAAATCAGGTTTTTCGAGCGAAATTAAGGTATTTTTCGAGCGAAATCAGATATTTGACGCGAAATCGGACCTAAAACCTTTGATTTCTCCTAAACGGCTAGGAGTTTGAATCTGAAATTTGGTAGGGTTGTAAATCAAGTGTTTTCGCACAACATATCAAAAATTCAGCCGATTTGGACCGTAAAACCCCGTTCAATTTGACGTTTTTCAGTGAAAAACGTGATAAAAGTGAAAAAGATGAAGAAATAGATGAAATTCGGATCTGAAATTGCTGAAATCTGGTACGAATCAATGTGTTTGATCAGTGCAATAGAGCTCCTGCTCTGATACCACTTGTAGGACCGGTTTTGATGCCGTACGATTGCGTAACGAACGTTCGACTTGCGGAATCCGTGAACGTGCGTGACCAAACATACAATAACGTACTAGAACCATGAATCTATTTAAAGATATGACGTGTACAATACAAGAATCACGTAGAGAGTACTTTCTCTCTCTAGACTTTCTCTCTCTAGACTTGAATCTCTTAAATCATCAAAATGAGCAAAAGTCTTTAACTTAAAACCTAAAGCTCCTATTTATAGGCCATGGAATTAATGAGATTTCTCATTAATTACCAAAATGCCACCTTGCTAATTCTATCTAAATATTACAATAAAAGCTTGATTTCTTCGGTTTCTCGCTACGGCTCGAATTGACAAAGGCGATAGACATTAATGCACTAACAAAGGATATGGTGCAACAGCTATTAAAAGCTCAGAAAGCCCAATCCACTGCTGCTCCAGCTCAAGCACCTGCACAACCGGCACCTGCTGCAAATGAGCTATGGAACATGTTCCAACCACTGCTGGATAGACAAAAGCAGATGGCTGATCAGCAGCATGCTATACATGTACAAAAGCTGACAAACATGGTGGAGTCAAGATTTAAAGATACTCAGGCAAATATTAAAGCTATCAAGGCTCATATCCAAAGTGCCTCTGGAAAAGTTCCTCCCACTGTCCTTTTCATGAATGAACCCTTCCCAGATAATGCAAAAAAGGGGGAGAAGATTAAGTGGAAGAAGAAAGGAATTGATGATGACATCTTTATTGAGCTAGAAAATAGCCAAACCAAAGCTACTGTATCAACATACACCATATCACCACACACCACCACAACCACTACTCCACCATCATCTGTGATCACATCACCAACAAAAAATTCACCACCAAAAACAGCCACCCCATCATCACCTCCTGCCAAAAAGCAGAAGACAACAGAGGTTACAACCTCTGCTGTAAAGACAACAGTGGTTGAAATACCAGTTGTTTCAACTACTGTTAGTCAACCACAAACCACTGCCACAGAAATCACTACCATTCCAATCCCTGCTCAAAAGCAGAAGACTTCTACTGATACATCAGTAGTTGTAATGACAACAGCGGTTGAAACACCAATTGTTTCAACAGCTGTTAGTCAGCCATCCACCACTGCTCTCACCATTCTCACATCACAACCAACAAAGCTCTATACCAGAAAAAGAAAACTTACTCAGGCAAATGAGGACAAATATGATCCCATTGCTGCAAAATATCCATTGGAACTAGAAGCTATAAAAAATGAGATGAGGCAATTCTACACTGATGATGATCCTTCAAACAGAAGATTTCCTTCACTCGTTGGTTTCATAGTCCCAGAAGACCTGGATGAGTACCTTGAGCTCAAAGCAAGACAGGCTAAGATAAGAGCTAAGGTTGAATGTGAAGGTCAAAGTGATGAAGCCATTGCTGAAAGATTGGAATTTCTGCTCACAAAAGTCAAACAGATGGAAGATTTTGCACAAGAGCTGAGCAAAGAAAAGGCAGATCAACGAAAAGAGATGAGAAGAAAACTTCTTGCATACATCATGCAAGAAAAATTTTATCCTGCTGAAGAAAACCAATTTGAAGAATGGCCAATAGTGGCTTTAAAGCATGAAGCTGACAGGATTGATAGAATCAAGAATGATCCTAGAAAGAAGAAGAATGCTCCAAATTGGAGCAAATACAAAAAGCTCATCGCTGACCTAACAACTGAGTACAAAAGAAAGAAACAGGAGCTGGTGGATGCAAAAGTGGACACTGCCAATGCCATATCAAAATGGTCAAAGCAGCACACTGATGAAGCCTATGAAAGGCTGAAGAAAAGAAAGATAACTGTTTCAGGCACTTCAAAGAAGCGTGAACAAATGATGAAGCTTGAAAAACATATTGAAAACCTCCAAACACTGTTCAAATCAGCAGATAATCCTATTCTTGTGTCAAGCCAAGAAGAAGGAAAACAGTTGTCTAGTGAAGAGGTAAAGGAAAAGGAAGCTGAATACTTCAAGGACACCATCATGAAAATGGGTCTAAAAGAAGAGACCTCAGCAAAAATCAAAACCTTTTTAAGGAGGTATTAACCAAACCTGCATCACCAAACACTTCAACAGTTATGACAGACATTGAGAGGCAAGAGCTAATTGAAAGAGAGACTGCAGAAGATGTAGATGCAGCAAATGATGTCATTGAGAAGGCCCTCAAACAAATGTCTGACAGCTTGCAGCTTTTCACAAGTCCAACATCTCCAAACTCATCAGGAAATAACTCTCTCCCAAGAAACCCGTCTGGATTAAAAGTACTAAAGTGGATGTCTGATCAAAAGACCCACGTACTGACCTTGTTCAGATCCAACGGCTAAGTGAAGTACATATCAAGGAAAGAAGCACTAGGCCTTAGTGTTGAAGATTTGCAGGATCTCCTTGAACTTACACTGTGTAGGAATGAAGATGACACAAGTTCCAAGGAATTTGAAGAAGAATTTAAAAGGCAAGCTAAGGAACTTCTGATGAGATATAAAGGTCCAGAATAATGAAGGGTTTTGGAATTATCTGTTCCAGGGGGAGATTGTTGGGATTGAACCCTACCAGAGGAACATATAATGAAAGCCAAGACCAGATCACAACAGTGGATTCAGAATAAGTAGTTGTTTACACTTGGCTCTCCCCTTGACAGTGGTAATCTAACAGCTGATAGATCTTAAGTACTGCTCACTAGAACAACTGATGAACCAAACACTGATGAAACTCTAAAGACTGCTGAAGACAAACACTGTTGCTCTATCTACTGTCGTTTCCTAAGTACTGCTGAAGACACAAGCACTGCCCATTCAAGGACTGATCACCTTTGAAGAAAGCACTGATGCTCAACATTAGTGCTCAGGCTACAACAGTGGAACGTGAAGCAGTAGTTTTCTCTTGTTTTGTATTGTACTTATAATCAGTTGTTAAACATCAGTAGTTTGTATAGATCAGTGTTTATAAGTTGTTAGGTTTTTAGATGTCACTATCATGGTGACGTCAGCTTAGATGCCTCAGTGGTTTGGTTTGCCTATAAATGGAGCAGTACCCTATACTGTTACATTTGATTGACTGAGTGGATTCTTTTCTTCCAGTCCAATCCTTTCATCTTGTACAACCAACCTAGGAGTATCAGGCTGAGGGGGAGCTTAGTTCTGTAAGCATGCTTATAATCATTTGCTTTGTAATTGAATCATTCAACTTAATGAGAAGCATTTGTTTATCAAACTATTTTCCACTTAGATTGTGCTTACAAAGTTTGTCTTCATTTCCGCTGCACTTAATCTTATTTTATATTCATTGATTTGTCAAATTTATACAAACAAGCACAATCATGACAGCCTCCGATCCTAACAATTGGTATCAGAGCAAGGACAGTCAAATTCGATCTAACAATCAATTTGACGTAACAGTCCAGCTCAAAATTCATTGATACTAAGGTTGATTGTATTTAGTTGAAAAACAGAGTAACGAAAAATCATGCTCAAAATGATTATTCAGATACTTTGTAAAACAACCAAGATGTCATAAGTTTTACAAATTTCAAACAATAAATGAAATCATGCACAAATTGATTTCAAGTGTTGAAATGAAGTTTGTGAGAATCTCATTATGTTTAATGCTAAAGTATGATCCTCAGATTAACAAAACCTATGTTCATATAAACATTAGTGTTTTGTTAATATAGAAAGAGGGAAAATAAAACTTTAGTCATGAGATCTTATGTGTTGAAAGGCAGATTGAGAATCCACAAAAGGACCAAATCAACCTTATCAAAACACATTAAGAAAATAAGGGGTAAAATCAGTCCAAATCATACGTAATGTGAGTTTCGGTAATAAAGCATGTACAAATGTGGCCAGATCTCTCAAAACATTACTGCAAAATGATTCCGGATTAAGTATTTCCCTAATAAAATCTCCCAGTGAGTACTTTTGTACTTATGGATGGGAAGGGTAAAAAGGGAAAGAAGAAAATGAACCAAACTCAAAAGTGTGTTTATCTCAAAACTTTTGAAGTCAAAATAAAAGAGCACAAACATAAAACACTTATGAGTCCAGAGTCGGGTAAACAATGGTCATCATGCAACTGTGTGCATTCATGAATTCAGGAAGTTCAGGTAAAAAATTGTATCACCAGTGATTGGACTTAAAAGAGGACTTTGCAATCAATTGATAAGAAAATGGTCCCAAATTGTGGTCATTAAAATTTGAGAATGATATGATTATGAGCTTATTTGGAAGATCCTTTTGATGTTATTTTCGAAATTACCTTTAATTTTTGGAAAGGTAGTTTTCTCTATTAAAACCAGATATATTATTCACCTACTTGAATAATGTATTTTGTACTTTTACTCATTTTTGATAGTAAAAGTCTCAATCACTGGTCAGGATGTAATTTTCCCAATTTTTGTGTGGAGTTACCATCCTTAGAATAAATCAAAAGGAAATTGTACAAGTGTCAAGGTCATGTCAAACTCAGGTTTGTTTATCATAGATCAAAAATTGATTGCTAACAGGTCTTAAACTACTGAGATACTCATGTTCTAATTCAGATAATCAGACACATAATGAGTAGCCTTAGTAAAAAGCCTTCATCATCTGGGATGTCAAACCACTGTAAGGATTAATGGACATGTGGTAAAACCTAGAGCATCAATTCCTGAAAAACTGCTGGCAAAATAAATTGATAATTTACATCTAAAACGTAAATTGTTAAGAATAACATTCCTGCAGATCAACAGATGTTGGACATGATATTGTGTTTACACAAGATAAAATCAATTCCCTCAGTTGAACAAGCAGGTGCTCAAATTAATCGTCAATAGTTCAACCACTGTCTGCACTAACAGTTGCTGAGATTAATTGTTCTTCATTAATTTACCACTGCTTTACCTTAACTACTGTTGTGGTCAAACATCTGTTTCCTAAAGTCTGTCCACTGCTGAAAGTCAACCTCTGCTTTTTCATCTTCATGAAAAACACTGTTGTTCAAAATCAGTGTTGTATCCACTGATATGCTAACCACTGATGGTAAAAAGCACCTACTGTTCCATTTACTACTGTTGTAACTACTGATATTTGCTTCGTCAGTGGCTCTCAAAACAACTGTCCTCCATTATTCATCTTCTCATTAGAGGTTGACACGTGATCAGTTTTTAGCCATCGGATCTTTATAACCGCTGCCACATGAGCACTCATTTTTCCCTAAATAAAACCCTGACTAAACCCAAGCAGGGGCTTACACTGTCGAATTGAATTCCAAAATTCTCTTCTCAAAGAAGTTTCCCACTCTTCATTCCAAAATCTCTATTAGATCTTCTTCATCAAAAATGATGAAATCAAAATCGAAATCAAAATCAAAATCATCTTCTTCCTCTGCTCCCACAGACGCCACTCAAATGGCCGCTGAAACCACAGAAATTCGTTACAAATCCCCTCACAACTATGTGGGTATACTCTAAAAACCCACAACCAACAACTCCTTCGACTCCATCATCGACATCTTATCTGCATCAAAGTACAAAACTTTGATAACAGCAGACGCTCACATTTATCTACAAACCCAGAGAGAGTTCTGGAACAAGGCTACCCTTGAAAAACAAGGAGAAACTGTCACAGCCAGCAACTCCTCGATACAGGGTAAAAAGATCCAAATTTCTCCACAATCCAGTTCAGAAGTGTTCAAACTCGATGATTTGAAAGGTAAAACCTCATTTTCTTAAGCCGAGTTGAAAAAGGATTTCAGGAATAGGGGTTATGCAGAGCAACCAAAAAGGGATACCTTACAAAAAGGTTTCTTCCCTTCTGCACCAAGGTTTTTATTTCACACTCTGTTGATGTGTGTACCGAATAAAACAACTGCTTTTAACGAAATACCATCAAAAATTCAATGCCTGGGATATGCAATTTTAAACAATGAAAATTTTAATTATTCCCAGGAAATTTTTGATGATCTGGTAAAAAATGAAACCCTTATCCAAGAGTTCTTGTAGTTGTTTAGATAGTTCTTCCAGTTCTGATGGAGCTAAGCGATACGGTGCAAGAGCTATTGGTGCTGCTCCAGGAGCTAGTTCGATTTGGGATTCGACCTGGCGATGAGGCGGTAGCCCAGGTAAATCTTCAGGAAACACTTGAGGACAGTCGCGTACTACTGGAATATCCTCGATCTTCTTCTCTTTCGTTGACGCGTCAGTGACAAGTGCCAAGATAGCGCTGTGACCCTTTCTCAAACACTTCTGGGCCTTAAGAAAGGAGATGATGCCCACCACAGCACCACTCTTGTCGCCTTGAATTTCGAGAGGTTCTTTGCCAGCACGCGGAATACGAACAATCTTCTCTTTGCATAGGATATCTGCTTGTTGTTGGGATAACCAATCCATCCCATTGACGATGTCAAAACTACCCGGAACTATAGGAATGAGATCGATAGAGAAAGTCTGACCAGCGAGGATAAGATTACAACCCTGAACTATGTGTGTGGCCTCTAGACTTTTACCATTAGCTAACTCTACGACATGCTTGGTGTTCAAAAGTGTTGGTGTGCGCTTGAGCATTTGACTAACTTTCAGAGACATATAACTGGTATCCGCACCCGAATCAAATAAAACAGTAACATAAAAGTCATCGAGAAGAAACTTACCCATCACCACATTAGGATCATTCCTTGCTTCACCCTAACCCAGCACGAACACACGACCCCTAGCACCGTTGTCATTATTGTTTCCCCCATTGTTGTTCCCATTACCCTGATTATTGTTGTTGTTGTTGTTCTGATTCTGGTTTAGTTAGGGGCAGTCCCGCTTGAAGTGGCCTTCAGCACCACACTGAAAGCATCCCCTGTTGCCTCGCTGCTGTTGCTGCTGCTGGTTCCGTGGAGCTGGTGGTTGTTGTTGATGGTTCTGATTCGTAGGTCGTGAGCTCCTGCAATCCTTAGCTTCATGACCCATCTTGAGACACCTCTGACAACGACCCTTGTTGCACTGACCATTGTGATGCCTGTTGCATGTATTGCACTTCGGAAGGTTTCCTTGATATCCACCCTGCCTTTAACTACCAGAAGATTGCTGACCAGGGCTCTGATAGTCATCAATCTTTCGCTACTGTACCTGGGACTGAATTGAAGTCGAACCCTTGTTGGAGGCTCCATCCCATTTTCGCTTGTTATCACTGGGAGTAGCAGAAGTAGTAGTAGTAGTAGTAGCACCGATACGCTTAGGCAGCCTGTTCTGTTCCACTGCCTGATCTGTGAGACGATGAGCAAGACGAGTAACATCCTGGATGGTAGCAAGGTTAGCCAAAGTCACATGGCTTCGAATTTCTGGTACAAGACCCCTCAGATATATCTCGATACGCTTAATAGGAGGATCCACCATAGTCGGACACAAGATGGCCAGCTCATTTGACCTTTTCGTATACGCCTCTATTTCTGACCCTGTCATCTTCAGGTTAAAGAACTCCACTTCCAACTTGTGGATGTCATCATGACTACAGTATTCCCGCTTGATTAGTTCCTTAAAGTCATTCCATGGGGTGGCATTGGCAGCTACCAGCCCCAACATTTGCACTTGTGCGTTCCACCAAGTCAATGCAACACCTTCGAGAGTACCAGTGGCGTACTTCACCCTACGAGCCTCAAGGTATTCACACATTTCGAAGACTGACTCAAGCTTCTCGAACCAGTGGAGGAGTCCAACTGCCCCTTCAGTGCCACTGAAAGTACTAGGACGACAGTCCATGAAAGTCTTGAAGGTGCATACAGGTGGCTGAGCGTGTTGACTTGTTGTGTATAAGAACAGGAAAAGGTTAAACACAAGAGTTGGTTTAGGAGTGTAGGATCTAAAGATCCTAGAGTGAGTTACGACTGCAGGGCATACCTCCTGCTTGTGCGGCTGCAAGTGCCGCAACAACTTGTTGGTTAATCAGAGCTGTCAGCTGGGCTTGTGTCATGTTAACGCGTCCACTCATGATCTTCACATGTAAGAGAACATAAGTGGGAAGTGCGTCGTGTCAATACGCAAGTGTAGAATGACAGAAGAGTGTGAGCAAACAAGGTTTTCAAATAGTAGTTGCTACGTTATCTAAGCATACCATGAGCAATGTAGTATGTATCTAACAAGTTGGTAATGTAAACGTAAATCATATCACCTAGAATGATGAGTCTGGCACGTGGAGCGAAGCATCGTTGTGGATCGTTGAGCACTGTACAGGTTACAGTCTGATTTTAATAAAAACTTTTTCCCCTTATTAAAACCAAGTTCACTATAACCAATGGCTCTGATACCAATCTGTCACACCCCCAAAATCCACACGCGGAGTACCACCGCTTGGAGGCGTGACTGACCAGGATCAAGCCACCAATCATATTGAACATGTAACACCCCGTGTTTTCGAATGTCAAAGTCAAAGTCAAAGTCCAAGTCAACTTTGACTTCTTTGACTGTAATTAGTCTATTTTATGTTCTGTATTATGTGGAGTAAGTGTTGTCTATCAAAGAAAATCGAAGTAATCGAATGTTTAATCGACTCGAAACGATTTACGACTGTGAATAGTAGGAAGTAACAATGCGATAAAGTTAACCAATCAATAATCAAGCTAATCGAATCATCAAACGAACTCGAGACTCAAATTATGCAGCTTTGGTGTTATTATATGTGCGTGTGTGCCTTATGTGTTACCTGTGCGTGTTTACTTTATGTTGTGTGTGGTGATCAATCGAATCAATCAAATCGAAACTCGAAACTCAATCGAACTCAATTGAAATCGAAATCGAATATGGAATGTAGATGCTTGTATGTAGATATAGTGGTTGGGATTAAAAGTAATTTGAGTAGGAAACTCTATCGTACTCGTATCGTCTTCAATTGAAATCGAAATATCAAAAATCGTCGCCCGAACACTCGAAACAGGCTGTGGATCGATCAGGCTCCTAGCCGATGGAACAGCCCAGCCGATCGAACAGGTTGTTCGATCGAGCAGGCTGTCCGATCGGGATGCCTGGCCGATCGGCCAGCCCTTTCCTCTTTGGGAAGCTTATAAATAGGCCTGTCATTGTCATTCTTACCACTTTTGGAAACTCTCTGACCGACCAGCTCGTGCTCCCCTTCTTTTCTCATATTTCTTCCGATTTGGTAAGTTTTCATCCTAAACCTTGTACTTTCTCAATCAATACATTCTCCTACACCTTTCTATCTTTCGAATCTTGATTTCTAACAGTGAAATTATCAAGATCTAAGCATTCTAGGATGATGTCATCATGGTGCTCTTCAAAAACATCACGTTTTGGCCTCAACTCACCAAGAATCACTTGGATCTAGCCGATTTCCACATAAACAAACTAAGATCTATCATAGATCTGAACATTTACATGATGTGAAGGATTGAAAGAATGATTTTCAACTTTCTTTCAACTCTTTTACACTCAATGCTTTCAAACTGGTAGAAACGGAACTTGAGCCAACTCACTAATCATTCTAATGTTTGTGTGGTTCAAGATTCGGATTCTATCTACGAGGTTCACCGACTTCGGGTTAAACTTTAAACTACGTTCCGAACCGTTCACCGGCCGAACTTGGGTGATTCCTGTCCGAGCAGGAGAAACAAGTAAGAACGAAGGTTCCATGGTTCAGCTCGTTGTCAAAATACCTCAATATAATGTCAAACAATCAGAACAGCCAAGTGTTAGACAAACAGGCCGACCAGGTCAGGATGCTGACCGATCGAACAGGCTGTTCGAACGAACAACCCAACCGATCGGACATGTCAGCCGATCGGCAAGCACATGGCCCCACACTTTGACAATTTTATGAAGTATGGTATTGAACGAAGTAATGTTCGATCGAACGAGCTGTTCGATAACATTACTCATCGGATCATGAGATACTATGTTCCCACACTTAATCGATTTTCAACTCGTTCGACGTATTGGAGTGCCACCCGATCGAACATGCTGTCCGATTAGGTGACATCCAGCTGAGGACTCACTACTGAAGTGTCTAACCGATCGGTTAAGCCGATCGATCGAACGGGCCGTTCGATCAATCGACCTGAAAGGTAAGAACACTTCAATGATTCTCAAATACTACAACAAAAACTTCAAAAGGACAAGCCATCATACACAAACACATCCTACTCAAAGGAAGAAACAATCCACTCATTCTCGATTTTCTCTGTCTCCAACTCTTGCTTCCATTTAGCACTTTCTTCGATGTAGAAGTTTATGGATTTTTGCTTTGACATCATGACCGCATTCATCATTGTCAGTGCTTGTTCTCTCTCTGAGTTTGTCTTTTGGAGGCCAATTACTGTTTTGTTCAAGACATCATAAGATTCTTTCACGTAGTTGAGGTTGAACAGTAACTGCTCTTTCTTCTTCTCATACTCAGCAATTATCTCATCTTTTGCTGCACATCCCTTGCAAGCTTTCAAACACTTCTCGCAAGGCTTGACAACTTCAACAATCTTCTCAATTTCGATTGTTTTTACAACTTCAACCACCTTTTCTTCTTCTTTCACCTTCTCAACTTCAGACATCTTTTCTTCACTCATCGGCTCAGTCTTATCATTCTCTTCAGTAACACTTTCAGTCTTCATTTCCATGTGTTGTTTTTCAGCTCTTTTTGCCTTCAACTTTTCCAAGCGATCTGCAAAATAGAAATGAAAACTTTCAGGAGAAAGATGAGATTTTGCAACATTTATATGTTTCTCTTCCTCATCATCACTGCTACTATCAACTGGTGACTGATCAAACTGTACTGACTTTTCAGAATCATCATCTGGTAAACTAGAATCAGATGGTGTTTGATCAAACACAACTTCCTTTTCAGAACTAGCAACGTTTTCAACACTCTCATCTGAACTCTCTTAAATTTCCTCAACAGTTTCTGAAAGTTCATCAATACTTTCTGAATTTTCATCAGACGTAACAGACTTTTCATCCTCACTCGTCACATTCACTCCAATAGACTTCATCCAGGTAGCAAACATGTCTGGTTCTCTGATAATCTTGGCGATGAAAGCTTTGAACTTTCCTTTTTCATAAACGAACATATCCCAGCTAAAACCTTCAGGTAATTTCTCATCATCTTGATCTACTATATAGGCTTTGCTGTCAGGAGATATGTATTTATTCCAGCTGAAGTCCACTAAACATGCTCTCTTAGAATCCTCAATCTTTCTACCATGAGCCGTCTGTGAATCTTGTGATTGACCAACCTGTTGATAAATGGCTTTCCAGTAGTAATCATCTTTTCCGAACGGATTCTGAGCTCCAATAGCTTCTCTACCCTTGCACTCCCATTTGGAATGGCCTTTCTCCCTGCAATGAAAACAAGTAACTTTAGATTTATCAAAACCTAAAGTAGATACATGAGCATCAAGAAAGTCATTTCTCCCGGTAATCATTTTGAACTTTTCAGCACGTCGAAGAACACTTGCAAGACACCATTTGATATCCATTAATTCCATCTCTTCAGCGTCTATCTGGTCGTAATCTTCTTTGGTGAGCATGGGATTTCCAATCCGACCAGCTACTAAACCCTCATAAGATAACAATACAGAACCAAGAAGAGCCATGTAGTCTTTAGCAGTGTCTTCTGAGAAGCTTTGACCTTCTGGAAGATTTAGAGCGATGTTGCACTGAATCACGTAGCCATTTCCAATTTTTGTGCTTTGAGATTGAAAACTTGTGTTTGATTCTTTAGGATTGACACTCGGAAATGATGAGAATCCACTGCTGCTTTTTCCAGAACCCTGATCAGTCTTTTCTGATGAATCCCCAGCACTGAACGCAGTCTGAATTTTCGGACTTCTCTCAGCTTCAGGAACTGGAATGCTACCTTTATAGTACATCTTCACATCCTGCTGACCACTCGGACTATTCATCCTAGCGATCTTCTGTTGTTCCAAATCCTGACTTTCGATCTTTTCTATGAACTGAGAAATCGTTAACCCATCATAAACACCCGTGTTTTTCAGAATCATCAGATAAGTTCCCCACTCTTTCTGTGGTAAAGCATCAGCTAGCTTATCCACCCACTCTTCACGATCTTTAGTAATACTCAACATTGACATCGATCGCACTAAGTGACAGTATCTCTCAATCAGTTTCTTTGTGTCTTCACCCAGTAAGGTGCTGAACAGATCAAACTCTTTCTTAAGTAACGCTTTCTTGCTCTTTATCATGTTCTCGCTTCCCTCAAATTTAACTTTAAGAGCATCCCAAATGGATTTTGCAGTTTTGTCATGCTGTAGCAAAATGAATATATCTTCTTTAATCGCTTGCTGTAGCAGACTGATCATCATCTTCTCTGCTTTGTACATCACCCGTTCCTGATCCATGAATTCGGATAACTGATTGATAACCTGCAATTCTGTTTTAGGCAACACATACTTCTTCAATATACACTCCCATGATCTAAGATGATTCGCCTGAACCCAGTTCTCGAATCTATCTTTCTACCCGTAATATTCTTCGATACTCATCAATTTCGGAGGCTTTTGGGTGGTTCCCGTCTCGTTCTCTAAGTTCATGGCCTGAGCAATCGCAGCTGGAGTAGACGGAGTAGCAAACGCGTTGTAAAACTCTGAATCCATGATGACTTTGCACGTTTTTCAAAAACAGTGACTAATAAGTGAAACTAGATAAGTATGCACAATAAGCGAAACTACAGAAGTTCACACAAGCGGAACTAGATTTGTCTGAATAAGCGAAACAATGATTGATCACTGAACCGAAACCTCTGAGTTCAAATAAGCGGAACTGCTAATGTTCTTAGAAGCGAAACTACTGATGTAACAATAAGCGAAACCACAGATGTGCACTAGAAGCGAAACCTATAAGCGAAACTCCAAAATCTGTCCCTTGAAGCGGAACTTTGAAGCGGAACCCTTGGTGTTTGTGACACAAAAGTGGAACAATGATGCAGTTTGAAGCGGAACTACTCAAGCGAAACTATCAAGTGTCAGTTGAAGCGGAACCTTTCAAGCGAAACATTCAAGTGTCCCTTGAAGCGAAAACTGGTCCGAAGTTCATTTGGTCCATTTTTAGTCTGTATTTTGGCATGAAACTTTCTAGGGTTTGTCAATGTTCAATAACACACATTCTGTGCAATTTTGATCCAATTCTGACTGGTACAACTTTCTGAAATGATAAAAGAAGGTGTAGAAGTAAGAAACGATGATGAAATCCAGCTAATTTCTGTAGAAAACCTCCTCCCAAGCTCTGATACCAATTGTAGGATCGAGAATTGACCCGAATGAGTCGTTCAGAGGCGTTCTTCTATGTTTCAGGTGCGGAATAACAAGAAACGTAGATAGAAATAGCTTGTTCTTCACTTAAACTACTGATTTCATTGATTTAACAATGTTTACAACCCAAACGTCACACCGGCAGCACCTCGGTATGGAATCCGTAAAAGTTCATATGGTTTCGCTCATAGGGACTCCTATTTATAGTGTATATGGTTTCGCTTATGTGTACATGACACATAAGCGGAACCTCTACAGTGACAATGAAGCGAAACCTATTCTAATGTCCCTTTAAGCGAAACCTCCCTATTACACTCATACAATCTTCAGTTATCTCGTAAAACATGCCCTAATCAATACAATGCAAAGTTTGACTTGATCCAAGACGAAATCAACAGATGTAGTGCACCAACAGATTACGGTGGTAATCATGTATTGCGAACTGTCTCGGACAGTCAACCCGTAGTCATTGGTATCGATAGATCCATGTCGATAATTAACATGCTTCGTTTTCCTCTGTGTACGTGCTGGTTATGCGTAAACTATTTCGAACTCTATATGCTATATCAAACTTGTATGCTCACCTTTACATTTCATGTATTGACTTTATTTTAACGTATGTGACAGGCAATTAGGATGCTTATCTGCTAGGAAGGCGAGCTAGGAATAAGCGTCTAGAGCATAGTTGTCTGTAGATCTTGCAGATCAAGTCTCTAGAAGCAATTAAACAATATTTATTTTATTTTATTTAAATTTGAGTTGTCAGAACAGAATTTCTTGACTAGTTGTTATCTGTAATAATTTATTGTATTATTTGGGATACGGTATGGGACGTATCATTTATCTGAATAGTATTAATAGTTGTTGTGGAAACTTCTAGACAATCTGTTTCGCTCAGTGCCATGCCCCGATGATTCCGCCATCAGTTGGGGTGTGACAGAACATAACAAGCAATAAGTAAAATTCAACCACACAATATGAAAGGTGTTTCAAATCAAAAACATAGTTAAGTGTTTAGCGGAAGCATAATTGTAAAACCCAATGTAAGTATTAAGTACGAAATAAAGTAATGTTTTTAGCATGGCACACACTGCCATGTCCCACAACGACCGCGCCTCCCTGTGCAAGCTCCATGAGTACCTAACGACCTGCAAGGCATGTAACAGAGAGCCAACAACAAAGTTGAGCGAGTTCACAGTTGGTTGATTAGTTATAGTATTCGTTTCGTAAATCATATGTTCGTTTTGTAAACCATGTATCGTATTAGTTCGTATCACGGTCTCCCAGACATGTGTGCGAAGATTAGTGGGGGCTTCCCATGTGTTACTAGACCGAGTGTATCGACTGCTACGAAAATGTAATAGGTGCCCTAAGTCAATGTCTATCAGTATTGACCTTTGCCCATAGTCCATTAGTACACGCCCGTTCGAACGACACGGTGTGAGGTTTGTTAAACCTAATAGCGCTATTAACTAATGACCCGCTCGCCATAGGCCTCGGCGATTAAGTCGATATGATGAGGGACTTCAATGATAGAGGTTTGGTCCAGTGTGAAATCTTGGCATCCTTCCCACGGAGGATGGTTGTAGTTACCGTTTAAATCATTAACCCATTCCCTACCTTTGGGAATCCCATGCCTTGGAAAGAGTGTGAACTCACCTTGGTTTGCTCGGTATGCTAAACTACGTGCTCACAAATAATCAGTCAAGGCCAATTGTACGCACGTATACACAATCAGTTTAAGTTCGTAACGATTCACATGCAAACTATGTCACAAAGTGTGTTTGGCAGTTAACATCATGCATCATGTAAGCAGTTAATCATTTCCATGCAATTCATGCTCCACATAAATGTCCTTCACAGTTTATTCTAACATGGTTATTCTTTAACATATTTGACAAGGTTAACAAACTTAACAGGATTAACATATATAGCAGGAATAATAATCTAACAGTGTTAGTTAACTAACAGAGTTAACAAAACTAATAGAGTTATATACTTAACAGTGTGGCATACATAATTTAACAGAGTTAATAAAATTAACAGAGTTAATAAGCTTAACACAGTTAATAAACTAACTGGGTTTACATTCTTAACATGCATAATAGAGTTAACATACCTAACAGAGTTAACATACTAACAGAGTTAACATACTAACAGAGTTATCACACTAACAGAGTTAACATACTTAACTATTGTTACTTATAAATTTCCCGAGGAACCTTAAGTACTTATAGGTTTCACGAGGAACCTTAACCTTCCGCTACGGGGAACCTTAACCTTCCCCTACGGGGAACCTTAACCTTCCTCATGAGGAACCTTAACCTTCCTCACGAGGAACCTTAACCTTCCTCACGAGGAACCTTAACCTTCCTCACGAGGAACCTTAACCTTCCTCAACTGAAGGTTCCCCAGGTAAGCATGATCATCCTCATCAGTTACAGAACACATGAACCCTAATGCATTCTAACAGTTGACAATTACCTGATCATATCATCAATCAATTCACACCACGAATATACTCATCTATGGCAGTTTCAAAAGCTTTAATTATCATCGATCCCCATTCATCAGCATACCCTACTACTAACAATTCCATCACTCGATCATACCACATAGATCACAGTTTTACATACACACTGGTAACAATTAACATGTTGAACCATAATCCTCATGAACATCACATAGAGACAAGACAGACAACCATATATATATCTGTGGTATAGTAATGACAAATCATCAACAAGGAATCAAACAGATTATGTCGGTTAATCTAGTCGCATACTAACCGGTTGCAAAACGAAACTAGAAGGACTCCGAGGAGGATGATGGCTGCCGTCGGGTGCACCAGAGAGGGAAGAGAAGTCTAGGGTTTTCAATCGGCTGGTAAAAAGAATAACGTAACAGTTCTACGCAAAATATACACGTAACAGCGTATTGGGCTCTTAATGGGCTTCGGCAAAGACTGGGCCGACGAAGGTTGTGTGAGACACGACGAAGGTTAAGCTTCGTCGGCGAAAGTTAAGCTTCGTCAATATTGTTTCGGCGAAGGTTAAGCTTCGTCGATGTGTGGGTGGCGAAGCTTTCAAGCATGTACTCATACATATATATAAAAACAATACTACACCACATACAACCTACACGGTTTAATGATTAATGCAACTTATAAAATAATTACATTAACATTTGTTTGTCAAGCATGAACAAGTTATACTACAAAGGATTACTAAAAACAATTCACGAGACCAGTAATGTGTCAAGTAAATACCTTGGAAACTCGGGTTGTCACAACTTGTACTCAAGTCATTTATAAAGACCGAAGTGTCTAACAAATATAAGAACATTTGTAGGTCGCAACACTATTCAGGACGACCGCACGTAAGATCATACTTACTTCTATTCACGGACGCGATTCTGTGATTTCACGTCCCCTATTCATTTTAAATGCTTTACAACTTTACAACTATCGGGGAAAATACATGTTCAATTGTATGTTAAGTCATGAATAAAACATCTTAGATCATGTGCGATTAGGGTCATACATCTAAGCACCATTAATCCAGTTTGGACCTAGGTACAAGTGGTTAGATCTAATGGGTATTGGCGAGCCCCACTCTTGGTCGTGGACCCATACAGAAGAGTGCGTTTGTGTCCCAGTCGATAGTAGTCGACCCGAAATCGTCTAGGTTTGGATTGCTTCCTAATTTGTCACACATATTAATGTCGTCGCGAAACATTAATGATCAACGATTTCATTGACGCTTTAAATACTACATCATTACATACAGATACATCTTATACAACTCACATTTTATGGATACAGTTTATACAACTCACATTTTATGGATACATTTTATACAACTCACATTTTACAGATACATTTTATACAACTCACATTTTACAGATACATTTTATACAACTCACATTTTACAGATACATTTTATACAACTCACATTTTACAGATACATCTCATACAACTAAACTGCATGAACTAGCCAACTTTTGTTGATGTTTTCAGACTTAACATGTATTTCAGGAAATTAGTTGACTATGCGGACATTTCAGTCAAGGAAAGCAAGTATCAAGACTCCATGCCACCATTTGAAGGGCTTGCCCGTTATATACCGCCCCTTTGCGGTGATATAGTGGTCAAAGCCTTGACATTTTAAGACTTACATTTTGATGTATAAAACAATGACAACTTATTTTCATTTGATGGTTTGTAACCATTACATTTAACTTATGTTGCGTTCTTTTGAAACGATTATGACAATGGCATTGGAGCTTTTTTATTTTCATTTAGTATGTTCACTTATATTGTTATGCAATGAGAACCGATCAGATCACACCTCGCGCTTCCGCTATGAGTGGGTGTGACAATACTCAAACTTGCAAATTGTTTAAGTATCTCCCATTAACTAGCAATTATGATGATTTCTAGCACAAATATATCATCATCTTCATTATTTAGTCAAAACCCACTTAGCACATACAAGGGTAATCATCAAATCCCTAGTGTTTAACACTAATTCATCAAGTTTCCATCTAGGATTTGTCTGTAAACATGAATTTCATCACAACAATGCTCATAGATTCATTATTCATTCCAAAATTTCGATTATGATTGTTCATCATAATTTCAAGGTATCACCAAATAACAAAATTCAACATACCTTCTGATCCCCATCTCTAGGTGATCGTTTCTATGTATCCATGCATTGATTTTGGGCTTGAATCAAGCTTCAATTTGATGAATTTGTTGAACTAGGGTTTGAGCTCCTTGGAGCTTCTCCTGGTCTTCATACGTACACACACACATGTGTGTTTGATTTCTTTTTTTTATATAATTGTTTTAATTAAAACACTTCTCTAGTTGCCACATTTAGTCCCTCATGTTAGAGGTTTTATAAAGAGGGTTAAAAGTCTTGATTTTTATTTTTATTCATTCACTTAATTACCCATTAGTAACTAAGTTAATTATTCCTAGTTATCTTAGTAGGTTTCGGGGGTTATGACCCGTCTTATAACTTTGTTTTCTAAAAGCATTTATTCTCCTTTTTAATTGATATTAGGATTTTTATTTAAGCCCTAATATTCATCGGGTAAATTTACCACTAACGGTATTTTACCTGTCTTTTAGTATTAACGTGGTTTGATTACCAAACCGTTTTCGGGGTGTTACAAGTCTACCCCCCTTAAAGAGGTTTCGTCCCCGAAACCTTTCTCACGTACTTTATTAGTTTTGATCATCTGAACCTTAGTTTCGGTGATCACTTGAGCATTGCTCGCATATAATAATCTTACCAAAAAGTATGGTAATGTGTTTTTGGTTGTTTTTTAAGGCGTATGCGCCTTTCACGTGTAAGGCCTCGTAGGCCATTACTTTCAGCTTATATCTTTTATCTTTATTGATTATTTATTTTAGTGGTTAGACTTGTTAGTCACCGATTATTTTATTTATAGGTAATAACAAGAGTTTTATCGTTTGTGATATATGTCAAAATTGGAAATTGAGCATCGACGACGAAGAGTACTCAATAGATTTGATCCCGATGTCGATGGGAGAATTTCAAGTGATCGTGGGTATGGATTGGTTATCCCGATACCACGCAAAAATGGCATGTTTCTAGAAGGAGATAAAACTGACGTCTCCTAGCGGAAAGCACGTTACCATATACGGTGAAAAAGGGGGTAACCCTGTGATATGTACAATGATAGAGGCTCACAGATTTATGAAACGTGGATGCAAAGTATATATGGTATACGCAAGCGAGTCGGAGAAAGAGTCCCTAAAAATCAGAGACGTACCCGTAGTACGTGATTATGAAGACGTGTTCCCGGAAGATTTACCGGGAATACCACCAGAACGGTGTCACACCCTGTCTTTTGCGGAAGAGTATGATGTGTGACTGGTTTAATATCATTGCATTCAATCGTAATAAACAACTACATGATCAAAACGATGTTCATCCATTCATAAAATTTGAGTATTACAAACACTGGTTATTCAAGTTTTTAAAGCACAACATTCGACTAGGTTACAAACCAACAAAAGTGGATGACATCTAAACTTGAAGTCTGCTTCTAGTTACGACACCCGCGCCCAAGATCCATCCTGTTACCTGAAATACATGTAATTTTGGAAAACATCAACAAAAAGTTGAGCGAGTTCATGCGTCTTGTTTGTGTACTGTAATTCTTGTAAATCTTTGAGAGACTTCTTTGTAAACAGGTATGAAAAGCGTGTATGAACATGAATGTTTTACAAGGACTTTAAGGCATGTGAGGACATAGGAAGCACTCGTAATGGCTTATACCCTTGTCGATTTTCCTCGACTGTGTCGATTAACCTCGACTGTGTTAATTTACCTTGACTATGTCAATTAACCTTGACTGTGTCGATTTCCCTCGACTGTGTCGATTAACCTCGACTGTGTCGATTACCCTCGACTGTGTCGATTAACCTCGACTGTGTCGATTAACCTCGACTGGGACTCCGAAGCACTACTCGGTACTAATTGTGACCATGAGTGGGGTTCGTCGTACCCGTTAGATCTAACCCTCGTCTCTAATTAAGTATTAATGGCATTTCAATATCTAGTCTATGCTCACATGATCTAGTATTTCATAGGCATTTTAAGCATTTGTAACATGTATTTCACCCTCGAGAGTTATAAAACCAAAAATAGTTAAAGAAAAGGGGGAGCATGAACTCACTGTTTTGCGTCTTCAGTTCTCGTAACTCAAATCTCGTCAGCAAACACGACTACCTACAATGTGCTAGGGTCTATTAGACGAGCGGGCCGCGCCTTGCCTTAGTATTCATGTTTTGAGTTACGTTTTCTTTATGTCTTTACATCATCCAAAGTTATAATACTTTTCAAGTATTTGTTTTCGTGTTTCCTTCCCAAGGATGGGAGTATTTCATACATGTATTCTCGTATTCTTGTATTTGTAGTTTCCAAAATAATATATTTTCAAGTCTTACTTTAAAAAACATATCTAAACTTGTTTTGTTAAAACAATGTATTCCATGAAAATATATATTTTTATCTCCCAAAAATAATATATTTTTCTTCTTGTTGAAAATACGACATAACTTGGTAATATGTACAAAAATCATATTTTCACTTCTTGTATCCAAAATAATACTTTCCAAAAATATATTTGTAAGAGTATTTTCCGGAATATTTTATAAGTTACATTTTATTGATCGGTTTGCCAATATTTAAGTGTGTAACTTATATACTTTATTCCTTGTAATTTTTGGTATTATTTTGGATTGTAAGTGTCATGGTATTTTGTTAAGTTATATTATTTTACCTTAAAATAATATAACTATTCCATATAGTAAACAAATATTCACGCAAGTGTCTTAATATATAGTATATATTCTAAATATATATTTACCCATTTTTTTATTTATAAAAACCAACCTCCGATACTTTGTATTTTTGTAACAAAAATTATGGCGAGATTTATATTTGAAAAACATAGCTTAAAATACACTAGTAAACACTTGTCTAGAAAATATTTTCTAAGTGTTGGAATTTTTGGAAAATTTCGCCATAGTTTCCTTTGTAAATGGAGGTGTCCATGCTATTTAACATATCATTTTCTTTTCAAAAATCATCCATACAATCAACAACAATTCTCTAATCATTTTACACTCACCAAGTGCAAAAACAATACACTTCACATAATAACATGAACTTGATCTTTCACAAAAACGCGTAGTAACTTGGTAAAATATTTAGTAGTCTTAGTTACCCTCCAAAATATATTTACTTCTTGGTAAATCTTATTCTTGAAGGTTTTTGATGTTTACAACTTGTAAACACATTTTGCAAAAATGTTTATTTATCACATTTTCTTGTTTCACTAATGTTTATACACTTGTCTTTCCACTAAAAATGGTGTAAGTTTAATAAAAACCATGATCATTCAAGAATCATCTTTTTAAACTTGGTTTCTTTAGAAAAATCATTCACAAGTCTTGGATTTACAAGATTACTAGTTCACTTGGTTTATTACTTTACAAGAAAATCATTTCACTATCAAGTTCATGTCTTAATAAGAAGATGATCATTTTATGAAAGCACATAATCACCTCTTATCTTGTTAGATCATGTTTTTAATCATAACCTAACAAGTTTCACATGATGATCAACATCATATCACCAAGAAATCAACAAGAAATCATCAACATATTCAAAACAACATCATTCTAACAATATTTCATCATATTTCATCATTATGTAAACTTTATGTTCAAGCTTTAAGTTTATGTTCTTTAGTGTTCTTATGTTAATCATCAAACAACAACTTTTAACCACTACAATATGAAGTAAACAAGGGTGTTCAAGAATCTTACAACTAGCTTAAAGCTAGGGAAGAACACAAGTGAAAATGGAGTGGATAATAGCACACAAGAGAGGTCCTTCAAGATCCGAGTGTTCCACACCTTCTTAATCACCTTGTTGCACCTTGTGGAAAGCTTCTATTGGATGAACAAAATCAAAAATAATGGTGGTGTATAGGGGGTTGTTTGGCCGAGCTTATAGAGGAGGGAGGAAGGGTGTTGAGTGGTGAAGAAGGTGATGATACTTGTTACTTATAACACTCTCTAAGTTCTATTAACCAATGGATTATATGTTTCATCAAGTACAAACAACATCTCTTCATATCTTTAGGAAGATCACATAGGGATTTGAAGAAGATTATGGTGATCTTTGAGTGGGGCCACATGTGAGCCGAAAATATCAAGGGGGAGGGGTTAAATTGTAAGTTGTTGGTTAATGATGGTAATTAGTGGAAGGTTAAAGGTAAAAGTTAGTGTTTTATGTGTATGATGCTTTACATAATTTGTTAGAGTGTTCGGGAACCATAACTAGCTCAGAAAAATTAAAAAAAAATGTTTCTTGTAGTATTTTAGTGTTCCGGGTAATGTCCGGTTGTTCGGTTAGATACCGATTCGTTAAAGTGCTAAGCTACACAGTATAGTGTCCTTTATGTAACTTTTTGTGACACTTTTAATTCCCGACACTTAGGAAAGCATACAGGACCATTTTGCCATATTTTTGCATGTAATAATCTTGTTAAATGCTGAATTTTTGCTGATTTGTGCAGAATTCTGCATTTTATGCGGGTCTTAGGCACTTTCCGGCACTTTGTCTATCACTTAGGCATGCGGTTCTGTGGTCCTTACTTCCCTACACATTATACTAGTGTAATACTGTGACAACTGGCACCAAACCGGTAATTTCCGTACACTTTGAATCCTATTTAATGACTGTAATTATGTGCTTAAATGTCAACATTGTTTGATTACATGATATACAAGTGAATTCATGCACGTTTTATACTACAAGAATTGCTTAATGCATTAACAAGACCGTTGTGTCAGAAATACTAGTAAACTCACCGGTAAAACGCAATATGCCAACAAATCTGCAGAAAGCAGTTAGACAATAGAATTGGAGCCTAGGTGTAGGTCCAACGACAAGAATACATTAAAACCCAAGAGTACATACAAGGGTTTACATATAGACCATCCGGAATGTAACAACCATAATTTTATTTAGTGATTTCCGTAAATTATTCGCAAACTACTGAGTATTTATATTTAAACATTCATGCTCAGATACGGGTTTATTAAAACTTTACTAAACTTGAAAGCAAAACAACATAATGTAATTTAATTCATCGTTTTAGAATAACGACGAAACAACTTGCGGAAGCTTCATTTAACGCGTGTTCGGTTCTTGCTTGATGCTTGATCTTCATCTGGGACTCTTGACATTCGCCTGTGATCAAAACCAACTTAAAAGTTAGTTTTGATAATTAAATAACTAGTACAACAAGGATGATTGGGTCGAATAATCGAATTAAACAAGGAAATCGAGAAATTCCAACATGGATATCTTGATCCCCAAAACAAGGATTTGAAACTGGCCTCCACCGTAACTTACGGTGAGCATCGTAAGTTACGGTGGCCCCTGGTATAACATGCCCATACCGTAGATCAGTAGGCAGCTGTCGTAATGCTTTCAGCTCCACCGTAACTTACGGTGGGCACCGTAAGTTACGGTGGCCCCTGTATCAGAACTCCCATTTTGTCGTTTTTGACACGAAACCTTTCGTATCTTTCAATCCGCTCGTCCGTTTGACCTACCGTTTCTTCCTACGTAATTGTAATTTGATTCTCCACCTTATGGAGTTAAAATCCAACATCTGGTTTAACAAAATTTCAGACTTTTAAGTCTTCGGCTTATTACCCTTTTTTTCCAAATTTTGACCCGTTCGATTATTTTATCAATCATACATATTTATTTGATCCTTAAAGTCATGAAATTCAAACTTTCCATATCTCCTATCATATTAATTTCAAATCACGGGAATCTTACATAATAAAAACCCGTTTACGCTCAAGTTCTTCTTTTGACCCGTTTAGAGCGAATTATGTACATTTAACATCGAAACTCTCCCTTCTCTTCCTACACTTCATATTCTCACTTTAAAATAGCCTCTTACATTCCACCAAAAAAATGGCCCGTTAAGAGACATATTTGCATTCTCCGGGTTCGAGTGTAAGTACACCCCCTCCCATTGCATATCTTGATCATTTTACGTGTTTGGATTCTCCGGGTTCGAGTGCAAGTACACTCCCTCCCATTGTATATCTTAATCATTTTGCAAGGATCCTCCGGGTTCGAGTTCAAGTACACTCCCTCCCATTGTATATCTTAATCATTTTTCATGTTTGGATTCTCCGGGTTCGAGTGCAAGTACACTCCCTCCCATTGTATATCTTAATCATTTTGCATGTTTGGATCCACTTGGGTACTTTTTAATTTGTCCCACTCACCCCGTCCTTACTACATCGGATGTAAGCATGTCCATCATAAAAAGTTCATGGTATCATGTGTTCATTACTTACTTGGCCAGAGTAGGCGATCAGCACATGACATACATGACCCTTTTATAACTTTCACATCACACCCCATGTAAGTAACACCTCTATTTATTTCTCTTGGAAACAATATCCTGGATAGGTATTCTATTCAGGTTTTTCCAAGTTTTCAATCTACATATGCAACTATCAGTTTCTACGTATTTGTTGCATATTTCTATTCGTGCAATAATTTAAACGTGCACCTGGTAAATGCTTGCCCTAACGAGCTTTCTTGTCATTACTTATTTGCAATCGTTACGCGATTTAGATCCTTGATGAGTATGCTCTTCTTGTCATATCTCGGACCGTTCCATCATCATATCCACAATTCGTTCAACTCTCGTCATCTTCAGACGCGAGTGTCCTTCAATTAAAATATTCACAAGAGTTAGTAATGTCAACTTCAATAATCGCCCGTATTATAATACAAGGCTTTTTCTATTATACGCGTCAACGTGCGTATTTTCGTCAACCATATCAATCATTTTAATTGGGGTAACGTGTATCACACGATAGCCATGTGTGTTGTTTACAACACTTTAGCATGCTAAACTATTAATATACATGTACTTACCGGATTTGCGATCAAGCCTCGAACCGAACACCAATCTTTATCAAGAGCACAAGGTTTAAGTCCAAGCATAGTTTTCCCACCATACTTGAATCTCTTAAACCAAGGCTCTGATACCAACATGTAACAACCATAATTTTATTTAGTGATTTCCGTAAATAATTCGCAAACTACTGAGTATTTATATTTAAACATTCATGCTCAAATACGGGTTTATTAAAACTTTACTAATCTTGAAAGCAAAACAACATAATGTAATTTAATTCATCGTTTTAGAATAACAACGAAACAACTTGCGGAAGCTTCATTTAACGCGTGTTCGGTTCTTGCTTGATGCTTGATCTTCATCCGGGACTCTTGACATTCGCCTGTGATCAAAACCAACTTAAAAGTTAGTTTTGATAATTAAATAACTAGTACAACAAGGATGATTGGGTCGAATAATCGAATTAAACAAGGAAATCGAGAAATTCCAACATGGATATCTTGATCCCAAAACAAGGATTTGAAACCGGCCTCCACCGTAACTTACGGTGAGCACCGTAAGTTACGGTGGCCCCTGGTATAACATGCCCCTACCGTAGATCAGTAGGCAGCTGCCGTAATGCTTTCAGCTCCACCATAACTTACGGTGGGCACCGTAAGTTACGGTGGCCCCTGTATCAGAACTCCCATTTTGTCGTTTTTGACACGAAACCTTTCGTATCTTTCAATCCGCTCGTCCGTTTGACCTACCGTTTCTTCCTACGTAATTGTAATTTGATTCTCCACCTTATGGAGTTAAAATCCAACATCCGGTTTAACAAAATTTCAGACTTTTAAGTCTTCGGCTTTTTACCCTTTTTACCAAATTTTGTCCCGTTCGATTATTTTATCAATCAAACATATTTATTTGATCCTTAAAGTCATGAAATTCAAACTTTCCATATCTCCTATCATATTAATTTCAAATCACGGAATTCTTACATAATATAAACCCGTTTACGCTCAAGTTCTTATTTTGACCCGTTTAGAGCGAATTATGTACATTTAACATCAAAACTCTCCCTTCTCTTCCTACGCTTCATATTCTCACTTTAAAATAGCCTCTTACATTCCACCACAACTATTTTTGTGGTGGATTTAACATAATGAACCGCTATCCTCAATTTTCCCCTTAGGATAGTCATTTTACGTGATTGACCCGTTCATAGACATTTGACCCCCAAGGTTGATGCCTACAACTCTTACATGTGTCTAAGAGTTACACAATGATAATACTAGTATCTAAACAACTTCTAAAGGTCGTTTGCCCGATTTACCTATCGAGGGCATTTTCGTCAACTTATTTCCTCCTTTTACGACAGAGGTCCTTTTGTTAAGGTATTTGACCCTCATTGCATTTTTAACTATAAAATTATATATATGCGTACCTGGCTCGAGTCAACATATAGACCCGTTCTATACCTCACGTTAATTTAACCAATATTCCATGGTGTCGCAATTATCTAAATTGCTAATCGCTCCTGAGAACCTACGACTTAACAATCACATTAGTCGATATTGTCAAATGGTGTTATCATCACCATTTGACCCGTTTGGACTATAAGACCAAAAATAAAAGCATGGTTTTAAATTTCCAAATTCACCCATTTGCCCCGTTTTCCATAAACCATGGTTTTTATCATTTACACTTATTCCGACTTGTATCAATCGTGTCGGAACCCTTATTTTGGATATTACATCATTCGCATTTATAGTTTATAAAATAAACACGTGTCCTACAAAAAGGGTGTAAGTTTTACTTACCTCGTAACCAAGCTACACTTTTCTTTTCCTTCTTCATTCGTTTGACCCGCATTCTCCCCAAGCTTCACCTAGCTTGTTAAGCGCCAACTATTATTCATCATTCACAAGGTGGTTAGTTTAATCATGACTTAATACGATTATTCCACCTTACGCATTTCTGTATCTAGTTATCATTCATCACATCGTAGGTCAGTTTGACCTTTTTAAAAGTCAAATGCCCATTAGTATACTAAATGCATATTCGAGTTCATCAACTAGTTTTTGCATTCTTTAATTACCCGGTAGGCGTTATCTTTAGGCCACCGTTTTAACCAAAGTTCTAACCACGTTTATCACATTTCAATCACTTTAATTAGTTCAAGCGATTATCAAGACTAATTTCTTCATTCATTTCACAAGAACTAAGGGTTCTCATCTATAAGTGAGACCCGTTCATCATATCACTAGTATTCATCCCAACACCTTATATAATCAAGTTCTTCATATGAACTAATATACTACACGATTTCATACACCTATTTATATGAACGAAATTACCAATTTCATCATAACATACAAAAACCCACTTATCATCACCTTCACTACATAATCAAAACCCACTTGTCTAAAAGTGGTAAATCATCAAATTACTCGAATCATAGCATGTTATGTATGATTTTCACTTAGGGTTTCGTTCCTAAGCAAGTATACATCGCTAATCTAGCCATAGCTTCTCTAATCCATGCCTAATTCGCGATTAGGATGATTATCAAATTCTTACAACTTCACCAAACATCAGGATTTTACATACCTTATGATCCCCATGACTTGGTGATCGTTTATACGGGTTCATGCATTTGATTTGAGCTAGATTTGACCTTCAATTTGTTGATTCTTGTTGAAGTTAGGGTTTGGGCTCCAAAGAGCTCTTCCTGGTCGATCTCCACACACACCCTTAGTGTGTGTATTGTGTGTTATTACTTATTTTAATTAAAACAAGTTTCCCACTTGGCAAGTATTAGTCCCTCATGTTTTATTTTGATCAATTGAAGCTACAACTTACCATTTATCACTTAGCCACATACTAGTAACTAGGTTAATTATCCCTAGTTAACTTAATAGGTTCGGGAAGTTATAACCATTATATTTTAAGTCCCGTTAACTGGGGACCTTCATAACTTTATTTTTCTCAAGCATTTATTTCCCCCTTTTAATAAATATTAGGTTTATTTATTTAAGACCTAATATTTACCGGGTTAAATTTTACCACTAACGATATTTTACCTGTCCATCACTATTAACGAGGTTTGATTACTAAACTCGTTTTCGGGGTGTTACACGGAAGCTATAATATGCACTAAAAAGCACTCGAAACACACTTTAAGTGCAGAATTTTATTAAATCCAGCTATAATAAGCTTTTTAACGAATAAATATTATGCAGAATTCATGATTTATCATCCAGAATACTTCCCTAAGTGTCGGGAATTGAAAGTGTTACAAAAGGGGACATAAAGGACAGTAAATGATGCGATTTAGCACTTTAACAAACCGGTATTTAACCGAACAACTGCACATTACCCGGAACACAAAAATATCACTGGAAGCATTGATTTTATTTTCCTAAGCTAATCATGATCCCCGAACACCCTAACACACTCTATAAAATACCTAGTAACAAACTACACTAACTAGATACTTAGATTATGATTACAAGTAACTTCATGGTCCAACATTTACACATTACCCCCCCCCCCCATGTAACCGTCCCCTATGGGGACCCCACCATAAAATCCCCTTTGATCTTATATGATCTTGTGTGATCTCTTGGGATGTGAGGAAGATTTAATGAAGGATTTGCTTGTACTTAAGTGAACACATTAACCCTTGGATATTAGTAAATTGTGAGTTATAAGGAGACATCTTCCTCATCACTTCAACACACCACAAAACTCATCCCTTGGCCCCCATTCTCGGCCGAGACTTGTGCCACCACCACCATCACCCTTCATTCAAAATCCAAGAATTTCAAAGTTACTACAAGGTGTTAGAAGGTAGATTAGCAGGCTCGGTGTTCTCGGATCTTGAAGGACCTTTCTTGTTTGCTTTTAACCACCCAATCTTCATCTTGTTCCTTCCCTAGCTTTAAGGTAGTAGTAGCATCTTGAACACTCTTATTTACTTCTATTTTAGTGGTTAAAAGACTTATTATGTTGATTATCATATGAACACTAAAAGACATGTACATGAAACTTGAAATATAAGATGATACATGATGGAATCTTGCTAAAATGATGTTGTTTAGTGAGTGTATGTTACTTGCTAGTTGACTTCTTGAGTTGATGATTGTTGATTGTTTATGATGTAGTGTTGCTAGATCATGATTAGAAACATAATCTAGCAAGATGAGGGGATGAACATGATAAAGATTATGGAGCATCCTCACAAAAGTCATGAAGTTGAAGGAATATAAAGTTTCTTGTAAAATGTTGAACAAAGAAGGTTTAAAGCCTTATAAATCTAAGTATCTCATGGATGATTTCTCAAGAAACCAAGTTAAAAATACAAGTTTTACTTAATCTTGGTTCTCAAAAAAATAAACCTTATTTTTGGTGATTAATAAAGTATACAAGTATGTAAGTAACAAGAAAAATCCATGAAGAAACATTTTTAGAAAATATGGTCATAAGTTGTAAAGATCTAAATTCTTTAAAAATGATGTTTTTAAAGGATCAACCACACTTTAAAGGGTAACAAGACTTACTAAAAACACTAGTAAGTTACTACAAATTTTTACAAGAACTTCAAGTTCATGATGTTGTGTGATTTACATGATTTAGGCTTATGGTAAGACTTGATTGTGTTGTTGTTGTTGTTGATGATTTAAAAGAAAATAAACACATATTTTGAAAACATGGGAAACCTCCATTTTTAGGGGAAACTCTGTCAAAATTTCTATAAATTTTGACACTTAGAAAAATATAAGTTTTGAGAAACTTATTCCCTAAAAATGTATCTAAAAGCATTTACCAAGGTTTCCCTAATTTTTGTGTTAAGAAATGATGATTTCTTCAAGATTAAAAATTTATATTAAGTATGGTATTTTTGAGAAAAATATATATATATATATTTGATCACCAAATTTTGTGCTAAGTGTATGTAGTATGTATTATACATGATAGTGTGTTAGGACTTGAAAATACATTAAACATTCCTAAGGAGTGAAAATACAAAAAAATACACATACAACATACTTAGACAAATACAAGAAAATATATTTATGAAAATATATTACTTGATAGAATAAATAACTTGGACAAGTTATGAACATGAAATGAAATTTTGAACAAAGATACATAATTCTGGTGCAGAGTGCAAAATACAAGATGCTTATATTTATTTTTGAGAAAATAATATAAGTAAGAAGCATAGTTAGAAATATAAACTATTTTTAACACAAGAACACATATACAAAAGATAGTGACTTGTGCTTGTGTGATACAAGTCTAGTGACTAACGATAATAAAACACGTTTAGGTCACGACGCTAGATAAAGCAAATCCGGTGAAGTTTACGACGCAAGAAACGCAAAGTTGTGAGTTCGTGCTCCCCCTTTTCTATTAACTTTTTTCGGTTTTATAACTTCGGGTGTGAAATACATGTTACAATGCTTATAAATGGTATGATGATACGTGAAATGATACGAGAAATGATACATGATACGAGAAATCGTGTCACGAATAGGGTACCATAAGCACCATTAATCAACAATATATCTAGACTGCAGAACAAAATGTTAGATCTAACGGGTGTCGGGCAGCCACACTCTTGGTGAGAACGAGTACCAAGCAGTGCTTTTGTGTCTCAGAATATGCCAACAAGAAAAATGCCTAAGGTTTGGTTGCTTCCTATGTCGTGTCACATGTTAATGGCCTTGCAACCCATTAACAACTTGATACATATAGGAATACTTGAGTTATACAAAAATACATGATTAATACACAAATACTTGATTTATACATGAATACTTGATTTTCACAAGATACATACCATGTTTTTCATACAAAGTATACAAACGTTTAATACAAGAACTGCATGAATTCACACCAACATTATGTTGACGTTTTTCCAAAACTCACATGTATTTCAGGTAACTAAAAGTGGATGTGCGCGCGGTCCTGCCCATGCTCTTGGATGTCGTTTATGTTTATCTTTAAATAAAGTTGTAAACTTTCGGACAATATGTTGTCACGTGATGTAAACACTTAAACTATGTTTTCCGTTATGTAATGGAAATGGTGTTTGAAGTTATTTTTATGAGCATGTAGTATGTTTACCAATCATATGCAATGAAAACCTTTCATGATCACACCTCGTGCTTCCACCACAGAAAGGGGTGTGACAGATTGGTATCAGAGCTGCGATTGTAGTGAACCAGGATTCATTCTCGAGTCTAGTCTACAATCTCTAGGATCCTATCACGAAAACAATTTTTCAAAAATTTTTCATTGTATAAAACTTCCCGCGACATCCACTACCTGAAACTGTTTACAAGAGTCAAGAAAAGACACTATGAGACTTAGGGTGCACTGGAGTAGCACTTGTCTTTGATTAACGAATTACTTGCAATTATGTGTGGTAATTGATATATACTAGAAGTAGAATGTCACAAGTATACGTGACTTTACCTGAAAACAATGGCCTATCTGAAGGAAGAAATATGAGGATGAAACGAACTGTGCGGACTGTGTAAGGTGCAAGGAGTTACGTAATTATGGATGCATACATAATTATGGAATTCAGTGCAAAGAAATCACAGTAAGTCTTCTCACGTATAGATTCCCTCAGTGCGAGAAAAGGGCAACGTGAACACCCCTCCCCCAGGCTATTAAATACTCTATGGGAGTAGTAATGTAGGGTATAAAGACAAGAACCGCCAATGTGAAGTAAGGTGTTTACCTAATTATACATGCTTGTTGCTGTATGAATCGATTTATGCATTGGGCGGATTGTTTGATGTCACTTATGTGGTATATGCCTGTGTATATATATACTACTACTGTCTCGTATGACGATATCAAACAAATGTCTAACCCTATTGTGTTGTGTTCTGTCAGAACATGGCACCCAGAAGAGCCGTGAACGCTCGTGATCAACCTCCTCCTCCCCCACTGCCAAAGACTGCTAAAGAGCTGAACGCTCTACTAGAAGAAAGGATCTCCGCAGCTATCGCCCAGTACGAGGCGAACCGCACCAAAGACAGTGGAGGACCAAGCAATGCTAGACATAACGGACATGGAGATTCGTCTGGAGGAAACGCAGCCCAAGGTAACCTTAAGACAATTTGCTAAGCATGGAGAAATATATGAACGGTCTTTGTTTCATTATTTCTTCGATTGCTCACGTGTGAGTTGGTTGGATCAATTACAGGCTGCACTTTCAAGCAGTTCCTCGACTGCAAACCACTGAACTACGATGGCACTGGAGGTGTAGTGGCGTTTGTATATTGGATGGAAAAGACTGAAGCCACTATCCGCATGAGCAAGTGTACCGCGGATCAACAAGTCACTTTTGCTACTGGGTTGTTTGTCGATGAAGCTCTGACTTGGTGGAACTTGCAAGTCCAAATCTTGGGTGATGATGCCGCGTATGGCATGACTTGGGATGAACTGAAAGAGAAAATGAGAGAGAAGTATTGCTCCTGTGCTGAACTCCAAAGACTGGAAATGGAGTTCTGGCACTTGACCATGGAAGGTGCTGACATTAATGGGTATACTCGAAGGTTCCACGATCTGTCTGGAGTGCTTCCCTACATGGTGACCCCCTTAAGCGCGTTGAACGCTACATTTGGGGACTGGCCCCAGAGTTTCGCAGCATGGTAACTTCGGCCAAACCTCAAACAATCACCAAGGCTGTAACTCTGGCTGTCAGCCTTACTGAAGATTGTGTTCGTATGAAGAAGTTATCGTTGAACCCAACAGAGAAGACCGAGACGCATGCTGAGTCGTCCGGTGACAAGAAGAGAAAGCATTCGAATCTGAATCAAGCAACTCGCAACAACAAGGGTTTCAACAACAAGAAGCGTGACACCAACCCACCTAAGGAGGCAAGAACCTTTGAAGCGGCAAATGATACGGTAGCCAAAGGATACCAAGGCACCCTGCCTAAATGCCAAAAATGTAAGTATCATCATGAAGGAGCTTGTCGCATCCCAAGGTGCGACAAATGTGGTAGATTGGGTCATCGAACAGAAGACTGTTGGGGAAAAGGAAGGAACGGAAATGGAAATCGCAACAGTGCTGGTAATGCGAATGGTGGGAATGGAAATGGCAATGGTAACCGGATTGGGAATGGAGCTGGGCGAAACCAAGGATGCTTCAGTTGTGGAAGCAACGACCATTTCATGAAAGACTGCCCAAAGAGAAACAACGCTCAGGCTCGAGCATTTTTTATTGGAGCAAGGGACGCACGTGAGGACCCCAACGTGGTCACCGGTACGTTTCTCGTTAATAATCACTTTGCATCCATATTATTTGACACTGGTGCCGATTATAGTTTCATGTCTGTGGATTTAAACGTATGCTTGGGATAGAGTCTAGTAGATTGGATATTCCTTACTCCATAGAACTAGCCAATGGTAAACTTGTTAAATCGGGCGAAGTTGTTAGAGGCTGCACACTAGAACTTGGTGAACAAAGATTTAGCATCGACCTCTTACCTATTCAATTGGGTAGCTTCGATGTAGTGGTCGAAATGGACTAGTTGTCCAAGAAAAAGGCTGAAGTTATTTGTCACAAGAAAATCATTCGCATCCCTCTGGAGAATGATGAAACTCTCATTGTACATGGAGAAAAACGAGACGCGCCTCTACGAATCATCAGTTGCATGAAGGCACAGAAGTGCTTAAGGAAAGGATGTGTCGCTTTCCTAGCGCACGTTGTAGATAAGAAGGCTGTGGAGCTGAAACTCGAAGACATTCCTGTGGTGAAGGAATTCCCTGATGTTTTTCGCGAAGACCTGCCCGGATTACCTCCGCAACGACAAGTCGAATTCCGTATAGACTTGGTCCCAGGAGCCGCTCCTGTAGCCAAGGCACCCTATCGGCTTGCACCATCCGAAATGCAAGAGTTATCTACACAACTTCAGGAGTTGTTGGATAAAGGATTCATAAGGCCAAGCTTCTCGCCTTGGGGAGCTCTAGTATTGTTCGTGAAGAAAAAGGATGGAACTCTGCGGATGTGTATCGATAACAGAGAACTAAACAAGCTCACTATCAAAAATCGGTATCCATTACCGAGGATTGAAAACTTATTTGATCAGTTACAAGGATCAAGCTACTATTCCAAGATCGACCTTCGATCTGGATACCATCAGTTAAGGATACAAGAGGAAAGCGTACAAAGACGGCATTCAGAACACGTTATGGGCACTATGAATTTCTTGTGATGCTGTTCGGGCGGACAAACGCGCCAGCGGTGTTTATGGATCTGATAAACCGTATGCAAACCATATCTCGATAAATTCGTGATTGTATTTATCGATGATATCTTGATTTACTCGCGAACGAAAGAAGAACACGAGCAACATCTTAGAACCATTTTGGAACTACTGAAGAAAGAGAAACATTATGCGAAATTCTCGAAGTGCGAATTCTAGATTCACGAAGTACAATTTCTTGGTCATGTCGTAAACGAGAAGGGCATGCATGTAGACCCATCCAAGATAGAAGCAATAAAGAATTGGGAAGCCCCAAAAACCCCAAATGAAGTTCGACAATTTTTGGGCTTAGCGGGCTATTATCGGCGGTTTATTGAGAATTTCTCAAAGATAGCTCAACCGCTAACTACCCTTACACAGAAAGACAAGACGTACGACTGGGGTGACAAGCAGGAAGAAGCCTTCCAACTACTTAAGAATAAGTTATGCGATGCACCAATACTATCATTACCCGAAGGCATTGAAGACTTCGTGGTATACTGCGACGCTTCACGACAAGGTTTGGGTTGCATGCTCATGCAACGCTAGAAAGTCATAGCTTATGCTTCAAGACAATTGAAGGTTCATGAAAGAAACTATACCACTCACGACTTGGAACTCAACGGGGTGGTATTCGCCTTGAAGATCTGGCGACATTACCTATATGGTACTCGATGTACAATTTTCACAGATCACAAAAGCCTGCAACACATACTTGATCAGAAAGAATTGAACATGCGCCAGCGGCGATGGGTTGAGCTGCTAAATGATTATGACTGTAAGATTAAGTACCATCCTGGAAAGGCAAACGTTGTAGCAGACGCATTGAGTCGAAAAGAAAGGGGTAAGACCCTAAGGGTTCGAGCTTTGGAAATGACTATTCGAACGAACCTCACTTCACGTATTCGTGACGCACAACAAGAAGCCCTTAAGATGGAAAACCGTAAAGCTGAATACCTCCGGGGTATGTTGAAATATATGGTGCCAAATGAAGAAGGAGCCTTATACTTTAAGAAGCGTATTTGGGTTCCGCTCTATGGCGGTATTCGAGAAGTCATCCTTGATGAAGCGCATAAATCGAGATACTCGATCCACCCAGGATTGGACAAGATGTATCAAGACTTGAAAGAATACTATTGGTGGCCGAGACTCAAGAGCGATGTTGTTGTTTATGTTGGAAAGTGCCTAACCTGTGCTAAGGTTAAGGCTGAATATCAGAAACCGTCCGGCCTACTACAACAACCAGAGATTCCAATGTGGAAGTGGGAGCAAATCTCAATGGACTTCATAACGAAATTACCCAGGACCCCGAGAGGGCACGATATGATAGGGTGATAGTTGATCGGTTAACAAAGTCTGTGCATTTCCACCGATCCGAGAAAAAGACAGCACTGGAAAGCTTGCTGAGATATACTTAAAAGAAATTGTGGCACGTCATGGAGTGCCAATCTCAATTATTTCAGACAGAGATGGACGCTTTGTCTCAAGAATCTGGCAATCCTTTCAGGAAGCCTTTGGATCTTAATTAGATCTAAGCACGACATTCCATCCACAAACAGACGGCCAGAGCGAACGAACTATACAAACATTAGAAGATATGCTTCGCACATGTGTCGTGGACCTAGGCGGCAGCTGGGATACTCATCTACCTTCAGTTGAGTTTTCCTACAATAACAGTTATCATACGAGTATAAAAGCCGCACCATTCGAAGCTCTGTATGGCCACAAGTGTCGATCGCCCTTATGTTGGGCAGACGCTGGAGATAAATGTATGGTTGGTCCTGAACTTGTACAAGAGACAACTGACATGATTATACAGATCCGAGAGCGCATTAAAGCGGCTCGAGATCGACAAAAGCGCTACGCTGATCGAAGACGAAAACCATTAGAATTCGAGGTGGGAGACAAAGTGTTGTTGAAGGTCTCACCTTGGAAGGGCGTAGTCAGATTTGGAAAGCGTGGAAAGCTGAATCCACGATACATCGGGCCATTCAAGATTCTGGAAAGAATCGGTACCGTGGCATACAAGCTGGAATTACCGGAAGAACTTAATGGAATGCATGATACGTTCCATGTATCCAACCTCAAGAAGAGTCCAACGCAAGAAAACGTGATCATCCCTGCGGATGAAGTGCATATTGATGACACCCTCCGATTTACAGAACAACCCGTTGAGGTTACCGACTGGAAAGTCAACAAGACCAGGAGGAGCACTGTTAAACTTGTCAAAGTACGTTGGAACTCTAAGCACGGACCCGAGTACACGTGGGAATGTGAAGACCAGTTCAAAGAAAAGTATCCCCAGCTATTCAAGAAGACTCCTGCGAGAGTTAGTTCAGCCTAAATTTCGGGACAAAATTCTTTTAACGGGGGGAGACTGTGACAACTGGCACCAAACCGGTAATTTCCGTACACTTTGATTCCTATTTAATGACTGTAATTATGTGCTTAAATGTCAACATTGTTTGATTACATGATATACAAGTGAATTCATGCACGTTTTATACTACAAGAATTGCTTAATGCATTAACAAGAGCGTTGCGTCAGAAATACTAGTAAACTTACCGGTAAAATGCAATATGCCAACAAATCTGCAGAAAGCAGTTAGACAATAGAATTGGAGCCTAGGTTTAGGTCCAATGACAAGAATACATTAAAACCCAAGAGTACATACAAGGGTTTACATATAAACCATCCGGAAGCTATAATATGCACTAAAAAGCACCCGAAACGCACTTTAAGTGCAGAATTTTATTAAATCCAGCTATAATCAGCTTTTTAACGAATAAATATTATGCAGAATTCATGATTTATCATCCATAATACTTCCCTAAGTGTCAGGAATTGAAAGTGTTACAAAAGGGGACATAAAGGACAGTAAATGATGCGAATTAGCACTTTAACGAACCGGTATTTAACCGAACAACCGGATATTACCCGGAACACAAAAATATCACTAGAAGCATTGATTTTATTTTTCTAAGTTATCATGATCCCCGAACACCCTAACACACACTAAAATACCTAGTAACAAACTACACTAACTAGATACTTAGTTTATGATTACAAGTAACTTCATGGTCCAACATTCACACATTACCCCCCCCCCCTATGTAACCGTCCCCTATGGGGACCCCACCATAAAATCCCCTTTGATCTTATATGATCTTGTGTGATCTCTTGGGATGTGAGGAAGATTTGATGAAGGATTTGCTTGTACTTAAGTGAACACATTAACCCTTGGATATTAGTAAATTGTGAGTTATAAGGAGACATATTCCTCATCACTTCAACACACCACAAAACTCATCCCTTGGCCCCCATTCTCGGCTGAGACTTGTGCCACCACACCATCACCCTTCATCCAAAATCCAAAAATTTCAAAGTTACTACAAGGTGTTAGAAGGTAGATTAGAAGGCTCGGTGTTCTCGGATCTTGAAGGACCTTTCTTGTTTGCTTTTAACCACCCAATCTTCATCTTATTCCTTCCCTAGCTTTAAGGTAGTAGTAAGCATCTTGAACACTCTTATTTACTTCTATTTTTAGTGGTTAAAAGACTTATTATGTTGATTATCATATGAACACTAAAAGATATGCACATGAAACTTGAAATATAAGATGATACATGATGGAATCTTGCTAAAATGATGTTGTTTAGTGAGGGTATGTTACTTGCTAGTTGACTTCTTGAGTTGATGATTGTTGATTGTTTATGATGTAGTCTTGCTAGATCATGATTAGAAACATAATCTAGCAAGATGAGTGGATGAACATGATAAAGATTATGGATCATCCTCACAAAAGTCATGAACTTGAAGGAATATAAAGTTTCTTGTAAAATGATGAACAAAGAAGGTTTAAAGCCTTATAAATCTAAATATTTCATGAATGATTTCTCAAGAAACCAAGTTAAAAATACAAGTTTTACTTAATCTTGGTTCTTAAACAAATAAACCTTATTTTTGGTGATTAATAAAGTATAGAAGTATGTAAATAACAAGAAAAATCCATGAAGAAACATTTTTAGAAAATATGGTCATAAGTTGTAAAGATCTAAATTCTTTAAAAATGATGTTTTTAAAGGATCAACCACACTTTAAAGGGTAACAAGACTTACCAAAAACACTAGTAAGTTACTACAAATTTTTACAAGAACTTCAAGTTCATGATGTTGTGTGATTTACATGATTTAGGCTTATGGTAAGACTTGATTGTGTTCTTGATGTTGTTGATGATTTAAAAGAAAATAAACACATGTTTTGAAAAAATGGGAAACCTCCATTTTTAGGGGAAACTCTGTCAAAATTTCTATAAATTTTGACACATAGAAAAATATAAGTTTTGAGAAACTTATTCCCTAAAAATGTATCTAAAAGCATTTACCAAGGTTTCCCTAATTTTTGTGTTAAGAAATGATGATTTCTTCAAGATTAAAAATTTATATTAATGTAGGTCCCCCGGAGGTCGAGGTTAAACCTTATCCTTGTTATGTTTAACACACTTGCAAGTGCGGAATCCAAGCTAGAGTGCAAACCGGTCGTTTATATGAGAACACAAGCTACAAAGAGAAAGGTAGACACACGAGATATCAAAGTTTTCTCTTGTATTTCAGTAGACACGGTTACAGCCCTTGACCAAACTGAAAATGCTCTCTACAAGACTTAGTTCACTCACACACACACTTTCTATCTTTCTGTCTAACTGTCTAACTGTGAAGTGAACCCATTACAAGACTATATATACTCATAACAGATTGTCTGTTCGAAGGATCAGAAAGACTGATCGAAGGATCATCTATCGACCAGACACCTACCGAAGGATCCACATATACCTCGAAGGATGGTATATCCTTCGAGGTCCATCTACATCCATCGAAGGTTATCCTTCGAGCTCATCGAAGGATATAAACAATCCTTCGATGACTCATCCTTCGACACAAACAACTTACAAACCATGTGTTAACTGTTTGGCCAAGTCAAACCAGGAGGATGGTTGACTTGGTCAAACTTACATCAAAACACATATACAAACCAACAAAAGACGTAAACAAGACTAACAAAAGACATCGTTTTATATCATTACAAATACAGACAAAGTACAGACACAAGTGCACCAACAAACTCCCCCTTGGCTGTAGCTTTGTCTCGATCTTCGTGTCTTCACGTCTCTGACGTCCTTTCAACCGTTAAGTGATGCGTTGACCATGCACTTCTCGCATTCACAAGTAGGTTGAAGCAATACAAAGCCATCTTCTGAAACTTCATTGCTTGTTCCCGATCCCTAACCAAGTAGTTGATCTCGTGATCCTTAAGAACAATAATATCCGACCTGGACATGTTAGTAATCCACATTGGATCTATCATTCGAAAGTTCTCCTGACTGTCTTGGAATACGATCACCGCTTCTCCAGTATCTGCATCATAAACCCAGCAACGAAAGTTACCCAGAAAATCTGTCTTCATCTTCAACAACGGTATCTTCTTCATCAACTTTGGAGGATCATAAACCAAACGATAACGAGCAGTATTTGTGTCTGGATCAAGCGTAAACCTGATCTGCTCGTATCGAGGAAACTGCGGCTTGTATAGCGGATCCTTCCAACCCCTTCTTCGTTCCAACCTGATCTTCTTGGCGAACAGATCCACCATCTTGTCTTCGACTCGATTAATAACATTCAGCTGAGCCAAAACAGCAACATCATAATAAGGAAGTGAAAGAATGCTGAGAAGAGTCCTGAAGTACTGAAGGCCGCATTCTCGCTTCACAACCATGCAGTGAAGCTCCTTGATGAACATCCAGCTGATAATACGACCCCGAGCCGGATTCTTTTCCAGATTCATGTAGTTGACTTGATCCAACGGAGGGAGCGGAGGAGGATTCCTAGCTAGGATATCCGCTCGCCATTCGTTCACGGTCTTCTCACGGTTTTCTTGAGCTGTAGGAGAATCTGAAGAAAGATTAGCAAATTCTGCTGTCTTTGCTCCCACAAACTCATCATCAAGAGCATTAAACTCCGCATTATCTTGACCAACATAAACAGGACGTTCCGGATCCGAACCGATGAAGATTTCTTCAATCGTAGAGAAATCGGTTTCGTCCGGAACTAACGGAGTAGCATCAATCATCTTCAAATCAACTTCATCCAATTCCTTCAGAGCTAATACACGTTCATCAGACATCTCTGTAACATGTTCTCCCTCTTCTAATAGTTCACCCGTGACTGGATGATACTGATGAACAATTGAGGATTCAGGGAGATCGGCAAACGCTTCCGGTTCAAGACTAACATGTTCAAGCCCTATCGAAGCTTCCAACGTTTCAGTCTGCTCAGACGGACCAGTAGTAGCTGTTGGAGGAGCAGTAGGAGCATCTTGAGACGTACCAGACCCACCTGCAGCACCGGATGCAGTTGCACCGGAACCTGAGGCAGCTGGTTGATCAGGATTTGCTGCATCATCGTCTTTGTCATCGCCACGCTTTGAGGGAACGATGCCTAATGCTTTGCACCTTTCATTCCAAAGCGTACCTACTTTGTGATCAATTTTCTTGAAGTTTGCATGAACAGGCTTGAAGGCTTCTATTAAGCGATCATCATGATTTTTATAGCGCTCCGACAGCTCTTCATGCTTCTACTTTAACACTTTTGCCTCATGCTCTAACACATCACTCCGCCCTTTCATTATCTCAGCTTCCCTATCACGAGCCCTGTTTGCTTCTTTTAGCCTTTCAATCTCTAGAGCTTGTTCTTTTATCTTAAGATTCTGTGCACTAACAATTGAGACTAGCTTGTTGTGTGCCTCCACATCCTGAGTTCGCTGTACACGATACTCTTCAATCTTTCTAGTATTCCGAACGACTAAGTTACCCAATTCACTGATTTGTTTGATCAGGAAGTGAATTTTCTCAGCTTCAGACAAACTAGACAATGTTTCTGCTAGAGTCGGCCGTGAAGGCTCAGGTCCTGAGGAACCAGAGTGAACAGATGGACCGGAAGTACCTGTTGGACCAGTAATAAAAAGAGGAGGACGTACGTGTGTACCTGAGATGGGAGTTGCAGGCGACTGTTGATCAACAGTCGCCGTGCGTGTCCCAGAAGACGTCTGAGGAGAAGAGACCAGCGCTAGCATCTCTGATGTAGTTAATTGATCACTGACAGGAGGTAGCTGATGCTCTGGAGGCGTTGAATGCTGGATCGGATCAGGTATAGGGGCATCACCAGCAGTTTCACCCATTGACCCTGATCCGTCCTTTGATTTCTTTGAAGTACGAGTACCCTGTCTTCTTGCTTTCCTCTTTCTAATCAAACCAGGAGCAGCAGGAATATAATCCTCATCTTTGTCAGATTCTGTGGTTTTAACCGGTTTCTCTATACGTTCAAAGCCACGAAAATTCCCGCGCTGATCATAAGCCTTTTGCATCCCTGGTGGAGGAGGATTATCATCTTCAGAAGACGAATCATCATTACCAGAACCTCCTTCATTATCAGAAGATGAACTGCTTTCATCCACCAACTTCCTCGGCTCGTCCACCTTACCTTTACCTTTGTCGGTCGTATCATCGCCTGACCGACTTGCAGTACCACCATCTCCACCTGCACCACCACGAACATCAGAATCGACGAACACTCCTTAAACTTCTTCTGCAACAACATTCACATCAATTTCAACATGTGTTGCAGCACTGGAACTGCCAGCAGACTTCTTGCTTGATGCTTTAATTCCGTGCTTAGCCTCGAGTTGTGTGTTAGCCAACGCAATTAACCTGGGCTCTTCGTCATCAGAATCACTTGCATCTCGACGCCACTTGTTGTTCTGTGGTGCCTCGTAGGTCGGAACATCGAGGTGACCAATAAGCTTTCTGACTGGATCGGATTCGTTATACTTAGACATAGACTTGAAGATCAGCAATGTACGCTCATTCATTGGATTAACTGGTAGAACATTTGCTTCAACTTTAGGAAGATCCGGAATCTGATCATCTATCATCATTTGCAAGAATCTTGGATATAACCAAAACTTGGTTGACGTCCGTTGATTTGCTGACGGAAGTGGCCTGCGGGCATTCTCTTTCAGATTGTCAAAGATGTAACGTGATATGTTGAACGGCTTGTTCAGAATTAAAGCCGTAAACAATCCCGTCAATTCAATAGGCGACAAGTCGTATCCAGACCGTTTGTTGCTCAGACAGTGAATAAGAACATGCAATAAAAACTTGTATCGTAACGGCATGAACCCTTTGTTTATCTGATTTGCTAGCACATTGTCGCTGTAACGTAGCCTCATCAATAAACCACGCTGACACTGTAAATCAATAGAAGTCGAATCTTCTGGTTGATCTCCCAATTGCAAACGTGCTCTGATGGTGTTCTCGGTGATCACCATGGGTTTCTCAGTAACGAATCCTCTAATCACTTCTTGATTATTCACTATCTCAACCACAGCAGAATTCCAGAATTCCTTGATCTGGGACTGGTAAGCGGTGTGTTGTGTAGAAATTGCATAGTTGATTCGTGCTCGATGAAGATACTCCATTATCCCCTTGTATTCCGGACTAACTTTGTCTTCCGGTTGCAGATACGCGGCCATGTTGTGTCTTGGCTCGGACATAGATTCAACTTTAGAGTTTTCTTTTTTAGTTGGTTTTGCCCGTTCCTTCTTCCCTTTCGGTGCCATTTCTGTTCATGAAAAACAAAGACACGTAATGAGAAAATTGTCAAACAGTCAACAAGGATTTCACACTTAGAAAAATTTCAGTTTCTTGAAAATTTATAAGTGTTGATTCCTCGAAGGATTCCATTTAGACATCGAAGGATTGACACTTGACTCGAAAGATGACAAGTTGATCGAAAGATGGTATTTTCCTCGAAGGATGAAATGCCTTATCGAAGGATCAACTTACGAAAGATCAGTAATTTTGAAAGATATCTTGGTCAATCGAAAGATCTGATCAATCGAAGGATGAATCTTTCGAAAAGTTTAGTATCCTTCGAGTCTCAGTTCGAAGGATAATTTGCAGTCCATCTATCGAGGTTAAGAACATCATCTTTCGAGATCGGCGTGTTTTCCGGTGACACTGTTCATCGGTGTGTTTTCCGGTGGTTGTTTTTAATTGTGTTTTAAGTGGTTTCCAAACCATTTAACATCAAACATCAAAACCAGTTCATAACATCAACATCAAAACCAGTTTATAACATCAACATCAAAACCAACCCCGGACACTAATCTTAACCCGGAAACTAAACACATAAACATGTACCGATCAACCCCAAGAACACACTTACATCAGTCAAGATAAAAATCTTATGATCATCAAAACCTACCACTAACATACTTACACTACATTCACATTACATATATAACACAGTTCATCCATCATTTTCATAAGAATGAGAACAAGAAAGATAAGATCACATGATCAGATGAAATGTTCATGAAATGTTTATGTTGTGTTTGTTAACGGTATTAGGATTAACCTACCGTGAATCCTAACTTTTGTTTCGATTTTGGCAGAGTTTTGGTAGGATCAGAGGATTTTGTATGATGAAATTTTGAACTGTTATGATGAAATGAAGAAGATGACCCACTTTTATACTCTGACCTCGAAACTCGAACCGTCTCGAAGGATCAATGACCTTTCGAAAGATGAAAAGGTGTTTCGAAAGATGAGACTTTGGGTCGAAGGATCTAGATCTGGATCGAAAGATGCCAGATATTTGTGGATCTGGATCGAAAGATACCAGATATTTGTGGGAATCCTCGAAGGATATCCTTCGACCTGATCCATCTTTCGAAAAGTCTGATCAGCTCGAAGGATCTAATTGGTCAAATCCTTCGTTGACCAATTCATCTTTCGACCATGAGGATTGACTTTCATTGACCATCTGATCTTTCGAGGGCCATTGCTTCCTCGAAGGATCAGATTTTCACCAACACTTTGGATTTTGGGAATTTGCAATTCAAACCCTTCAAATTCTTAAAAGTTTTCAGAAACGACCGTTTTGAAAAATTGTCCGTTATGAAGTTCTGCAAAGGTCAGTTTTATGAAGTATTTCGGCTTGCCAGGTATCGGATCGAGCACCAACATCAGTTAATCAAAAATAAGATTAAATTGAAAATCTTTTTGGATTTTGATAAAATAAAAGACAACAATTTTAATATCCTTTGAATGTTATCAAACGACATCACCGCTAATGTCATGCTGATATGCACCAAACGACAAAACTGTTTAAAATAAGACAATAAAAGTTAAGCAATAAATAAATATGTACAAACACAACAATATTTTTGCGAGTTTCTGGCGAAGAGAATCATATCAGTTCGCGGTCTTTTGTCAAAACACATTTTCTTTTAAGATTCTTTTACAGAAGCGGATAAATATTCTACCACAATTACTGATATTGTTATCCACTTAAACTCAGCGATCAAGTGTAATCATAATACATTGAGATACATTTAAGGTATGATTTATACTTACCGACCGGTGTTCATCCACTCACGACACATTCCCGTATCAAGGTATGCACGAGAGTTCATCTTACTGGGGAGTATACCATTTATCATCCGTTTTCAACGTATATAAAATGTGAGCAAGTCACTTATTTGAATTTGAAAACCAAGCCCTATGTGATGAAATCACTTATTGATGAGGAACTTGATTTTCATATGCATGAGGGCACAGGAGCAAGTCCGTGAACAGGTCAGTACTTTCGTACAGCAGAGAGACGAACTTGACTCCCGGATAAATGTGATATTTTATCACTTATTTGATTGGACATGTGATTGTTTATCACTTATTGAGGTCGAATGCAGTATGAGATATGTACACGTATGTATGGTATCATGGAAGAACTAGACTTTGCCTTTTATAGAAACAACCATGATACCCAGATAATAAACAGCATAAACCCCGAATATCTCAGAACCTCGGCAATCTATCAAACGAAATTTCGGTACCAAGACCATATGCCAATGAGCGGTTCCCACGCGGTTTTCAGTTCGTTATGTTTATATCTCCTGCATACTTTAAAATGATCGTGAGTCTACCGGTACATCATTAGAAGAGCTACTTATCATTTTCTTTTCTTTTGATTTCTAGAAACATGTTTCGACCGACCTCTGATGTAATATCATTTTCTCTTATATTACCAAGAAACTCATTTTTGTTTTTCTATTGTTTTTGTGTTTTTCTGAATTTTCTCCCCCTTAAATGCAGAAAGTAAATAAATTAAAGACATATTTTTGTATTTTTGTGGTTTTTCAATGTTTTTGTATTTTTCTTGAAACTTTCTCCCCCTAAAATTCAAAAATAAAATAAAGTAAAAACATATTTTTGGATTTTTGGTTTTAGAAAAATATTTACAAAAACGATTTCCCGATGTCGGTTACTCTTGCTTCACCTTTATGCCGTTTACCAAAAGTAAATAATCGAATCTTGATTTATCAAATGCTTTGGTAAAAAGGTCGGCACGTTGGTGATCGGTATGAATGTGAACCACATCGATAAGTCTCTTTTCAAAGCAATCACGTATGAAGTGATATTTAATATCGATGTGCTTCGTTTTTGAGTGCTGTACAGGATTTCTAGTGATCTGTAAAGCAGCTTCATTATCAACATAAATAGGAGTAGTTAGGAATTCAAAACCGTAGTCCCACATCTGTTGTTGGATCCATAGAACCTGGGAGCAGCAACTAGACGCAGCAATGTATTCCGCTTCACATGTAGACGTGGCCACACATGTCTGCTTCTTGCACTGCCAAGTGACTAGGCGATTGCCTAAAAACTGACATCCTGCTGTAGTTGATTTGCCATCTTTCTTGCAGCCGCCGAAATCATAATCACTGTAAGCCTTGAGATCGAAGTTATCATCCTTAGGGTACCATAACCCGGTGTTAGGGCAACCCTTCAGATAACGAAAAATCCTTTTGACAGCAGCATAGTGAGAGACCTTCGGATTTGCTTGGTATCTGGCGAGAAGGCACGTTGGATACATAATGTCGGGTCTTGATGCGGTGAGATACATTAAGGATCCAATCATAGCACGATAAAGTGAAGAGTCCACTGCTTCCCCTTTTTCATCCGGAGTAATCCCGTGATTCTGCGGAAGAGGAGTAGAAATTGGCTTCGAATCGGACATCTGGAACCTGCTCAAGATGTCTCTGACGTACTTGGTTCGATGGATAAAAATTCCAGATTCGGACTGATTAACTTGCAAACCCAAGAAGAACGTCATTTCACCCATCACACTCATCTCGAATCGATCTTGCATCACCTTCTCAAATTCCTTACATAACTTATCATCAGTAGAACCAAAGATAATGTCATCGACATACACTTGTACCAACAGAAGATCTTCACCTTTTTCTTTGATGAAGAGGGTACAATCGATCAAACCCCGTCTAAACCCGTTGTTCAGCAGGTAGGTAGACAGTGTCTCATACCAGGCTCGGGGTGCTTGATGAAGACCATATAACGCCTTGTTAAGTAGTAAAACTCTGTCAGGATGTAATGGATCTTCAAACCCCGGTGGTTGCTCTACATATACTTCCTCTTCGACTACTCCATGAAGAAATGCACTTTTAACATCCATCTGGTACACCTTGAATTTCTTGAAGGATGCGTAGGCTAGAAAGATTCTAATAGCCTCCAGACGTGCAACAGATGCATACACTTCATTGTAGTCAATACCTTCTATCTGACTGAAGCCTTGAACAACTAACCTTGCTTTGTTTCGGACAACAACCCCACGGTCGTCCTTCTTGCACTTAAACACCCAACGAGTTCCGATCTTCTTGTAGTTGTCGGGCCTATCAACCAATTTCCATATGCCCAACTTCTCGAACTGCTGAAGTTCTTCTTGCATGGCTTCCACCCAGGAATCATCTTTCAATGGCTCCTTCCAAGATCTAGGCTCTTCTTGGCTAACATAGCAGGCGAAAGACCAATCATTTTGTTGTCCCGATTCCCGTATCTCAGCATACAAGCCAGCATTGTCGTTATTTCTGATTTGATTCCTTGTCCTTACACCACTAAGAACATCACCTATAATATTCTGCTGAGGATGAATGTTATGAATTCGGGTTTCAGAAACTGGAGGAATTTCAACACTGGTCCTCAAGTTATTGATATTTAAATTCCCGATATCATTCTGAAGCTGTTGAGTTGTAGAAGATGATGCATTTTCTTCTTGGACAATTGGCGCAGACACTGGATCCGTTGCTTCTGAAGTACCTTGAACCGGACGCAGTGCTTCACCATCATTTGCATCAACATACTCCTCATCTTCCGATGACAAATTGTAGTCAACAGCATCATTAAACACCTCATTTGAAACGAGATTGTTGACAGAAGAAGATGCTTGTGAGTCAACAATGATTGGGCGAACTAACTGAGAGCCAGTCGCATTCTCGCTTTCAGACAACATTTGAGCAATTGCATTGTCATCATCAAATGTCGGCAGATTGAATGAGTCGAAAAGACCATCATAATCGAACATCCATGGATCTCCAGAAGGCTTTGGTGGATTAGAATATCTTTGAACTTTTACTTCACCCCACTCTTCAATCTTCTTGGTAGTCAGGTTCCATACTCGCAGATTAGGAGTAGCATACCCAAGGAAGTAACCTTCGATAGCTTTGGCACCAAACTTCCCGTCAGGCTCAATCATGGTACATGGTGCACCAAAAGGTTCTAGATATTCCAAGTCAGGAGTCTTCTTGTGTAGGAGTTCGAAGCACGTTTTGCCATGTCTTTTCACTGTGAGAACCCTGTTTAACGTGTAGCAAGCCGAGGCAACAGCTTCAGTCCAGAATCGAACTGGAAGCTGAGACTCAACCAACATGGTTCTTGCAGTCTCAATTAAGGTTCTGTTCTTTCTTTCAGCGACTCCGTTTTGTTGTGGTGTGTACCGAGAGCTGTATTCATGAAGGATTCCTTTTGCAGTGCAAAATTCATCCATAACCCTATTTTTGAACTCGGTTCCGTTGTCGCTTCGAATTCGCCTCACCTTTAGATTATAAAGATTTTCCAACAAGGTGATCAAATTCTTTAGAATTTCTGGAGTCTCGCTCTTGTGAACCATGAAGTCAACCCATGAAAATCTTGAATAGTCATCAGTGACTACCAAGCAGAAAACCTCCCCGTGCACACTCTTGTGTTTGACTGGGCCGAAAAGATCCATATGCAGACGTTCGAGTGGCATGTTTACAGTGTTAACCTTCTTCAATGGATGTGATTTCTTGATCTGCTTCCCTTTCTAACACGGCACACAGACATCTTGAAGTTGAAAATTCTTCACATTGACACCTCTCACCAGATTGTTTTTGACAAGGTGATTCATTTTTCTGAGGTGAATATGACCCATCCATCTGTGCCAAGAGATCGTCTCCTTTTCAGTGGCTTTTGAAATAAAGCAAGTAACTTGTTTGGACTTAGTTATTGATTGGCTCATATCAAGGACATACAAATCATTAATTCTTGGTGCTGATAAGAGAATCCATTCTTCGGGAATCTTGAATCCTGGCTTCAGCACATAACAACCGACATCATCAAAATGCACGGTGAACTTCTTGTCGCAGATCTGAGAAACACTCAGGAGATTGTGATCCAACTGTTGCACATAATTGATTTTGTCGAAACTCACAACTCCATTTGAGATCATTCCCTCGCCGGTGATATACCCTCCTTTGTCTCCAGCAAACGCGACATAACCTCCTCTTATACTTCGCACATCAAAAAGAAGATGATAGTCGCCCGTCATGTGCCTGGAAGCCCCACTATCAACAATCCACTGACTATTAATAGTTCCTCCTGGAGCCGCCTGCACATGCAACTAACTTATCAGTTTGAGAGGGGGACCCAAGACTTTGTGGACTTGGGTCGTCCTTGATCATCAAGGAAGGTGATTTCAATCACTTGATGATTAGGAAAAAGAACCTGTGGTGCTCCCCCTGATTGAATTACCTGCTTTTGCTTCCAAGATGTTTGTCTTTTACCAGTATTTGAATTTATTGTTTTAGCATTTACTGGTTTTACAGTTTCAGGTTTTGCTTGTACAGGTTTTTCTTCTTTGACCTCTGATTTTAAGGCCTTTTCAATTACCTTTTGATTCTTTTGCTTTAACTTCTTTTCCCTTTCTTTCAAGATACGTGGGTCTTGTTTCGGGGAAACTGGTCGTTTTTGGTAATTGATTTCTGGGGGAGCACTCATTTTTGACTTCAGCTTTTGCAGGTATGGGCAATATCTTACAATATGCCCAACTGTGCCACATTCAAAACATGTTCTCCGCTCTACAAACTTCGGAGAAACATGTTGATGACCAAACAGAGAACCAGACAATGAACTTTGTGATCTAGACGTGCTTGGACCTAAATCACATCCGTTGGTGTGTTGGGTATAATTATTCTGATCATTTCGTTTTAAAATTCTAACTTGTTTTACAAAATCAACGTTAGATTTATCCTGAAATGTTTCAAGTTTGTCTGAACCCGTGGATCTAACAAAGTTCATTTTCTGTTCTCGTTTCTCAACAGGAGCTCTTTTGTTTTGCACCTTTTGTTGTTGAACCTTAGGTTGCTCAACCTTTGATTGTTGAATTTTAGGTTGTGCAGCCTTAGGTTGAGTAGCCTTAGACTGTTCAACTTTAGGTTGTTGAACCTTTGGTTGTTCAGTCTTAGGCTGCTGAACTTTAGGTGCTTGAACATTCTTGTTCTGAGCCTTCTTTCCCTGTACCTTACCCTTTCCGGAGTTGACTTGTTGTTTTCGCTCAATTGGTAGTTTTTGGTTTCCGTATTGTTTTCTAATTTGTTCACACGGAATTGGATCACATTGAGTGACGGTAACTTTGCCACTTTTGTTCCCCAAAAACTTATCAGTGCATCCTTCAAAAATTTGCTCAATTAAATCTTGATTTACATTTTTAATTGGAAAATCTTTGTTAGAGTAGATTTTGCTATCTCCTTTGAGCGTATACAACAAGTTATTCCCTTCAGGGCTAACTACAAGGGACTCCATTGCTTTTGACATTTCAGTCTTACTCGGTTTCACTGGTGGATCACACAGGATGTGATTCTCGATTGGAATATCTGTTGTAACCGAGTTAGACTGTTGTTTCACAATTTCTTCAGATTCATCGTCCGAAGAATCAGCATCCTCAATAATGGGAGGACCCTGTTCCTTAACACACGATGAATCTGTCACATTCTCAGATTCTGATTGACCCAAGGATGATGTACCAGTTGTGAACCCGAGGCCTGCTGCAAAGTTATCTAGACCGAGTGGCACAGTAGGTTCAAAACGGGGCATATCCTCGTCATCAGGCAATTTGGAATAATTGTGATTCATTGGGGGAGGACATGATTTGAATCCAATACATTTTGCATCCCCCTTTCTCCTTTGAACGTCAATGATGTGATCCAATACATAGCGGGAATTGGAATAGCTTTCCAATTTCTGCTTAATTGTCTCACATTCACATCGAGCTGTTGCTAACTCTACCATTTGCTTTTCAATTGTGTCAATAAGATTATTGTTAGCATGTTGTTTTCGCAAAACAGCCTTTTGTAATTCTGAAACATCATGTCTTAATGACGCAATTGTTGCTTTAAATTCCTTTTCATTTCTGGTTAAAAACAAGTTAGCTTCGGTTGCTTTAGAAAGATCTACAATCAATTCTTGATTGTGTTTGTGTGTGATTTCAAACTGACTTTCCTTTTCTGCATATTTTAAACACTTTGCACATTCAATAGGAACAGAAATAGAGTCAGAATTAGTATCACATACCTGAGAAGTCTGACCTTCTACGTGAGCCATAAAGGCTGTATGCAAAGAAAAAGATCCATCTTCAGAGAAAAACTGAGCAAGCTTCTCGGAAGTTCCAGCAGATTTCTGGCAGAGAATAGATCTCCTCTTGCATAATGCTTCAGCTTCAGCCAAAAGCTCATCAACTTCCAAATCTAAAGCATCACCTAATAAATCACCAGCAATCAAGTGATTCCCCATCCATGCTCCCACTATAACCCGAACTATCTTCATCTTCTGAAGATTCACCAGCAGACACGGGTTCTATAACCTTCTCAATCACTTTAGCATAGCATGCTGTTCCACCATTTCCTCCTTCTCCAAGCTGAAGGTTCCAGTTGCAGATTTCATCAGCTTGAACAACCAATCCTCTGTGGGGATTAGTGTTTGTGGATCCAGATGCATTTCCTCCAACAGGAACTATTGATCTGACAGAATTGTTGTTCTGTTGCTGTTGTGGCTGTCCTTGATTCCTGAAGGGATTCTGATTTCCTTGCTTAAAGCAAGTGACAGCATTCTTATCAAAACCATACTTGGTGTTGTTGTTGCTTTCCAAGTTGGTTCTCCCCGTCCTTTCCATAAACTCCTTTGCTCTTCGAATTGCACTAGCAAGAGCCCATTTGATATCCATCATTTCAAACTCTTCTTTATCCACTTGCTGATAATCTTCATTGGTTAGATTGATATTCCCAATCTGACCTGCGACTAATCCACAATAAGCACTAACCAAGGTATTCAACATCTCCATATGCTCCTTGGCTATTTCAACAGTGACTTTGGAAAAGTTGGAAGTGTCTAATCTGACTGTGTTCGGATTGGAAGTGGCTTGAAAGTTTGAAGAGCTTCCATAAAACCCTTGCTGTTGCGGTTGTTGCTGCTGAGCTCTGCTTGGGTCTAAGAAAGGCGGTGGTGTGAATTGCTGAGCTGTCGGTTGCACATACTGTTGTTGAGAAGAAGAATCTGGTCTTGAATACATCATCGTGTATGCTGAAGGATCAAACTGATTTGTTGTGGAAGGTCCGGTGTTTGAGATGAAAGCTGTTTGAAGCTTCGCGTGTTGAGAGGCTGGTTTTTCTCCACTGATACCTCCTGCAATCCCATAGTACATCTCTGGATTTTGAGGAGTTAGTGTTCTTTTTGCCTTAAGCTTTTCTTCTACATCCTTGTTCCCCAATTTTTGAATTAACTCATAAACGGTGATTGTGTCTAGAACACCATTTTCTTTGAGAATTTCAAGAAAACTGCTCCACTTTGCTGGTAAGCTATCTTCACCATTTCTTGTGGAGTGGCAGTGACTCTAAAAGCAAACATCTCGCTCAACAAGTGATGGAACCTTGTAGATAACTCTGCCAAAGTCTCATTCTCCATACACGTGAATCCTTCAAACTCTTTCTTCAGTAATTCTTGCTTGATCTTTCTAGATTGAGCATTTCCTTCACATCGTAACGTGAGCATATCCCACAAGCTTTTAGTAGTCGTGCAGTAAACAAACTGGTGGTAAATGTCTCTGTGAAGAGCTTGTGTGAGAATCATGAATGCTTTCTTTTCTAACTCAAATTTCTTCTTATCATCATCAGACATAGTGCTGTAAGTTTCTGGATTAGATCCTGCAACTTCCAAATCATTGTCAAATGCGGTGAAAAAGCACATCCATAGATCTTGACCTTGCCCCTAAACATAAGTTCTCAGCCTTTCTTTCCACCATCCCCAATCATTGATGTAATTTAGCTTTGGTGGTTTTGTGCTTGTACCAGTTTCACTGTCGTTCTGCATCATTGCTTGAATGCTGCTGCTTTGATTTGTGACCAATGCCCATTGATTTGCAGTTATCATTGCAGCTTGAGGTGGGGCAATAGCCTGCATCCATGCAGTTTTGTTGAAATATGACGCAGATTGCGTGGCTGATGATTGCGTAGCTGATGATTGTGGAGTCAAAGTTGTTTGAGTCCATGCGGTTGGATCCCACTGACCATTTGTTCCCATTTTATAACAATTAATATATTAAGTGAAAATTGATTTAAAATTTGAAAAACAAGTTTTTCCTTTTTTTATTTTAAAATTTAATTTTCACAAACTATGTTAATATCTTGAATGAGAACAGACAGCCGAAAGATCCTTGATCGAAAGACCTGAAAAACACAAACTTGTTAAACTCAAACAGACTAGGATCGAAAGATCAATACTTGTTCGAAGGATCAACAGTGTTCGAAAGATCACTGTTGAATTTCGAACAATGATTTCGAAAGATTCTCCAAAACGAAGGATCCTTATCTTTCGAATAAGAGCTGTAGATCGAACAATATATCCTTCGAAAAGATTTCTTGGATCGAAAGATAAGTCACAGACTTCGAAGGATGTTCGAAGGATGATTATCTGTCGAACCTCCTTTGATCGAAAGATAATCTTTCGACTTCGAAGGATATCCTTCGATCTGTACGAACACAGCAGACAAAAGGTGACAGGTTGGTGAAAAGGTGATTGGTTGGTAGAGAACTTTCGGCAGAAGGTATGTTCAGACCATACTTTCTACCAACTCAGATTTGACCAATAAAATATTGCCTAAAAAAGAAGGTTCTTATCCAGAAAACCGGTCACCGGAGTAAGCCGGAATTTTGGCCGGAAATTACCAAACTTCTTAAAAACAAGTTTTTAAGTTACCCAACCCGTCCTTCAACACACCCGGTAAGTTTAGAACACGTTTTTACGTCTAGAAATGTGAGAAAAACACTAAAAACGGGTGCTAAACCATGTGAGTTTTTGTCCAAACACTCCAAAGTCTTGTATAAACTCGGTTTTTAACAAGGAAAAGAGCCACGGCTCTGATACTACTTGTAGGTCCCCCGGAGGTCGAGGTTAAACCTTATCCTTGTTATGTTTAACACACTAGCAAGTGCGGAATCCAAGCTAGAGTGCAAACCGGTAGTTTATATGAGAACACAAGCTACAAAGAGAAAGGTAGACACACGAGATATCAAAGTTTTCTCTTGTATTTCAGTGGACACGGTTACAGCCCTTGACCAAACTGAAAATGCTCTCTACAAGACTTAGTTCACTCACACACACACTTTCTATCTTTCTGTCTAACTGTCTAACTGTGAAGTGAACCCATTACAAGACTATATATACTCATAACAGATTGTCTGGTCGAAGGATCAGAAAGACTGATCGAAGGATCATCTATCGACCAGACACCTACCGAAGGATCCACATATACCTCGAAGGATGGTATATCCTTCGAGGTCCATCTACATCCATCGAAGGTTATCCATCGAGCTCATCGAAGGATATAAACAATCCTTCGATGACTCATCCTTCGACACAAACAACTTACAAACCATGTGTTAACTGTTTGGCCAAGTCAAACCAGGAGGATGGTTGACTTGGTCAAACTTACATCAAAACACATATACAAACCAACAAAAGACGTAAACAAGACTAACAAAAGACATCGTTTTATATCATTACAAAATACAGACAAAGTACAGACACAAGTGCACCAACAATTAAGTATGTATATTTTTGAGAAAAATATATATATATTTGATCACCGAATTTTGTGCTAAGTGTATGTAGTATGTATTATACATGATAGTGTGTTAGGACTTGAAAATACACTAAACATTCCTAAGGAGTGAAAATACAAAAAATACACATATAACATACTTAGACAAATACAAGAAAATATATTTATGAAAAATATATTACTTGATAGAATAAATAACTTGGACAAGTTATGAACATGAAATGAAATTTTGAACAAAGATACATAATTCGGGTGCAGAGTGCAAAATACAAGATGCTTATATTTATTTTTGAGAAAATAATATAAGTAAGAAGCATAGTTAAAAATATAAACTATTTTTAACACAAGAACACATATACAAAAGATAGTGACTTGTGCTTGTGCGATACAAGTCTAGTGACTAACGATAATAAAACACGTTTAGGTCACGACGCTAGATAAAGCAAATCCGGTGAAGTTTTCGACGCAAGGAACGCAAAGTTGTGAGTTCATGCTCCCTCTTTTCTATTAACTGTTTCGGTTTTATTACTTCGAGGGTGAAATACATGTTACAATGCTTATAAATGGTATGATGATACGTGAAATGATACGAGAAATGATACATGATTCGAGAAATCGTGTCACGAATAGGGTATACCATAAGCACCATTAATCAACAGTATACCTAGACCGCAGAACAAAAGGTTAGATCTAACGGGTGTCGGGCAGCCACACTCTTAATGAGAACGAGTACCAAGCAATGCTTTTGTGTCTCAGAATATGCCAACTAGAAAAATGCCTAAGGTTTGGTTGCTTCCTATGTCGTGTCACATGTTAATGGCCTTGCAAACCATTAACAACTTGATACATACAGGAATACTTGAGTTATACAAGAATACATGATTTATACACGAATACTTGATTTATACATGAATACTTGATTTTCACAAGATACATGCCATGTTTTTCATACAAAGTATACAAACATTCAATACAAGAACTGCATGAATTCACACCAACATTATGTTGACGTTTTTCCAAAACTCACATGTATTTCAGGTAACTAAAAGTGGATGTGCGCGCAGTCCTACCCATGCTCTTGGATGTCGTTTATGTTTATCTTTAAATAAAGTTGTAAACTTTCATACAAAATGTTGTCACGTGATGTAAACACTTAAACTATGTTTTCCGTTATGTAATGGTAATGGTGTTTGAAGTTATTTTTATGAGCATGTAGTATGTTTACCAATCGTATGCAATGAAAACCTTTCATGATCACACCTCGTGCTTCCGCCGCAGAAAGGGGTGTGACAAATACGTCATCTCTGGCTCATACAAGGCCTCAAAATATTGTCTGTCTATGTACTGAACGTCGTCAGCATTTTTAGTTTGTCTGGTAATGGTGCCAATTTTGTTCTGTGTATCATTAGAACTATCTCGTGTTGCATGTAGCAACGATAAAAGTCTTGCAACATGAAATGCCATTGTATGTATATAACAGTAATCAAAAATTCATTTGTCTTGTAAACTAGATCATGCACAGTTATTAAAGTACATATTACTGTTCAATTAGTGTACGGAATGCACGGAAAAGTGACGGTTGTCACAAACGGGAGGTAGAGTTCGGAATCGAATTGATTCCGGGCGCAAAACCTATAGCCAAGGTGTCGTATCGGCTTGCGCCGTCGGAGCTACAAGAATTGATGTCTCAAATTCAGGATCTACTCAACAAAGGGTTTATCCGACCGAGTGTATCTCCGTGGGGTGCACCAGTACTATCCGTGAAAAAGAAGGACGGAAGTATGCGCATGTGTATCGACTACCGAGAGCTAAACAAACTCACGGTGAAAAATCGATACCCACTTCCAAGAATTGATGACTTATTTGACTAGCTACAAGGAGCGAGTTGGTTTTCAAAGATTGACCTCATATCGGGTTATCACCACTTAAAGGTCAAGGAGGAAGATGTACCGAAGACGGTCTTTTGTACACGGTACGGGCATTATGAGTTCCTCGTGATGCCCTTTGGGTTGACCAATTCACCCGCGACTTTCATGGACCTCATAAACCGGGTTTGCAAACCTATGCTGGATAAGTCGGTAATCGTGTTTATCGATGACATTCTAGTATATTCGAAGAATGAAGTTGAACATGTCTATCATTTGCAAGAAGTGTTGGAGACACTCAGACGAGAAAAGCTGTATGCAAGATTCTCGAAGTGCGCTTTCTGGTTACGAGAGGTGCAGTTTCTCAGGCATATCATTAATGCTGACGGGGTACTAGTGGATCCGTCGAAAATAGAAGCTGTGTCAAAATGGAGCACTCCGAAGAATCCTTCAGAAATCCAAAGCTTTTTAGGGGTTGCGGGATATTATCGGAGATTTATACAAGATTTCTCCAAAATAGCCTTACCCTTAACCAAATTGACTCGCAAGGAGGAAAGATTTGTATGGGGCATTGAACAAGAGAAAGCCTTCCAAACACTCAAAGAAAAGTTAACTCATGCTCCGGTATTAACCTTGCCGGATGGAATCGACGACATGGTCGTTTACTCGGATGCATCACACTCGGGGCTCGGATGTGTATTGATGCAACGAGGCAAGGACATAGCCTATGCCTCGAGGCAACTGAAGATCCATGAAAAGAAGTACCCAACTGATGACCTTGAGTTAGCAGCAATGGTATTTGCCCTAAAAATATGGAGGCATTATTTATATGGGGTAAAATGCACTATCTTTACCGACCATAAAAGTTTGAAATACTTCTTCAATCAGAAGGAATTAAACATGAGGCAGAGGCGATGGCTGGAAACAGTCAAGGATTATGATTGTGAGATACACTACCACCCCGGGAAAGCCAATGTAGTGGCGGATGCGTTGAGCCGAAAGGCAGACTATGCCCTGATACGGGTGCAATCGATGCAGCTTATTGTGACCTCGGGCTTACTAAAACAAATCCGAGAAGCATAAGTTGAAGCAGTGAAAGTGGAAAACTGGAAGAAGGAAAAAATAGTCGGCCAATTTAAGGATCTCATAGATGGCCACAACGGTTTGAAAACACGTTTCGGTAGAATCTGGGTTCCTAACTCGTGTGGAGTTAAAAAGCTTCTACTTGATGAAGCTCACAAATCCCGTTATTCCATTCATCCGGGAGCGACCAAGATGTATAACGACTTGAAACAAAATTATTGGTGGCCCGGAATGAAAAGAGATGTAGTAAAATACGTGGAAAAATGCTTGACATGTCTACAAGTCAAAGCAGAACACCAAAAACCATACGGTAAACTACAACCGTTGGAAATTCCGGTTTGGAAATGGGAACATATTACAATGGACCTATTAACCAAACTACCAAAGACGAACCGTGGATTTGATGCTATATGGGTAATTGTTGACAGACTGACAAAGAGTGCTCATTTTATCCCGATACGTGAAACATATACGTCGGAAAAGATGTATGAGGTATATACTAATGAGATAGTGGCACGCCACGAAGTACCGGTATCCATCGTGTCCGATAGAGATACCCGATTCACTTCGAATTTTTGGCGAGATTTCCAAGAACAAATGGGGACAAAATTGTTCATTAGCACCGCGTACCATCCTCAGACGGATGGATAGAGCGAAAGAACAATACAAACATTGGAAGACATGCTACGGGCATGTATTATCGACCTCGGAGGTAGTTTGGATGTTTATCTACCATTGGTCGAATTTTCATATAATAATAGTTACCATGCCAGTATCGGGATGGCTCCGTACGAAATGCTTTACGGTAGGAGATGCCGGACCCCAGTGTGTTGGGATGAGGTGGGTCCACGTGAACTCGCTCATAAAGACATAGTTCGAGCCACTAATGAGAAGATTGATATGGTTCGGGCACACTTGAAAGCGACTCAAGATAGACAAAAGTCGTATGCGGACAAAAGGGGGAGACCGATCGAGTTTCAGGTTGGCGACAAGGTCATGCTTAAGGTATCCCCATGGAAGGGGATTATCCGGTACAGAAAAAGAGGAAAATTAAGCCTGAGATTTATTGGGCCGTTTAAAATTGTCGAACGAGTAGGAAAGGTGGCATACCGCCTTGAACTACCGGAGGAATTAAGCGGAATTCATAGCACATTCCATGTGTCACATCTTTGGAAATGTCTAGCGGACGAAACATCTTATATCCACTACGATGACATCGAGGTGGATGATAGCCTTAACTATGTAGTGAAGCCGATTGCGATTTTGGATCGTAAGGTGAAAATCTTAAGGAACAAAGAGATCAATCAAGTAAAGGTCAAATGGGAACACAGGAAGGGTTCGGATACCACATGGGAATCCGAAGAGGATATGCAACGGCTCTACCCTACATATTTGGTCCTTAAAAAGGGTTTCGGGGACGAAACCCTTTTTAAGGGGGGTGGACTTGTAACACCTCGAAAATATAAAACCTTACATTTTCATTATAAAGTATTAATTTAAACTAGAACGAGCTAACTAGGAATCGATAACCTAGTTAGTTACGAGCCTTGAGGTAATATATAAGGTTAAAACACCTAAACTATAAGTTAAACAAAAGTTAAGGGACCAAATTAGTAAAACTTGAAACATGAATGTTTAATTAGTAAAATAAAACACCAAACACACACATGAGTGTGTGTCTGGAATCGAACAGAAAAAAGGGGCGACCAAGGGGTTTCTCTTCAAACCCTAATTCTCACAAAAACTCACAAATTGAAGATCATAATCAGCTCTAAATCAAGTTTCAAACACGAATTAGTGATCACCTTGTTGAAGGGATCATAAGGTATGTAAAATTTTGGTATTTTGATTCATCTTGAATTTTTGGTTAATTGTGAAAAACAAAAATTAAGCCTGATTATGTGTTGTATAGATGAAACTAGAAGTAATATGATGTTTAGGGATAAACCCTAGATGATTTCTTGTTAAAATCTTGCATGATACTTGTGGGGTTATAATCACCATTGTAGGTGATTAATGGGTTTGTAGAAACTAAATAAACACTAGGATTATGATTCTTGTTCTAGTGTAATCTAAATTTATGAAGTAATTTCTGAAATAGTGATGTTAAAGTTATGTGTAGATTTGCCTAATTGAAGTTGATAGGGATGGAAATAACAAGTCATGAACTTAGTATTGATTATGTAAAAATCTGACCCAGTGAGGATTAAAATGTTAAAGATTTGGACGAAAACATAGATTCGAATATCATAATGAATTATGTGTTAATGATTATAAAACGAGTTCTAAATTGGTTGTGAATGGAACTCTTTAGGTAAAGAATCCGGATCGTCAAGCGGAGAAGCCGGAGGTGATACGCGTTTGAAGGGTGTGCTCTAAAGGTACGCGACCTATGGTTTCGTTACAAAATGTTTATTTATTTATTTTAGCTTGTTGTATCGAAATTAAGTGAAAAAGGAAACCCGTTATGTCACGGAAGTGACAAAGCTCACTAGACGAATAAAACGGGTCAAAACATCGGTTAAAGTAGAGTTTGGTATGTCTTTTAAATGATGGTCTCCATTCGACATCCAAACGGGTTAAAAACATTGTCGAGTCGTAAATATCGAAGTGATTGAAGCATCACTCGATGATTTGTTATAATTAAAGTGTAAGCTGTGAAGCGGACTCGCTAAACTTGTTGCAAATGAACCCTTGGTATGGGGATTAAGTTCAGAAATTATGCTTGTCAAACTTTTAAGAGGAGCATGTTTAAACCCTCGAAAACAAGACATGTTGTTAAGGCGTAAGCAACTCTAGGCACGGGAGTGAAACACTATTGTTGGTAAACCCGGGAATGGGTAAAACCTTGAAAACAAGAGATGACAACAAAACAAGTTGTAGGACTTGTAAACAAATGGGTTGAATAAGCAAAGAGCTGAATTATAGGCCAACTGTTCTTAAACAAAATTTCTGCGTAAAATTGTGTTGATAAACGGGTCCGTAATTTAATTACGGACGCATAGGAAAAAGAATCGGCTAAATCGGACGCTCGAGTCAAAAGTTATGTTAGTTTAAAGACTGAATTTCCGGTGGAGCGGTGAAATGCGCAGAGTATATGAGAATAATAATGCTGGGCAAACTTACAGCAACAAAAACTGATCCTTCTGCCGAAAAGTAGTTGTCGCGCTATGCCACGGTAAAACGGTCTCACCGTCGCGCGACGCGACGGCGGTGGCGGGCCGCGAAAGCTGACCCCATCTCTGTCGCGAATAATTTACCAATTTCATTACAACATTCAAGAACCCATCTCAATCATGTATGATCAAATACTCAAACTTGCAAATTGTTTAAGTATCTCCCATTAACTAGCAATTATGATGATTTCTAGCACAAATATGTCATCATCTTCATTATTTAGTCAAAACCCACTTAGCACATACAAGGGTAATCATCAAATCCCTAGTGTTTAACACTAATTCATCAAGTTTCCATCTAGGGTTTGTCTCTAAACATGAATTTCATCACAACAATGCTCATAGATTCATTATTCATTCTAAAATTTAGATTATGATTGTTCATCATAATTTCAAGGTATCACCAAATAACAAAATTCAACATACCTTGTGATCCCCATGACTAGGTGATCGTTTCTATGTATCCATGCATCAATTTTGGGCTTGAATCAAGCTTCAATTTGATGAATTTGTTGAACTAGGGTTTTGAGCTCCTTGGAGCTCTCCTGGTCTTCATACGTACACACACATGTGTGTGTTTGATTTCTTTTTTTTATATAATTGTTTTAATTAAAACACTTCTCTAGTTGCCACATTTAGTCCCTCATGTTAGAGGTTTTATAAAGAGGGTTAAAAGTCTTGATTTTTTATTTTTATTCATTCACTTAATTACCCATTAGTAACTAAGTTAATTATTCCTAGTTATCTTAATAGGTTCCGGGGGTTATGACCCGTCTTAATTTAAGTCCCGTTAACTCGGGCTTCTTATAACTTTGTTTTATCAAAGCATTTATTCTCCTTTTTAATTGATTTAAGTCCCGTTAACTTGGGCTTCTTATAACTTTGTTTTATCAAAGCATTTATTCTCCTTTTTAATTGATATTAGGATTTTTATTTAAGCCCTAATATTCATCGGGTAAATTTTACCACTAATAGTATTTTACCCGTCTTTTAGTATTAATGTGGTTTGATTACCAAACCCGTTTTCGGGGTGTTACAAGTCTACCCCCTTAAATAGGTTTCGTCCCTGAAACCATTCTCACGTACTTTATTAGTTTAGATCATCTGAACCTTAGTTTTGGTGATCACTTGAGCATTGCTCGCATATAATAATCTTACCAAAAAGTATCGCAATGTGTTTTTGGTTGTTTTTTTAAGGCGTATGCGCCTTTCACGTGTAAGGCCTCGTAGGCCATTACTTTCAGCTTATATCTTTTATCTTTATTGATTATTTATTTTAGTGGTTAGACTTGTTAGTCACCGATTACCTTATACCCCATCGCCCGGGTATATTCACCTTGCCTTCCTGAGGCTTATGTGAGTTTATGATCTCCTATTCCGTAGCTCACGTTACAACGTGATCACTTTCCATACTACTTTTCTTGACTGTGAACGCGTCATGTCGCGTTTAAGTTTAGCTCAACTTTTCTTTATCATACTTCTTCTTTTCGAATGTATCGCTTGCATCTATCATGTTAAGACCTATATCCTTTGATATTAATCATTTCCAAATTCGTCTCATGGTATTCATATTTGTTGAAACGTTGTTTCCTACTAAAAATGAATTTTAGTTTAACGTTTTTTTTTTCCTCTTTAACTTATGTCAATTACTCACATAAAGGAATTGACAACCAATAATTTATTATTTTTTTCCGTTCTCGTCTTACACGGGGAATCGTATCCAGTTCCCTCGTTTTACACTATTAACCCGTAGGTTCTTTCACTTAGCTTCATATGCTATTTCTTTAGATTTTTTTAGCTTTTATATACATATATATACATACATATATATATATATATATATATATATATATATATATATATATATATATGGCGTCAAGACACCCCTTTTTACGTTTAGAATCATTTATTTTCGCTTTTAAACTTCAATTGACCTCGACCGTAGTATAAGGCTTCATTTGTTTATTTTCGGACTAATCTTCCGACTTTATGACTCCTTACGTCATTTACACGTCGATTTATTCTATGCTTACCGTTTTCCGGTTCATACTTATAACTCCTTACAACCCATTACCCGGGTTCTTTTATCTTAATGTTTTTTTAACGCCTGTAACCCTTTACATAGGTTTATTAATATTTCGCACTTTTATTTATTCGGTTCGCGTTTTCTTACATTAGCAAGCGTCATCCTTTATTAAATTCGTTTGACTTGTTCGTGTGAAAATTCATCACTTATGAATGTCAAACTTCATTCTTTGTTCGACCCGTTCAACTTTAAAATAGTTGAACGTAATTTATCAAAATTTCTATTTGCAGTATCTTATCGTCTTTTAGTCATGACTCGAAACCCGAGTCTTTTGACTTTCATTCCCGTTCCCGTTTCTCGGTCTACGCATGTGTTTAAATCCTTACCCATCAATGGGTGTTTTACCGAAGTCGTTATCATTGCAACCCTTCCGGTATGCATTAAGACTTCGCTTTGATTTATTTGGTCATCTTAGCGAAATCCATCGCTTTTATTCAACCATGTCTTTTATTCTTTATGTGACCATCCTTGATGGCCTTATAGATTCTAAGTGACAATTATCGTCGTCATCCTTTCTTTACTACGACCAAAGTTAACAACATTGATTAACTTTTTCGTGTGGGCAATACCTTCGTTTTTATGACCCTGCAGATCATCTATACTTTGGTTTTACTTGCCCATTTTGTCAACAATGGCTCTTTCGTCCAAAATGACTTATTTTCGCGAATTTTCCTTAGGTCATTTTATATCTTCATTTGCATTAATCCTTGTCCCTTCTCTCGGGCTCGTTATTCTAATGTAATACGATTCCGTCGCCCGGCTGTGCGTTTACATTATTATCAAATATTTTCCTCATTTGATTCAATTGAGTACTTTTTAATTTGTCTCACTCACCCCGTCCTTACTACATTGAATGTAAGTATGTCCATCATAAAAAGTTCATAGTACCACGTGTTCACTACTTACTTGGCCAGAGTAAGCGATCAACACCTGGCATACATGACCTTTTATAATTTTCACATTATATCCCATGTAAGTAATGCCTCTATTTATTTCTCTTGGAAACAATATCCTGGATAGGTATTCTATTCAGGTTTTCCAAGTTTTTAATCTACATATGCAACTGTCAGTCTCTACGTATTTGTTGCATATTACTATTCGTGCAATGAATTTAAAACGTGAACCTAGTAAATGCTTTCCCTAACGGGTCTTCCTTGTCATTAATTTATTCACGATCGTTACGCGATTTAGGTCCTTGGTGAGCATGTTCTACTTGTCAGACTTTGGATCGTTCCTCCGTCAAATCCGCAATTTGTTAGACTCCCGCTATCTTCAGATGCGAGTGTCCTTCAACTAAAACATTTACAAGAGTTAGTAATATCACTTCAATAATTGCTCGTATTATAATACAAGGCTTTTCTACTATACGCGTCAACGTGCGTAATTTCATTAACTGTATCAATCATTTTGATTGGGGTAGCGTGTATTACGCGATAACCCTATGTGTTGTTTACAACAATTTAACCTGCTAAGCCATTAACATATGTGTACTTACCGGATTTGCGATCAAGCCTCGAACCGAACACTATATTCTTCTAACCTTGAGCTCTGATTACCAACTTGTAAGACCCTTATTATGAGTACATATACATTAAGAAATACGATTTTATTAAAACTTTTACAATTTAAAGGTAATACAACTTAATATGAATGGATTCGTCGTTTAAAAATAACGACGAAACAATGTGCGGAAGCTTTTTTCTTGATCGTGTTCGGTTCTTCGTAGAGCTTGATCCTCATCCGTCATCCGAGGATATACCTACATTTCATAAACCATGAAATGATTTTAGTTATATTACATTTATAACGTATATAAACTCATCCGAATTCCCTAACGAACAAAAATCAAGAAATTTCCAGCTTTTACGTCCCTCGCAAGGCGTGATAGACTTAAGCAAGTCCTTCGCGGGGCGCGACAGCCCTCGTGTTGCGCGACTGTGTTACCAGGTCACCGTCGCGTGCCGCGACGACCTGTTTTTGACAGAATGTTCACTTGGCTGGTGCTGCAGATATCCAGCTCCATTTTTCTAACTTAACCTATACAAAAACGTGCATAACTTTTGATCTAGTTGTCCGTTTCGCATGATTCTTTTTCCTACGCGTTCGTAATTAAATTACGGACCCGTTTATCACCTCGGTTTGCATAAAAATCTGATTTATCCACTATTGGATCCAGTGGCGAAGGTTGACCCGAATGACCGGGGGGTTCGAAAACGTATATACCCAAAAATTTCTATGGAACCAGGGGGTCGAAAACGTATATACCCAAAAATTTCTATACGAAAACTACGTATATAACACTACTGAGCCAAAAGTTCGGGTGGTCGGGCGCCCACTCCTGCCCCTTTTATACTTCGCCCCTGATTGGATCATAAATCCTTTAGGTGATTATTCGACCCGTTTGGCATTATCATCTCACTACATGCTCTAGAAAAATAGTTAATGCCTATCATTTTTACCCATCCCGGGCTTGTCAAACCTTAACGTTTTCGCTCCCATCATAGAGTTTACGTACCCGTTTACATTCACCGACTCATTTGTATCTATCTAAGCATTTAACCATAATTTACTTATTAGTCTATTTTGACCCGTTTAGGGGACTTTTGAGCATTTAAACATTAAACTCGCTCTTTTCATTTCGCACATTTTATTCCCATACTAAACAACTAATTTTATTCCTCCACAACAATTTTTGTGGTGGATTTAACGTAAGGAATCCATAATCCCAATTTCTATCCTTTGGTTAGTCATTTTACGCATAAGACCCGTTTTTAGACATTCGACCCACGAATGTCATTACCTAAAAGTTTTATACATATCTAAGGGCTTCATAATCATAATACAAGTTCCTAAACAACCTCTAAGGGTCGTTTGCCCGATTTACCCATCAAGGACTTTTTGGTCAATTTTATGTCCTTCATTTTACGGCGAAGGACCATCACTATCTATTTGACCAAAATTGCACTTTTAACTATAAATTCATTTAGGCGTACCTGGCTCGGGTCAACGTATAGACCCGATTTATACCTTGCTTTTATTTGCCGCTACTTTATAGCGACGCACTTATCCACCTCCGGTTCACTCCTGTGATTGACAACCAACGTTAGTCAATATTGTCAAATGGTGTTATTACCACCATTTGACCCGTTTGGCCTATATGACCAAACATTTGCATTTATAACAAAGCATGGTTTTTAACTACCCATTCACACGTCCAACCCATTTCGGAATTTACTACAAATATTCCTTTTTCTTACATTTTTAACCCATTTCGGCTTACGCCGTGGGTATCCATTTAATCTCCACTTACATTTAGTCATCATGTGACTAAATTATCCTTTTTTTCCCCTTTTCCATTACTAGTTACGTTACTAGATATTTTTAAGAAAACTTATAATTTCTTAGTCAATTCATGACTAAACTACCATTTCGCCTCTTTTTACCATTAACCTTGGTTTTGATCATTTTATTCGTTCCAACTCATTTCGGTTCATGTCGGAACCCTTTTTTTAACATAATCCATTGTTGTATTTATCGTCTATAAAACAATTACGTATATTACAAATGGGTGTAGGCTTTACTTACCTCGTATTCAGATTACGCCTTTCTTCTCATACTTGATTCGTTTGACCCGCTTTCTCCCCAAGCTTCACCTAGCTTGTTAAGCGCCAACTATCATTCATCATTCACAAGGTGGTTAGTTTAATCATAACTTAATACGATTATTCCACCTTACGCATTTTATATCCAAAAATTTTCATTCGTCGCATTGTAGGTCAGTTTGGCTTTTCTAAAGTCAAATGGCCATTAATACATGAATTGCACATTTAAGTTTATCAACTAGTTTAGGCATTTTCAAATGACCCGGTAGGCGTTCTTTTAAGCCACCATTTTAACTAATCTTTTAACCCCGTTCCTTATATTTTTAACACTTCAACTAGTTCAAGCGATTATCAAAGCTAACTTATTTATTTATTTCTCAAGAATTAAGGGTTCTCATCTATAAGTGAAACTCGTTTCATCATATCGCTAGCATTCATCCGAACACTTAATATAACCAAGTTTTACATATCAACTAGTAGATATCATGATTTCAAACATCCATATTCATGAAATAATTTACCAATTTCATTACAACATTCAAGAACCCATCTCAATCATGTATGATCAAATACTCAAACTTGGAAATTGTTTAAGTATCTCCCATTAACTAGCAATTATGATGATTTCTAGCACAAATATATCATCATCTTCATTATTTAGTCAAAACCCACTTAGCACATACAAGGGTAATCATCAAATCCCTAGTGTTTAACACTAATTCATCAAGTTTCCATCTAGGGTTTGTCTCTAAACATGAATTTCATCACAACAATGCTCATAGATTCATTATTCATTCCAAAATTTCGATTATGATTGTTTATCATAATTTCAAGGTATCACCAAATAACAAAATTCAACATACCTTGTGATTCCCAGGACTAGGTGATCGTTTCTTTGTATCCATGCATCGATTTTGGGCTTGAATCAATCTTCAATTTGATGAATTTGTTGAACTAGGGTTTTGAGCTCCTTGGAGCTTCTCCTGGTCTTCATACGTACACACCCATGTGTGTGTGTGTTTGATTTCTTTTTTTTATATAATTGTTTTAATTAAAACACTTCTCTAGTTGCCACATTTAGTCCCTCATGTTAGAGGTTTTATAAAGAGGGTTAAACGTCTTGATTTTTATTTTTATTCATTCTCTTAATTACCCATTAGTAACTAAGTTAATTATTCCTAGTTATCTTAGTAGGTTCCGGGGGTTATGACCCGTCTTAATTTAAGCCCCGTTAACTCGGGCTTCTTATAACTTTGTTTTCTCAAAGCATTTATTCTCCTTTTTAAGTGATATTAGGATTTTCATTTAAGCCCTAATATTCATCGGGTAAATTTTACCACTAACGGTATTTTAACCGTCTTTTAGTATTAACGTGGTTTGATTACAAAACCCGTTTTCGGGGTGTTACACATCAGACCCTGAGCAGAGTCAATACGTGGGTCTGTTTGTTAGACTTCCACTTTAGTATTTTTGGGTCTGATGGGTTTCTTGGGAGAAGTTTTATTTGTGATGACTTTGGGGATTGTGGTCTGCTTGCCAATCTTCGAATAGTTTCAGCAAATTGAGCTTGAAGTTGCAAGGAAGCATCATCCAATCCAAATTGTAATTGATTTCTGATAGCCTCTTTGAATTCAGCTTCCCTCTTTTCATCTTCCTCATCAATCAGCTGTTGTCTTTTTCTTTGGTTCATGACACTGATGGATACGTCTGATGATATGAACAACTTTTTAGACGAAAGGGTCTGCTGAGGTCTATCAGTGGTTTCATCATCATATACTCTGGCTTCTTAGGAAGGGATGTATCTGTCTTTCTTAGCTCTTCTAACTTTTTATAAGTTAGATCAAGATTCTGCTTAGACCATCTTGCACCGGATCAAGCAGTGCCATAATTAGCTGCTACAAGTTCTGCTCTCTTTCTTTTATACCTCAATGCTTCATCCACATCAACCTTCTTGTATTTTTTTCCAGTTGGGTGCAGATTTCTTCATATGAGGATCATTTTTCATCAATTCAATTCTATCTACTTCTTCTTTAAGAGCTTCAAGAGGCCAGTCTTTGAAATCAAACCTGTAGGCTTTGTAGGGCTTGGTATCTATGATGATGTTTAAGAAATCATCCCTTAATACCTGTTGAAGTTCAGCATTTGATGGCAGATTTGACATGGTCTTACTCAGGTCTATAGCAAAGTCTTCTAACTTCCTGACTTTACTAAGCCCATGTTGCATCCGACCTTGTAAGTTGTTGTCTCCTAACCCTTTGCTCTCTTCTTTTGACATGTATTCTGCTTGTTTGGCTTTCAACTTCAGTTATTCATCAATGTTCTTAGGAGTTCTGAAGCCATGAAGAGATAGGAAGGTTCTTTTGGACGGATCATCCTCTATGTACAATTGTTTCATTTCATCTTGAACTGCAAGCAGTTCCAGAGGGAATTGAACTGCCAATGGAATGTTTCGTGGGATGTAGCCAGCGGGTGGATGATTGAGTGGGTTGGTTTTTGGTGATGATGGTGGAATGAATGGAGTAGGTGTGGTTTGAATGAATGTTGTAGATGATAAGGGAATTGGTGCTGGTATATCTTTTTCTTCTTCATGCACCATGAATTTTCTTTTTCTTATATAGACAGACTTTGGAATAGGAGGAGTTTTAGATGGAGAATGTGCTATGGGTGAAAGGATGGTCTGTGAAGGAAATCTTTGTGGTGTTGGTGGTTTTGTTGAAGGTGGAGGATCAAATTAGGTTGAATCAGTGGTTTGACTAACAGCTGTTGAAACAACTGATGTCTCAACATCTGTTGTCTTAACATCTGTTGATGCTTTAGGTGCATCAACATCTGTTGCTATGGATGATGGTGGTGGTGATGAACGATTTGTTTTCTACTTTTTGAGAGGTGGTTTTTGTGGTGAGGGTTTAGGTTTGGATGTGTCAGTGTTTGGCTTTTTGAACCATCGGTGGTTTTGGGACCAGCAGTGGTTGGCTTTTGTGGTGGTGATTTTGGTTTAGGAAATTTGTCAATGGGAGGTTTATTGTGTTTGTAAGATTTTCTTCTTGTTGAGGTTCCAATGTTTAGCACTTTGTTTTCTTCCTTCACCTTTTTCTTCAACTCCTTTCTTAGAACATCTTGTCTACTTTCTTTTGTATCCTTTTTCTTCTGCTTTGCTTCAATCTCCTTATCTGTCTGGATATTCAGGGTTTCATCAACTCCCTTTTTCTTTCCAATGTCAGATTTTTCAGAAGATTTTTCAGAAGATTTTGCAGAAGACTTTTTAGCAGGCTCTAGCTTTTGTTTTGGCTGATTCCTTGGTGTAGGTTTGCCAAAGTTTTTCATTGAATCCTTCTCCCCCTTTTTGGCAGCATCTTCATTATCCTTTTCTAGGATTGGTGCAGGGCTAGTGCCAGTCATTTTTGTAAGGGCTTCTTTGATGCCCCTGATATCAACCTGTGTATCTTTGTATCTTGCTTTAACCATAACTCTAATAAGCTCCATGTGGGAGTTATGTTGAAGCTCAGCCAGTTCCTTTGAGCTGCAAGAATAGGTTGAACCGGATTCCAAAGCTCTTGGGATAACTGCTGATGAGAAGGTTGACTTTTGGAAGCATCCACCAACTGCCTTATAAGATCTTTCATATCAGCAACAGTGGTTTCAATACTGGATATCCTCTTCATCAAATCCTAATATTTTAATCCATCACCTAACTTAATAGGTTCATCTGAATTCCCACCAAAGGTGGTTGTATCTGCTTTTGAAACAAGAGGTGTCTCCAAGTTTTCATTAGCAGATACCCCTTTTTCTTGGTACTGGGGACTTCCCTCTGCATCAGTGAATACCTTAGAAAGCACACCAGTGGTTACCTTGATAGCCACAGCAGTGGTTGCCTTCAAGGGAGTTTGACTTATGAAACTACTATCCAGATGTAGATCAGTGGATCCAACATCTGTAGTAGCTGCTCCACTTGAACTACCAACAAGAATTTCGGGAAATTCAACTGGTGTATCATCCTCAGTTGTTTGTGGGTTAACCAATTGAATGGGTTCAGACACAACTAATGTAGAAGTTGTACTCTCAGTAATGTGTGGGTGAGAGGAGCCGTTTTGTGTCTGAAGTTCAATGGCCTCAAACAGAGGTATTATGGTAGGAGGAATGGAAGATGTGGGGAGTGGTGTTGAAAGAGACATTTCCCTGGGAGAGGGGTTGTTAATCATACTCTCAAGTGAGGGTAATGATTCATATGGTGGTGTCCCTGTGCTTACAACATGTTCCTTTTGTGAGGAAACATGAGGAGTTAAGGTTTTAGGTGGAGATCTTTCCATCTGTTGTGAGGAAGTAGCAACAATGGTTTCTAGTGACAATGGTGTTGTCACAGGGTTTACCTCTGGGATCTCATCTTCCAGATGACCCTTATTTATGGGTTTGGTGGGCTTTTTGGATTTTGTCTTTTTGGTCTTTTGGGTTTGGATGTTGGGGGTTGCACAACAGTGGTTGTGGTGCTGTGTTCACCATGAGCAGTGGGCTCGGCAACAGAGGTTTGAGGAGCAGATGTGGACTCATCTAAAATTTGCTCAGTCCCCTTTGCTTGTGTTTTAGAAACTTTTGACTCTTTTGCCATTAGGCGAGTAAATGTTTCAAAAGTAAGACTGTTTATGTTGAAAGATGTTCCTTGTTCAAGAGCATTTGCAGGAATTTTCTTTTGTAAATAATAGCTTAAGAACCTTGGGAACAATAGAAAAGCTGAGTTTTTCCCATCTTTAATGTTTTTGACATTATTGACCAAATTAGTAAACAGTGCTTGGGAGTAGTTAAAATCTGTTTTTGACATGATGGTATACCCCAAGTACTGAATTTTTAAAGGAATTTCATTGAAAGCAGTTGTTTTGTTTGATAAACAAATGAGCAGGGTATGGAACAAAATTTTCATAGGTGGTTGAAAATTTCCTTTTTGCATTGTTGCTTTTGTTAATTGTCCATCATACCCTCTTTCGATCAAATCCAATTGATACTCGCTCTTTGGAAAGGAAGTTTTACCTGTAAGATTATTCATCTGAAATACCTTTGAAATGGTTTTTGGAGTTATCGGTACCAAGACACCGCCTACTTTTGTGGTGATTCCCCATGCCTTTTTATCTTGCTCTTGAACTTCAGCATTTGCCCAGAAGTCACGTAGGGTGTCTTGATAAATGGGGGCATCATAGGTGAGTAAAGTTTTGTATTTTGATGAGGACAGGGTGTCGATTATTGAGTGGAACTCTGTATTTTTGTCTGTTTTCTCAAACGTACAGAGGTAATTGTGGGGGTGTTTGATGATAAGAGCCATGATCGGAAGTTGAGAATTTGCGAATGGTTGAGAGAAAAATGAAGAAGAAGATGGAAATAACTTTGGTGAATTTTTGGATTCAATACGGCAGTGAAAGCTCTGTTTGGGAGTTAATTAGGGTTTTATAAAAGGGAAAAGGGGAATGCTAACGTGGAAGCGGTTTCAAAGATCTGACGGTTAACATCTGCCCACGTGATAAACCTCTAATGAAAAGGTGGATGACAGTTGTTAGGAAACCACTGTTGGGCAACAACAGTGGTTGGGAACAGTGTATGAAATATCAGTGGCTGATTTTTATCTATCAGTGGATAGACATCAGTGATTGAAACAACTGAGGTTTAGTCAACAGTGGTCAACAAGAAAATGAATGAACAGAGGTTGTCTTTCAGCGGTGGGTGAATTTTCAACTATCAGAGGTTTGAAGCAAACAGTGAATATGAACAGACTTTTAAGGATTTATGAAAAAAATTCATTTTAACTATTTTCAAGGATGGATTTTTGATTTTCTGAAGACATTTTAATGCTTTTTATTCAAGGATAAGAAGGTTTTGCCTTCTAATCCAAGTTAAGCATGCCAATTCTTGATATCAAACTTTCAAAGGTAGATGTGTCTAATGCTTTTTTTATCATATCTGCCAATTGATCTTGTGTTGGAATATGAATCAGAGAAATCAAACATTTTTCATAGCAATCCCTCACAAAGTGATGTCTGATGTCAATGTGTTTGGTGGTTGAATGGGAAACTAGATTTTTAATAATATTTTCAGCTTCTTGACTATCCAACATGAGAGGAGTCTCTAGAGCAGTTATACCAAAATCCAGTAACTGATTTTGAAGCCATAACAGTTGGGTTGTACAGCTTGCAGCAGCAATGTATTCTGCTTCAGCAGTGGATGTGGAAACAACTACTTGTTTTTTGCTTTGCCAAGATACTGAGCAATTGCCTAGGAATTGACACTCTCCTGATGTAGACTTCCTGGTGGTGTTGCATCCAGCAAAATCACTATCTGTGAAACCTGAAAGCTTGACATTCCTATTAGCAGGATACCAGATACCAAGTGTGGAAGCACCTTTTATGTATCTGAATATTCTTTTTACAGCAATGAGATTAGACTTCCTACGTGATGATTGGGATCTAGAACAAACACATGTTGCAAACATGATGTCTGGCCTTGATGCAGTTAGGTACAATAAAGACCCAATCATGCATTTATATAAGGTTTGATCAACCAAATCATCCTTTTCATCAGACATGACCAGCTTTGTGGTTGTCATGGGTGTACTACATGGTTTACAATCATTCATGTCAAATTTGTTTAAAAGATGTTTTACATATTTGCTTTGATGAATGAATGTACCATTTTGCAATTGCTTAACTTGTAGACCAAGAAAGCATTGGAGTTCACCCATTGCACTCATCTCAAACTCTGTTGTCATGAGTTGTCTAAACTCTACATTTTATCACATGTGCTTCCAAAAATGATGTCATCCATATAAATTTGGACAATCATCAAATCTTTTCCTCTCCATCTTAAAAACAGTGTTTTATCAATTTTACCTCTTGTGAAGCCTATAGAGATGAGAAAAGTGGAAAGAGTTTCATACCAGGCCCTTGGTGCTTGTTTCAAGCTATACAAGGCTTTATTGAGCTTGTAGACATGATCAGGACAAAAAGGATCTTCAAAACCAGGAGGTTGGCAGACATATACCTCTTCCTGAATTTTGCCATATAGGAAGGCACACTTGATGTCCATTTGAAACACCTTGATGTTGTGGTTGACAACAAAGGCTAAGAACAATCTGATGGCTTCAAATCTTGCTACAGAAGCAAATGTCTCATCCTAATCTATGCCTTCTTCTTGTCTATAACCTTGAACCACGAGCCTAGCTTTGTTCTTGACAACAATGCCCCTTTCATCTTTCTTGTTCTTGAAGACCCACTTTATGCCAATTGGACTTACATCCTTTGACAATGGTACAAGTTCCCATACTTGTTGTCTTTTGAACTGTTGGAGCTCTTCTTGCATGGCTTCTACCCAACTATTGTCTTTCAGTGCCTCTTGGTACTTGACTGGTTGATGGAGTGATAGAAATCCTGCAAAAAGACCAATGTTTTGGGATTGACTTCTTGTGAGAACCCCTTCATTGATGTTGCCAATCACTTGATCAGGTGGATGAGATTTAAGGAAGATTAGATCCCCCTTGTATGGAATAATGACATTGAGAGGTGAAGGCTGCAGATGTAAATCATCTAAGCTAACATCTGTTTGAAATGGAGGAATGGGTGTGGCACAATGTTAATTTTTATCCACAGTTGATGGATTTTTATCAACAAAGGTTGGAGATAATGTGGTGGCAGAGGTTAGATGGCTACTTTGGTCAACAACTGTTGATGCAACAATGGATGAGATTTGACAGCTGTTTTGAACATCTGTTGCTCTTGTGGTGGTAGTGACTTTGTATTGTGGGATCACATGTCACATCCATAGTCTTGTGATAGAGATTGTGGGGTACCTGCAGGGTTAGTCTTGATAGACACATCTTCAAATGTAAATTTATCAAGGTCAAACAGTTCAGCAGGGTTTGCTTGGATTTTCAGTGATGAAAATTCATTGAACTTCACATTCAAAGTCTCTTCCACACACCTACTCCTTGTGTTAAACACTTTATAGGCCTTGGCAGTGGTTGAGTATCCCAGATGGTAACCACAATCTACTTTGGCTGCAAATTTTGAAATTGAATCTTTTAAGTTTAGAATAAAACTTGGGCAGCCAAAGATTTTGTAATAGGAGATCAATGGTTTGATCTTGAACAGAGTTTCATAGGCAGTCTTATGATGCTTGGGGTTGATCAAAACTCTGTTCTGCACATAACAAGCAGTGTTTACAGCCTTTGCCCAAAAGGTCAAGGGTAAACCTGAGTCTGCAAGCATGGTTCTGGTAGCTTCAATCAAAGTTCTATTTTTTCCTTTCAACCACCCCATTCTGTTCTAGTTTTCTTGGGATGCTGTACTGCCGTATAATCCCTTTTGCCACACAGAACTCATCCAACTCCTTGTTTCTAAACTCTGTTCCATTGCCACTTCTAAAGATGTTTACTGGTAAGTCAAATTGCTTTTCAACCTGTTTAACAAAGTCTTGCAAGATACCTGCAGTCTCATCTTTAGAATGTAAAAAGTAAGTCCATGTAAACCTAGAAAAATCATCTACTGTAACATTCCCAAAATTTTAAATTTAAAATAAAGTTATTACACGTATAGATCATGGGTAAGTTGAATGTTAGAAATATGAAGTACCTAGATGAGCCTACAAACCGTTTAATAATTAAATTATAAAAATATATTTGAACCTACTCCATTTTTAATGAAACTTGGTTCAAAATGTAGATACAAATATTCCCGTTCTAATGACATATTCATTATTTTATAAAACGTCATTTTTTAGAAGTTATAAGCGCCAAATAAATGAAGCAGGTGAATTAATTATAATATATAATAATAGAATAATAATAATCAAATTTAGATATTAAAGTGTACGAAATGTTAATAAAATAATAATTAAAATTTTCAAAGAAATGAAATTTGTAAATTATGTAAGTAAGGAATCTGTTGAAACAAACTTTGAACCTATTCAATGCATGCTACGTGTAAGAGATTCCAAGTTGCTTAAGGTGTACGCATACTTTAATGAGTGCCTTCAATTTCACTATAAAAAGAAGCCAGTAGTTGTTCAGTTTCCCTGCCCACCATCTCTAGCAAACTCCCTCTCTCTCCCTCTCTAGATTTCTACTTTATATTTTTATTTTCACCTATAATAATAATAATAAAGCACTACCCTGTTTTAAGTGTTTTAACCCCTGATCACTGATACCCTGTCTGATTGATTTAGGACCCACCAACGCATGTCAAGGCTCTGCCCGACTAAGTTCATTGGGGTTCTGTCTCGTGACGTAGGGATAAAGTTGAATTGGGTTACTATACTTAATGCGAATGCATTATATATTTCATTTTATTTTATTAAAAAAATCAGGAGTTATACCCAAGATATAACAACCCTCCTTAAAATATTTTAGACACCCCCAATTGTCCTAAAATACACCCCGTATATGAAAATCGGCTCCGAAATCCCTTTACCTCATTAAATAACAAATAAAACCAATAAATTAGGTCAGTCGCGGGGCGCGACATACTCCTTGTGATTCTTCGCGGGTCGCGAGCGAAGGGACAAACGGCGTAACCCGGAGCCGCCACGTGGCATAACACGCGTCGAAACCTGCCATGACTCAGCAACTCGTTTGCCGCCTTAGGGGCCCTCGCGGGGCGCAAAAGCCCTTTTGTTCTCTTTCGCGGGGCGCGACAAAGGGTCGATCAGACCCTATAAATAGATGGGATCGGCCTTCAGTTGCAAATCGTTCAGAATATCAATCTCTCTCTCGAATTCTCTAAAAATAGAAGTAATACTCGGGTATTATACCCCCTAATTAGCGAAGCTCTGCCTCGTTGTAAGTATTATAACCCCCGGTTACGTATTAGATACGCTGCCCGATTGATCTAGGGTTCCGTAACGGCTGTCGAGGTTCTGCCCGACGTAGTCGTTGGAATTCTGTCTCGGGGAGGGTATTACTAATGTAAATATTGGGTTATTATACTAACGCGTGTGCATTGTGTAATTAATAGATAATCACCAGGAAATCACAAAGGAAAACCCTAAGATAGCAATGTGAGTAATCCTTCTTTTTGCAAATTGTTTTTACAAAACCTCATACAATTAATATTATATTAAACAGTGATTGAGTATTTGTATTCTACAATTATCGTCGGTATGTTGGGGTTTTGTATATAAAATTTGTTACTACATTGTGAGTAGTAACATGACCACAAGTCGGGTTGACAGTACCGTGGGTGGTAATTAAAGTAGATGGAAACAAATGTAATTACGTGATCATCCTCAATGTTGTAGACTGATAAAACCTGTTTTTGATTAAACTAGGATTCACTCACCAGTATTTGTTGCTGATAAAATGTTTTAAACACGTGTTTCAGGTAACTTAGTGTGAAGCCAATAAAAGCCAGCTGGAGAGCACTGGAGGCTTAGAAAAGTGGCAATAAAAGTTACCTAATTAAAAAGGAGAATTGTTTTCAATAATTAGGGTTATTCCCTATAAATGTATTAGAATGAAAAATCGGGTTTTCTCCCACTTATAAATGTATTATCAGAGAAACTTGGATTTTATCCCATTTCTTTATTTTAAATATTTTTGGTGTTTAACTCTGATAAAATATTTCCTAACTACGGTCCTGATGAAACTTTCCGCTGCTAAATTGATAAACACTGATACCATCTGACTGGCTCGTGGCTCCCGCTCTCGGGGAGGGGTCAGGGGTTGTGACAGAAGGTGGTATCAGAGCTATGCCACTGGTTTAAGCTCTTTAGGTGTTCTTCCAATACCTAAACCATTAATCATTTGTGTTAGGAAATTAATATCTTATGTGTTATCATCTGAACATAAAATCTTAATATATTTGTTATGATTTTTATGTTATTTCACGAATCTTAAATTCCCAATATTTGTTACCCATATCTGTATCTTACACTTATAATATATATAAATGATATATATTAACAATATCATGTCTTAGTAAATTTCGTGATATCTTATATATCTATCATATCCATATATATATGTGGGAACATAATGCAATATAAATTTTATAGTAATAATAGAATGTTAATATTAATATTTAAGTATTAATAAATGCAATTCAGATATGATACTTTGTGAACATCATGATATAAATAATATGTATTAGACCTAGATAATTTCCTATCATTTAAATTCTTAGGGTACGTAAATATGATAGGCTATAAAAAGGGAATATATTCATAATATAATATTCAAATTTGTATCTTCATATTTATGTAAATACAATTTAAAATAAATTATAATAATATTATGATATTGATATTAATATCTTAACCAAAGATGTAAAATAACACCTTTAGGTACGATTTCACTAAAATATCATAATATAAAATATTATTCAATAAAAGCAAGATATTTTATGATATAATCCAAAAGTTTTACTCTATTTAAAGATGTGTATTTAGCAAAGCTTTGATAACACATATATATATTAATTTTGTTAAAATATAATGTTTTAGCATTGTTTAGATACGATAATTAAAATATTTTGTCAATCACTTTATAATTCTTTATCGTATTATTAAATATGTAGATTACTCATCAAAATTTGATAAATTAAGTAACATTCAGAAATTATGTGTATATTCAATATTAATGATAATTAACATGCTAGAGAAATTTTTAATAAGTAAACGCTCTCTAAGAAAAATTTTTAGTATGTACTGTTATTATCATTATTATTATAATACAATATTATTAAATTTTGTTTTAAAATTAAAAATAATAATAATAATAATATTTTGGAAAAATAAAATAATTGACTCATGAATAAAGCTATGTTAAAAGAATTTTATAAAACAAAATTCTTAATTCAGTTTATACAAATAATGAAGAAGAATTATTGTAGTTCGTAATTCATAGTTGACGATTTTAAAACTTACGCACACATATATATATATATATATATACACAATGGAAGATATAAAGTATTTTACAAAAACTGTATTTATGAAACAGAAATACGTACGACAACTTGGTACTATGTAAATGATTTTAATACCTAATACCTAGATATCAACAGAAAATAGCTTAAAACTTATTTCTCACAGTATATGTAAGTCAAATGTATGTATATTTTATATACAACTTATGTCAATATTATAAATGATATTTCATCCATGAAATAAAAATATGTACAAAAACATTTAGTACAGTATAACGATATGTTTAAAATATATGTATATATATATATATAGGGGAAGGTTCAAATGAAAACCACTAGTTAACGCGAAAACTCGAAAACTAATTAAAAAAAGCCAAAAAAACATGCAAAAAAATTTTTTTTTTTAAAATTTTTTTTTTCAATCAAATTTTCGCAGGTTTTTTTATTAAAAAAAAAATTTTCAAAAAAAAAAAATAAAAAAATAATTTTTTGTGTAGTGCACATGTGTAATACTGCACATGTGTCTGTGTACTACACATGTGTATTATTACACATGTGCACTACACAAATTTTTTTTTTTTTTTTTTTTTTGAAAAAAAGTTTTTTTTTATATATAAAAACTAGCGATTTTTATTAAAAAATTGAAAAAAAAAAAAAAAATTTTTTGTGTGTTTTTTAGGCTTTTTTTAGTTAGTTTTCGAGTTTTCGCGTTAAAAGTGGTTTTCATTTGAACCATCCCCTATATATATATATATATATATATCTCAAGATGAAACAATTTTTACCATTTGATAAGTTCAATTCATTTCTTAAACTATATTTAAGTCCTATGTATATATATTCTGATATGAGAATAATACTTCATTACTTAATATGTTAAGAATCAAATTTAGAAACACTAAACTTTGTATTCTCTGTTATGATTCTTTAATAAATAAATAAATATGATAAATTGAGATTCAAGTTCTAAGTATATTATAACCAAAATAAGTCAACCTGTCATTTAAAAGATTAAATTGTTCTAAAAGAATTCAGAAGATTTATATCTTTATTTAACTATTCCCTTTGATGAATTTCCTTTTTATTCCAAAATATTGTGTCCAATAAATCTAATAGAAATTTTTTTTATATAAAAGAATAAACAAAGTCATAAGAATAAACAACATAATTAAAAAAATTAGTTATACTATTGGATTCTTATAATTTGATATTATATGTATATATTACAGGAAATTTTAAAAACTTTATATTTATACGTATGTATATGCAAGACACAATTTCTTGATAGTACATACAATATAATAATCAAATATCTTCTATAGAAGGACAAGCTTTTATATAACAAAAGAAACAAACCTACATGTTTACTCAAAACCTATTTTGATACCCAACTTTAATTTAAAAGATACCTTAAGAATATATGTACTAGCACCACCTCTTAAAAAATAATAAGTGGGTCAATGACGGAGAATCTCATAATTTCATATAAAACCCTTACTTTTATTTTTAGAATACCTATCCAGCTATAAGCTCTGGAAATATAGTTAAATTAAGGCAATATAGAGAAAAGTTATTGCACCAAAGGAAGAAACAACACATATAAAATATACATTTTCCTTATATTTTGATAAGATGTATATAGTAAGAGAAAATGTTAAGATATAACATGTATATATATGTATACCTTAATATATATAATTATCAACGCATAATCTTGATAGCTATGACTATAATTGTGCTAAACCAAATGTGCATGTATAATTGCTTAGTTCTGTATATCTGAACATATTTGTAATTCAGATGTCAAAGGAAATGGCATGTAACTAGGAAATTCAGACTAATAATGAAAATTCTTTGGATAAGAATACTATGGAAAATATAATAGCTCAAGGAATATCAAATGTTATACCTTCGATCATTGAAGCTATTAAGATTTCTGTGCCTATAAACGAAAGTCGTACTATACATTGTAAACATACGCATCACTTCAAACCTAACCCTAGTTCCAAAGGAAGTTATGATATTCGTATCAAAACTCCATCTTCCAAGCGAAGAAAACCACAACCTATGGTTACTCCTATAGAGAATTCTGCTTTAACAAATCCTCCAAGGACAAAGGAATGAAACCAGCAATCACGCAGCCTACCTGCAAGAACAATAACAAGAAGCACGCAAGAAAACACCATTTTAAGAAAACACTTCGCTGTAATTTCAGCAAGAAGGCTGGACATGCAGAGGAAGAATGTAGAAGTAAAACTAATGTATGTTACAAATGCGGAGAATCAGGCCACATCCGTCCATACTGCCCGAAACTATCTAAGGCACCCGACAACAAGGATCGAATCCCCGATGAAGCTAAGGAGAACGCATAAAATTTATAACACCTAAGCCAACAACAACTTTTAAAATAAAGCACCCTTATGTTTTGTCTGCACTTAATTATTAGTTGACTTTTGATTCCGATCAAAACTTCATCAATAAAAGGTCTTTGTTTTTCTCATCTCTTGACAAATTTCTATGTTGTACGTGCATTGTTTGTCAAGCATGTGAATTCACTTCAAAAGATCATTTATTCATGAGTTTTAATAAATATTTTGTTATACTCATTCTGATAATCTATATGATTACATAATGTTGACTTTTGATGATCAAGCCAACAAATTTCTTGGACAACTCCTTTTCTTTTCAAAGTTACTTACCTGATTTTTCACTATAACCATTTCTTGCAAAAAACGTATATCCATTGTTGGAATATGTCCAAACCAAGCTCAATTGTTTGAACTTGTTCATTATATACATTCAATTCAAAATCCCATATGATGAATTGAAATCATCATATTTGAGGTAGTCTCATTGTTTGAATCATAGTAAACTTATTTAAAGTCTTCAATATCGATGAATCATTTGTTAAAATACGACACCTTGCGGTGGCAATTTCTTTGAAACTTAGACTCATTTCATTTTCACACCTGAGATACGAATTTATCTATTTTCCATTATCCTAAACCAGTCTTAATACAATTTTGTGATAAAAAGTACCTAAATTTCATTCCAATGTACCTCCAACATCTCTTTCATCTTTGAATTAATCCTGCAATATTCATTTCTTCTTTCATTGAACATCCTATCTTTTGAATATCCAGATTCAATTCATTTGAAACTTCAGTTAATTTCGAAAACGGTGAATTCATTCGGTCACCGTAATCATTGAATTCTTTCAGTCATTACAACACCTTGCGGTGTCTGTATAAATTTGTAGCCTATGCTAATAATAAACCCTGATCATATCAATCATACGTCATTCGTTTGACTCATCATTTAAATAGGCTTGATACAATTATGTATTAAGACAATGATACACTAAATCCTATTGTATTATCCGGTGTATCCCTGCCATTTAAATAAACGTCACTAATTTTTGGTTTAATCATTGACAAATCATTTTTCATACTTCCATTCTCAAATTGAGATTATTGATTCAGAATCTCCCTCAAGTGATGATCAAAGTAAGTTCTTTTCTGGCATTGAATCCTATTAATTCTACAAGTCATCGCATTTCGAATTTTTGCCTATCAAATCTCTCTTTTGATTTGTGAAACTTAGTTACCTTGATAATGGTATCATTTCATCTCATTCAGTTAACATCAATTCCTGAAACTAAGTCTTCAGACCATTAAATTCCAGTTATCCTATGATATCCTTATATTCATCTTTTGATTCTATCCCAGACACCTTGATAACCAACTAAAAGACGTGACATAACCCCAAGAAGATATCGTAGTCCAAATCTCGAGGACGAGATTTAAAACAAGGTGGGGAGGATGTAACATTCCCAAAATTTTAAATTTAAAATAAAGTTATTACACGAATAGATCATGGGTAAGTTGAATGTTAGAAATATGAAGTACCTAGACGAGCCTACAAACCGTTTAATAATTAAATTATAAAAATACATTATATTTGAACCTACTCCATTTTTTAATGAAACTTGGTTCAAAATGTAGATACAAATATTCTCGTTCTAATGACATATTCATTATTTTATAAAACGCCATATTTTAGAAGTTATAAGTGCCAAATAAATGAAGCAGGTGAATTAATTATAATATATAATAATAGAATAATAATAATCAAATTTAGATATTAAAGTGTACGAAATGTTAATACAATAATAATTAAAATTTTCAAAGAAATGAAATTTTAAAATTATGTAAGTAAGGAATCTGTTGAAACAAACTTTGAACCTATTCAATGTATGCTACGTGTAAGAGAATCCAAGTTGCTTAAGGTGTACGCATACTTTAATGAGTGCCTTCAATTTCACTATAAAAAGAAGCCAGTAGTTGTTCAGTTTCCCTGCTCACCATCTCTAGCAAACGCCCTCTCTCTCTCTAGATTTCTACTTTATATTTTTATTTTCACCTAAAATAATAATAAAGCTCTGCCCCGTTTTAAGTGTTTTAACCCCTGATCACTGATACCCTGTCCGATTCATTTAGGACCCACCAACGCATGTCAAGGCTCTGCCCGACTAATTTCGTTTGGGTTCTGTCTCGTGACGTAGGGATAAAGATGAATTGGGTTACTATACTTAATGCGAATGCATTATATATTTTATTTTATTTTATTTTATTAAATAATTTAGGAGTTATACCCAAGATATAACAACCCTCCTTAAAATATTTTAGACACCCCCAATTGTCCTAAAATACACCCCGTATATGAAAACGGGCTCTGAAATCCCTTTACCTCATTAAATAACAAATAAAAACAATAAATTAGGTCAGTCGCGGGGTGCGACAGACTCCTTGTGATTCTTCGCGGGCCGCGAGCGAAGGGATAAACGACGTAACCCGGAGCCGCCACGTGGCATAACACGCGTCGAAACCTGCCATGAATCAGCAACTCGTTTGCCGCTTTAGGGGCCTTCGCGGGGCGCGAAAGCCCCTTTGTTCTCTTTCGCGGGGTGCGACAAAGGGTCGATCAGACCCTATAAATAGATGGGATCGGCCTTCAGTTGCAAATCGTTCAGAATATCAATCTCTCTCTCGAACTCTCTAAAAATAGAAATAATACTCGGGTATTATACCCCCTAATTAGCGAAGCTCTGCCTCGTTGTAAGTATCATAACCCCCGGTTACATATTAGATACGCTGCCTGATTGATCTAGGGTTCCGTAACGGCTATCGAGGTTCTGCCCGACGTAGTCGTTGGAATTCTGTCTCGAGGAGGGTATTACTAATGTAAATATTAGGTTATTATACTAACGCGTATGCATTGTGTAATTAATAGATAATCACCAGGAAATCACAAAGGAAAACCCTAAGATAGCAATGTGAGTAATCCTTCTTTTTGCAAATTGTTTTTACAAAACCTCACACAATTAATACTATATTAGACAGTGATTGAGTATTTGTATTCTACAATTATCGTCGCTATGTTGGGGTTTTGTATACAAAATTTGTTACTACATTGTGAGTAGTAACATGACCACAAGTCGGGTTGACAGTACCGTGGGTGGTAATTAAAGTAGTTGGAAACAAATGTAATTACGCGATCGTCCTCAATGCTGTAGACTGATAAAACCTGTTTTTGATTAAACTGGGATTCACTCACCGATATTTCTTGCTGATAAAATGTTTTAAACACGTGTTTCAGGTAACTTAGTGTGAAGCCAATAAAAGCCAGCTGGAGATCGCTGGAGGCTTTGAAAAGTGGCAATAAAAGTTAACTAATTAAAAAGGAGAATTGTTTTCAATAATTAGGGTTATTCCCTATAAATATATTAGAATGAAAAATCGGGTTTTGTCCCACTTATAAATGTATTATCAGAGAAACTTGGGTTTTATCCCATTTCTTTATTTTTAATATTTTTGGTGTTTAACTCTGATAAAATATTTCCTAACTACGGTCCTGATGAAACTTTCCGCTGCTAAATTGATAAACACCGACACCATCTAACTAGCTCGCGGCTCCCGCTCTCGAGGAGGGGTCGGGGTTGTGACATCTACAATGACCAAACAATATCTTTTTTTTAAGCTCATGATTTTTACTTGGCCAAACAAATCCATGTGCAACATTTGCAAACACTTGGTTGTTTTGGACTCTTCAATGGACTTGTATGAGCTTTTATGTTGTTTACCTTTTCGAGAGGAAACACAATGCTCAGGACAAGTAAAAAGTTTTTGTGGGGGACCTCTTACAAGGCCTTGTTTTGAGAGTGTAATGATAGTCTTAAGATTTGTGTGCCCAAGTATTCTGTGCCATAATTCTGTCTCTTTGTTAGAGGCAGCTGAGAACAGACAAGCATCAGTCATTGGGTTATCTTTTGACATATCAACTACATACACATTGCCACTCCTTTGAGCAACAAGCTGTGTTTTACCCCCGGCTATGACTTCTTCAATCTTTTTTCACCATTTCTGGTCCAACAATCTTACAGTTATCCTTAGTGAAGAATGACCTATAGCCTTTGTCACTCATTTATGAAACACTAAGGAGGTTAAACTTCAGATTGTCAATAAGATTGACATTCTCAAACTTGAGCTTCCCAGCCTGAATTGTCCCTGACCCCAACACCTTTCCTTTTGAATTGTTACCAAAGGATATATCTCCCCCTCCATGGTTTTTGAAATCTTTGAGTAGGGCTCTACATCCTGTCATGTGCCTGGAGCCTCCATTATCTACATACTATAAACTATCTAAGCATGCAAAAGCTCCCTTAGCTGGAGCCATCATGGCACAGTCACATTATCCTCACACACTCTAGCATCCCATGGATCAGCAAGAGGTTCCGACATAGGTTCATTTTCCTTCTTCTCTATCATTTGTTCACCAACAACAACAGTAACCATTGCTTCAGCAACTTCATCCACTGTTTCAGACTTGGGTTCCACTTCATCATATTCCTACCCTTCTGGTATTGACTCTAAAGCCATAAAACAAAATTCATCATAAGGAACATCAGGATTAGCAATTAGAGCAAAATTATCATCAGTCAAATCCTCAGGCATACTGCTCCAATCAACAAAGCCCTGAGTAAAGAAACTCTGTTGACTGGCCTCTACTGGAGTAGATGTTTGTGCAGTTTGTTGTGGTGCAGGTTGTTGCACTTGAACCTGAGATACAGGGGCTTAGACATACTGGATTTGTGGAACAGTGGTTTGAACATATTGCACTGGTACAGTGTTTACAGGATGTACAAAATGGGCAGTGTTTTGCATATGAGGAGCCGGGGTATATTGGGAATAGTGTTCAGTGCTTTGAGTGTTTTGAGGTCTTGGACTAGGGTGAGTGATGATTGGACCACTATTTGACTCCAACATTCCCTAGCAATGACCAAGCCTATTACACTTATAGCACTTGATTTTTGACTTATCCAACCCTACCTTCAAATTCCCATGCAATCTTGGAAACTTTATACCTGTTCTTTTGTAAAACTTGCTGGTTCTTACACTCAACAAGGCCAATTGATGCAAAATGTCCATCTTTCCCAGATCAGTGGGATCAAAATGTTGGAGGTCCTTGAGTTCAAAGAATAAGTTATCAGAGGTTTGGTTTTCTTCATTAGTTGTGAAAGTATAATTGGATGAGTAAGGCTCAGAGTTGAAGGCTCCACCTGCAGTTATGTTAATGTAATGATCATAACTCTGGTCCATACTACCACCAGATGACTCTTCTTGACCCAAAAGTGTTGTATTACCAAAAGAGTAATCATCAACCACTTTTCCAGATTCCTGCAACTTCTTTTTCTGGTTTAGCTCTCTTTCATATGTGAGAAGCCTACCATGAAGTTGGGTCAAACTTAACTCTTTGAATCCCGCAGAATTTCTAGTCACAAAAGCTATAGTGTCCCACTTTTTTGGTAATGATCGAAGAAACCTACTATTTAAAGTGGATTTAGCATATTCAACATTAACCAGTTTAAGTTCACTAATGAGATAGCTAAACCTTTCAAACTGTTGGGTCAGTGACTCTCCCTTAACATGACAGAACGTTTCATATTGTTGGTTTAACACCTCTCTGTTGTTTTCTATAACCTCTTCTGTCCCACCAAATTGCTCTTTCAGTGCATCCCAAAGCTCTTTAGCACTATTACTGTGTAACAGGCCAACATATATGTCATTGGGTAGTGTTGTGGCCACAATACTAAATGCCTTAGCATCTAATTCAATCTTTTGAAAATCCTATTCTGAGTAATTTTCAAGGCTTTTAGGTACTTGGACCTTGGGATCTTCTGTGCTTGGCATCATTGGAACATGAGGTCCAAAGATGACAGACTTCCAGCAACCAGTGTTTTGTTGTGCTAACACATGGCCCATCCTACGTTGCCAGGTATTGTATTCAGATCTGACAAGCATAGGTGGCTTGTAGAGTGTGCCGGTGTTGTGAGGGTCCTATGATTGTGAAGACATCTTGGTTGTTTTACAGAAGTTTTCGAATGATCAACTTTGAACGTGATAACACTTTACTCTGTTTTCAACAAATACGAACAACTTAGTATCAATGAAATTAAGCTAAACTTTTATGTCAAATTGATTGTTAGATCGAATATGACTGTCCTATACTTTGATACCAACTGTTAGGATCTGAGTTTGACTTGATTGTGTTGTTTTAATTAAGATGGTAAATGGAAGAAGATAAAACAGAGAATAATTGCAACGTAAATGAATGTAAAACTTTATAACACAATCAAGGAAAGATTAGCTTTGATCATACAATGCTTTCATTAGTCAAAAGATTGAAAGATTACAAAGTTTCAACTTATGCATGCATGAACACTAACTCCCCCTCAGCCTGAGCTCACAATGGTTGTTCGTATAAGATGAGTATGTGTTGATGTGTACAAAATGCAACATATAAATTACATCAATAAAGGCATAAAACCAACCCTTTTTTAATACTAATGTTGGAAAAAGCACGTTTCTTTCTTCCTTTTGAATTTACAGGACCAAAAGAGCTTAAAAGAACAAAAGGAACAAATAAGCAGCCAAAAACCAACATAAATAGAAGAAGAAGGAATAACGTGACATACCCGACCCATCGGTAGCATGTTCCTAGACAAAAACAAGAAAACAGAAGCTGACCACGGGGCCGTGCCCAGCCAGGCATGGGTCGTGGTCAGACCTCACACAAAAAGACAAGACTTGCAGAAGCTTCTACGCTCACCACGGGGCCGTGCCCAGCTCACCATGGGGCGTGGCCAACTCTTAGATTTGCAGAATCTTGATAGTACAGCAAAGAGTTGACCACGGGGCCATGTCCAGAAGCCACGGGGTCATGTGGGGCCCTCTGCTGACAGCTACAATAAATGAAGGAAGAGAAGGAGCTGGCCACGGGCCATGCCCACTGGACACGGGGCCGTGGCCAGGGTACTGTTCTGACTATAAATAGGGGTGCTTGGTTCACTTCAAAGGCATCCTTTGGCAAACCACTTCTCTCCCACTTTGCCACCATTCCACCACCACTACAACACCAACACCCACCAGCATCATCCATCTTTCATCTATAGAGTGTGTAGTAGTCTCGGGATCCAAGATTGATAGTAAGAGTTCTTGTCAATCAAAGGCCATGCTTGGCTAATCTCTTACATCACTTGGTGAAGACAAGTCTTTAATGTACTACTTTTGATTTTTAATATTTCGGCACTTTTTAATTGGGTCTATATAAAGCGCGTTAACTACTTGCAAGGGGGTTAGAAGGGTGGTTTGGTAAAGTTCTTGTCTCGTTCAGTGTATAGATCCTGCAAGGACTTGGTTCAAGCTTACTAGGACTTCCTTCAATGCCCTAAAGGTATTGGATGGCGGGGGGTGCGAATAGCTTGAACCTCTCATATGTAAACTACTATTAAAACTTTAAACCGGCTTCTTCGGATTGTATCTTTGCTGACTCAAACCACTTAGCCGAGGGTAACGTCACATTCAAAGAGGGGCCTACCACTTTTTGCATTAATAACTTATTTAATTATCTTTTAATATTCTGACCCTTTGGGATTGTATCCCTGCTGACTCAAACCACTGGGTTGAGAGTAACGTCACCTTCAAAAGAGGGGCCTACTACTATAACTAAGATAATCTCTTAAAAAGTCCGAAAGTGCGAAAATCATCAAAGGGTACATTAAAGAGGAGTTGGATCCAAGTGATTCTATCTTGTCTATTTTTTTCATTTTATTTATCTTTTAATTTTTAGATTTATTTTCATGTTTAAAAACTCTTTTCAAAAATTTAGATCGATTAGACGTTGACAATAAACCGGTATTAAAAGCTCTTGTGTCCTTAGACGACCTCGGTATCTTACCAACACTATACTATGCTCGCGATGGGTGCACTTGCCCTAGTGTGTGTTTAGTGTTAGTACAATATCGTGTTTTATAAATTTAAAACTTGACTAATGCGTAAAACGAACCTAAAATATTAATAAAATCATATCACGCTTCACGCACACTAGTGTGCAAAGAGCTAATAGAACAGTACAGGTACTGTCTATTTATAATACAACTCAAACCACTGTGGCATCTTTGCTGACGTCACCTAGATAGTGACATCTAACAACCTACAAACACTGATGCAATTACAGACACTGTTACATTAGCGAATGATTAACTAAACACTGATGAAGCTATCCGTTGTTGATGCTTAAACAATGATGAGGTTGAGCAGTGCTTTTCTCTAAGGTTGATCGGGCCTTTGATTCCAACAGTTCTTTGACCCCAGCAGCACTTTGACATCAGCAGTTAATTGGTCTTCAACAGTCTTTGCAATCAACAGGGCTTTGCCATAACAGTCTTTATAATGCAAACAATCTTTAGGATCATCAGTTGTTAAGTGCCACTGCCATTGGAGAGAATTAGTCTTCAAACACTTCTTATTGGTGATCATCTGTTGAGAACCAGTTTTGGCTTTGTATCATCTGTTCTTCAAGGAAGGACAACATGGGCCAACATTAATCCCACTCAGACGAAGAAAACTCTAAATTACAGATTAGAAGTAGGAACAAGTAGGCCTAATAAAAGATGCGGGTTGAGTTACGGTGGTGAATTCGTGTTTTCCGGCAACAATGGCGGTGGTGAGTTGCGACTGGTGTGGTGGTGGGAGTTTGGTTGTGGATATAACATGGTGGTGGTGGGTGTTATGGAAGTGAGATGGTGGTGGTGGGTGTTCAATGATGGTGGTGAGACAATGGTGGTGGTTTGGGGTAGAAGAAGTAGTGGTGGTGGGGTGGGACCCACAAAGATATATAGTTTTATTTTTGTTTTTCTTAATATGCAAGGGTACTTTAGTCATTTAACAAGACTTAAATGGAAAACTTAACAAAGGTTAGTGATAAAGATCACTCAAGTGAAAAAAATACAACCACTCGGATCACCTATGTAATTATTGAAGGCTCAGATTCAACTCTGCAAAAATTGCAAACCACAGAACCAATAAGGCATTTAACTATATTAATTATAATGTGTTGGAAAAATGGGTGAAAATTAATGTATTTTCATCTAGTGTAAATGTGTACATTTCCCAAACTTTGGACAAATATATTTATATTTTACTTTGGTTAATATATGTATTATTTTGGATTCTTATCTATGTTTGTAAGAGCTTTACAACGAACCAAACCGCGTCCAAATCCGATCTAAAATGAATGAGATATCGATGCTTAAAGTTGGGACCTTAACTAAGAGAAACTGGGAAAAAGCTGAAGGGAAAGGAGTAGAAAAATTGGAACTTGTCCGACATAGGAAGAGGGAAAGAAAGTGGAGTGGCTCATATATGGAGCATTCCTTCTCATTGTTCCCTAAACACCATCTCACGCTAGTGGATTTGCGAAGGGTGTGGAGCACCTTAACTCGCACACGCGCCTGCGTGTGTGTGGTGTGGGCAATAGGCGCAATGTGACGCTTTAAAGGTAGCAACTTCTATTGTATAGCAGATCAGTCTTCAAGTCTGGAAATAGAAATTTACGGTCAAATAGTTACGATTCGAGTTTAAAGACATAATAAAATGCATTGAAGACGTTCAATTGCATTTAATTTTTCGTCGTTAACTATATGGGTTGTTTAAACTCAATTTTTAGTTTAAAACCAAGGTGTGACCTTGGTTGAAGATACACCTGAACACGCTTCATACACAAAAATACTCTCCAATAGGGCTGTAAACGAACCGAACGAACACGAACAAGCCCTTGTTCATGTCCGTTCGTTAAGGAAATAAATGTGTTCACGAACGGTTCATGAACACTTACCGAACGAGATTTTATGTTCGTGTTCGTTCATTAAGGAAATTAGCGTGTTCGCGAACGGTTCACGAACACAAACGAACACAAATAAATTTGGCGAATGCGGCGAAGGATAAAAATAGATGGCCCAGAGAGTAGCACTCGAACTTGAATCCCTTATTGTGGAACGGAGGTCGATCGTATTCGCCGATGTAAATAATGAGAAATGAAAGGGAAATGATGCATAAACAAGGTGAAAGTGGGTTTCCTAGTTTCATTGTTAGGGTAATAAAATAAATAAAAATTTAATAATATAAAAAGTATAAATAAAATATAAGAAAGTACAAAGATTTTCAATTAAAACACAAACATACGAACATAAACGAACGCAAGTCAACGAATGTTCACGAACACGTTCACGAACACCTTACCGAACGTTCACGAACACAATCGAACGAACGAGACCTCTGTTCATGTTCGTTTATTTAACTAATCGAACGAAATTTCTTGTTCATGTTCGTTCGTTTATTAAACGAACGAACATAAACGAACTTCCCGCCGAACAGTTCACGAACTGTTCGCTGAACGTTCGGTTCGTTTACAGCCCTACTCTCCAACTCTCTACTTCTTTTCTTAACTTCATCTTCAGGTATACCTTCTGGTTTATCGTCTTCCCTGACAGTAACAAATGTTCTGGCTATTGTATCCTGGGAAACAAACGAGTTCTCCTGGGAGACGCGGAATTTGTTTTAAGGGACCCGTGTTCAACACGATGCTTAGCCAAAAACGTTTACTTTTTTGTTCTTTCAGTTCAGTTTTTGCTTATTTTAGTTGTAAACGGTACCTATCAGGGGCGAATCCATAGTGTTAGGAGTCGTAGCACGGGCTACGGCTCAACACTGTATTCATAGTGTTTTTTTAGGTTTTATTCAAAGGATACCCCTAAAAAATACGAATGATAAAATAAGCCTGAATGATAAAATAAGCCCAAATTAACTATAATAGAATTGAAAGGAGACCCTATATATAATTTATAAAGTTAGCCCAAGACCCAAACAATATTATAATTGAATAAGTGATCTTGCTCGTCTTATGGTGGAAACCGGAACACATAGTTCTTGTCCTTTGGTTTATCAGATAGTGAAGCTAGCTTTAATTTACCGGTTGCAACCGCAACCATTGAAAGATGTTTTTTCTAAATTGAAGTTTGTCAAGACGGATTTACGTAATCGAATGAGCCCGGAATATTTGAACAATGCTATGGTTTGTGCGGTCGAAAAAGAACCTTGTGATAAAGTAAAAGACGGCGATGTGATGAAACGATTTCAAGCTATGAAAAAAAGAAGATGACAAATCAATTAGGTATGTTTTACTTTATTTATTATCTTTTTTTATTATTGTATGACTACATAGTAAAAAAAAATCGAGACACCCCTAAATTAATGGACTAGCTCTGCATGGTACCTATAATTTACTGCTTTCCTTTACATTCTTGTACTGTATTGATTAATAAAATTGTTTTATTTATATATACGCAAATGGTTCCTACATAATGTAATTAGGAAACCTAACTATTACCGACTTGTTAACATATATCCCTAAAGTTTACTGACTCGTGAGCACAAAACATACCTGCATATCTCGTGCTATCTAACTTTTATATTTAAACCTCCGGTGTTTTTATATTTTATAAGGTTAAATACACAAGAAGGATGCTATTATCCAGATTTCGTGTTAATTATCTACACCCTAAATAACACATCCCTTATTAGATACTTTTAATAGCCATACATCCATTTGTTCGAACAAATAGTGTCACGTAAAGTAGTGACCACTTTGTTTTATATCCATCCATCACACTCATATGGTGAGGGTAATGAAAAGTGTGACATGAAATTATATATGTTCCACTAGACCTATGGAATATAACTTGCAATGAGTTTTCATTTTCTAGTCCATTTATTATTTCATTTGAATTTTGTCATTAAGTTGTAGTGGTCCAAAAAGAATATACCTAGAAAACACATAATACATTCATTAACTTGTGGTGGTCCAAGAAGAATATACCTAGAAAACACATAATACGTTATATGATAAGGACAAATCGGTTCTACCATTTGCAAGGTTGAAGAACTCGTTAGTCGCTAGTCGGCCGATGAGGTGAGGACTAGCCACTACTCGGGATTCCTCGAGATTAATCGGATCGGGTTTTTTATATGTAATTTTTAGTTTTTTGTATACATATACATATTTTTATAGGTAAATTATTTAAGTAGCTAGGTTTTTAACTATTACTCAACTCATTTTTTAAGAATACAAGATTAATTGTTGGAATTCACATGGTTTGGTTGAAAACTTGGCGGAATTTAGAGGTTGTGGTCAGAATATACAGGTTTTTTGCCGGAATCTGGCCGGAAATGGCGATTTTTGGCTTGCCCGACTAGCGATTAATGGACTGATTAACGAAAAATTACTCAGTTACTGTCTGACTAGCGATTAATCGCCGACTAGTCAAAGCCTAATCGCGATTTTTACAACATGATCATTTGATGAAAAGAATGAATTTCTTTTTAGAAGTAAAAGAATTAAGCACCTTACCCTACCTTTTTTTTTTGTTCATTATATGTTGAATACTCCCACCATCTCCACCTTGCACGCCACCTTATACATAGCCATCTCGGGTCACCTCACCACCATCTCTACCGTTGGGATCCATGTCGGCCTATACACAAATTAATGCCCCCCTATAAACGTGAAAAAAGGGATATTATTCAAGTCGTCTGATATATACTTTCATATACTTAATTAAATTTTTTTACACAACTCATTTTCACGTGTGTACCAAAATAGATTTTGTGACAAACATTTTCACGTGTGTACCAGAATAGATTAGTTCATAAATATAGTGTTTTTTTAAACCATGATGATTGATGAAACCATTTATAGATAGATATAGGGGTAGTATCTAAAAAAAAAGTGGGTTTTGTCTAAGTAGTATAAGAATGATGGGTAAATTGTATTTTTCGTCCTTTATGTTTGTATCGGATTGCAATGGATGTCCTTTCACTTCAATAATTACAATCATAGTCCTTTTATTGTTAAAACCAATACACTCTAGGTCCTTTGAAACTAACATGATTAAAAGTTTTAGTTAAGTTGTATCACATAAAGGTAATTTAGTCTTTTTCACCATATCAATAAAAAATAGTTTAATAAAAAAACAAAAAACTAAAATACGCACAGATCTCTCTCTTAGACTGGAGGGTATGGAGGCCGTCCCCATGCCCGTCCCTTGCTCGCCGCCCCGTCTTCCCCACCCCTCTGCTCCGGCGCCGGACCAGGCCCGACTTCTCCGTCCTCCACAAGCCGGTGTCGATGCCCCTCTCTCCCACACACACCTATACATACATACATCTATTATATATAATAAATGAAAGTTATTTGGGCCACGTGTCAGTAGATGAGGGCTACCTTTTTTTCACTTTTCCCGCCCAACAGTACCACTCCCTTCTTTTATCTATCTCATCTCTCATTTAGGGCTTCCCCACTTTCTCTCTCGCTCTTCTCTATTCCGATCTTAACAGATGTTCAGATCAACGCTCCGAATCAAGGTTAGATTATCAATAAGTGTCAATCTTTGTTTTCATTGTTCAATCATTCGATCTTCATGCGTCTTTACCTAGGGTTGTGTTTCGGCTAGGGTTCCACAGGGAACTTGATGACGGAGATGATCGGAGGTTGTCGGCTCTGCGGCTGCAGTTCTCTTGGTTAATTTTTGGTCAGGTTTGGTGTTCAATTTTGATGTTCACTTATCTATTTTTGATTTTATTTTTAGACTTCTATATGATTTTGAGGTCGATTGAACGGTTATGCTGTAATGGATTTGAGGTTTAGGATTAGTTATAAATATATTTTTTCATTTTTCCATCTTGAGTTTTAGATTAGGGTTTGTTTTATTTTTGGGCTTCTATATGAGTTTAAGGTCGATTGAGTGGTGACTTGCTATTGTTGTTTGCTGTTGTTTGTTAATTAGGCTGCTGACATCACCGACCGATTCCAACGATGGATGAAAGATTGTAGGACTGTGACGACCAACTCAAAGATTCGAACGACAAATATCAGGTGTTTGGTTTCATTTTTTCTATGTTTTACTTATTTTCATATTATGAAATTTGTGAAATAAGGTAAAAATGGCCATTCTAATTATTTGTTAGATGTACAGATTCTACAGAATGTTTTTTGGTTTGTTTCTTTGTTCTTTGATTATTTGTTAGATGTACAGATTCTATAGAATGTAGTTAAAACCCGCACATAAATCTGACCAGTTATGGTTTCGGCAAGTATCGGTAAATTGTTGATTCTTTTGTTAAGAGTCGCACATAAATCAGGTAATTGTTATTCTTTTGCTAATTGTTAATACACTTTGTAATCAGTTCTTCTTCTTCTTCTTCGTTATTTCTTGAGCTTTGTTACATCTTTTCCAGATTGAAGTTTCTTCAAATTGTCATCTTCTCCAATGCTTCCATCAATTCTTCTCTCGCTAAATCTGGTAACAATCCGTGACCTAATTTCTTTCATGATTCTACAGTTGTAGCACACCAAATATTTGTTATTTGTATTTAGTTTGTATATTGGGATAAAATACTGAACTGGTGGAATGACAGCAAGTCCAGGTTATGCTTCAAGCTGTCTCGATCTCTTTGGAGGTGGGTAGGTGGCTTTGGGAGGTTTGAAAAACAGAATTGATAAATTTAGGGAAAATGGGGTTGAAAGATGATAACCCAACAGTTGAGGATCTCATTCTACAGCTGCGATAAATTCAAGGGTATTCTCAAATAATGCTTCATAGATGTTTGAAGACCGACAAATGTCCAAAGAAGCAGCACTGTGGACATTTGTCGGTCTTTGTCGGTCTTCAAACATCTAGGAACCATTATTTGAGAATACCACTGAATTTATCGGAGCTGTAGAATGAGATCCTCCACTGTTGAGATATCATCTTTCAAACCCATTTTCCCTAAATTTATTGATTCTGTTTTTCAACAGGCATGTAATGCAATGATTCATCTCAATTGAATAGACAGACACTTGCTTCCTCTCAAAGGGTTATGGAGTGGTTATAACAGCTGATCATGCTAAGGACTGTTATAACTAACCACTGCTCCTTATAAAGACTGATGGACTTAATGACTGATGAGACCTATCCACTGTTGAAGACAAAGCTCTGTTAAAGACAAGCACTTATGTACCTAAGGCCTGATCAACCAGAGGAAAACCACTGGTCAGTAACAGCAGTGGTTCAGCATCTACAGCGGATTCAACATCAGTATTTATGTATCAATTTTTCTTATGTAACAGTGTTTAGTGTATCAGTGTTTAGATTTTGTTACAGCTTCGATGATGGTTGTTAGATTTATGAAAATGTCTAACAATTTCGGATTGGGTATATTCATTCACAGTTTTATGATACTTCAGTGTCTGTGATGAAAATTATGTTGGTTCCATGATTGACTGCTCCCCATGTCGATTCGATTAATGGTATGTTATGTATATACAATCTCTCGAGACAAACCCTAGAGTTTATCTCTCGAGACAAACCCTAGACAAAACCAAAGGTGAACCACTGCCCAACAACAGTTGTTCAGTATCGACAGCAGATATTCTACCTTTGTTTATGTTAACAGTGTTTATATGTAACAGTATTTATCACATCAGTGTTTTATACTATGTTAGGTTGCTAGATGTCATATCACTTCAGTGTTTATATGTAACAGTATTTATCACATCAGTGTTTAAAAGTTATCCACTGCTGAAAGACAACCTCTGTTTCTTCATTCTTTATGTTGACCACTGACTGACCAAACGTCAGTGTTTTAATCACTGTTGGCTATCCACTGATAGTTTAAAAACAGCAACTGCCCACATTTTTATTGTTGACATCCACTGATATTGACCATCAGTGGTTTCCCTAAAAAACAGCCACTGCTCACATTTTTATTGTTGATGTGGTTAATTAATGATAGAATGAAATTATCAAATGAAAACTAGAATTACAATGAAATTACCATTTTACCTAATCGTTACATTCCAATGAGATAAGACTTCCTCTAACATTGTTTTGGTGATAAAAATTAAAGTTAAAATAAAAAATAAAAAAAACTATTGATGATAATTTGTTGCATATCAAATCAGTAATTAATGCTAATTTCTTGAGCTTTGGACATTGAAAATATGCAAAATGGGAATTTCAAATTGGCGGTTATTTTCCCTTAATTAAAGTTAAAATAAAAATTAGAAAAGTCATGATGACAATTGCTTTCAAATCAAATCAGTAATTAATGATAATTTCAATAACTTTTGAAATTCAAAATATGCAAAATGGTAATTTAAAATTGACGTTCTCTCTCTTTTTTTCCTACAAACGCAACATAGATTCATAAGATTAAAATTTATTCATTTATTCATGACATTAAAAGTTCAATTATTACATAACATACTGAACAACTAAACTTTTAAATCTAACAATAACCGTAAGAATTAAGAAAGGTTAGCTTCAACTCCGACGATTGCTGAACCTCTCGATGTATGTCCTTCAGCATCGCCGTGAACTCCACGTCTCTATTACCGCACTCTATATTGCTGACAACACAAAGCTCACGAACGGAAGTTGAAGGCATCCGCATAAGATTTCTGGAAACCTGCTCTCTCGTGAACAGGCCAACTTGCAATCCATCAAATCATCTCTTCAGCTCTTGAAGGGTAGCCCTATCTTCATACACCTGTTCCTCTATATGCTTGACAAAACGTTGCTTTAAATCATCTGATTTTATAGAAGTGAATGACGCCATTTCAATAAACTATATTACTCGACTTTCCTGAAAGTATGATATCTTCGTAGGAAATCGTGATGAAAAACAGGTGAAGTGGCTATGAGTTTATATACTTAATCAATCAAAACGTGTAGATTTAGTATAAACATATTAATGTATATTTCAAAACAGCAGTCTTTTAATGCAAAAACATTTTCAAACCCCAATTTTTATCGGAAAACTTTAAAATTAAATACCAAGAAACCCAAGTGACAAATTTTCGAAGTTCAAAGAACAAAAGCAGATTATCATAATTACAATTAACCTCTTCATTTACCATGTAGACGCGTTTTTAAACACTATAAAAGACCGATAATTACTTTTGATTCAAAACGTCAACAAATTATCCTACAAATCACTATCTGTGAAAGATTGTTCCACATCAGAAAATCCAACAAAAATCTACATGGCAAACTTCAACTTCTACCACTGGTCAGACACCAGCGATGTTAAAACCCAATTCTCGATGTGGTCACTCAAAGCAAAAAGAACAGACGAAGAACTAAACAGTAAAGTCGACATAATCAATGACAGTAATTACAAGAAAACCTGGAACAGCATAGCATTGCTCGATGAAGTCCTCCACTCTCCTCCATCAGATTTCCAGAAGAATGCAGAAGAGTTTCTCACACAACTTCTAAAACAGGATCAGAAAATCTACAACATGCTAACTGACCTGAAAAACAAAAGAGAGCATGAAATCACATGGACAAAGGCCAGAGTCTACGAAATCCTAACAAGTGTTAACTCTAGCGTGTAATAGTTTATAAATATTTCATTAAATTTCTATTTTTCTATATAGTAGTTTATTTTAATAATCTCAACATGCATCTTAACATATTCTAAAATGTCAGTGTCAATAAAAACTCTCAACATCATCAATAGTTAATCAAAATAAAAAACAAACCTAAAATGCAAAGGTTTCCTCATTTTCGAAGCTGTAGAATGAGATCCTCCACTGTTGGGTTATCATCTTTCAACCCCATTTTCCCTAAATTTATCGATTCTGTTTTTTAACAGGGATGTAGTGCAATGATTCCTCTCAATTGAATAGACCGACACTTGCTTCCTCTCAAAGGGTTAATGAGTGGTTATAACAGCTGATCATGCTAAGGACTGTTATAACTAACCACTGCTCCTTATAAAGACTGATGGACTTAAAGACTGATTACGCCTATCCACTATTGAAGACAAAGCCTTGTTAAAGACAAGCACTGATGTACCTAATGGTTGATCAACCAAAGTAAAACCACTGGTCAGTAACAGCAGTGGTTCAGCATCTACAGCGGATTCAACGTCAGTATTTATGTATCAGTGTTTCTTATGTAGCAGTGTTTAGTGTATCAGTGTTTAGAGTTTGTTACAGTTTCGATGATGGTTGTTAGATTTATGAAAATGTGTAACAATTTCGGATTGGGTATATTCATTCACAGTTTTATGATACTTCAGTGTTTATTCATTCACACTGTTCAATCTAACATGGGTTTCCATCCAACTGTTGACCAAAAGCTAAACAGATGTTCAAACCACTGATTGATTTATTCAAATTTCTGTTGAATACTAAATGAGATGTTGACCAAAACTCAAACAGATGTTGATCAAAAGTCAAACATTTGTTTACCAATAGTCAAACAGATGTTGACCTTAAACAGATGTTTGGTTTAAGGCCAAACATCTGTTTATGGGCAAACATCTGTTTATGGCCAAACATCTGTTTAAGGTCAAACATTTGTTTAAGTCCAAACATCATTGTTTCAATCACTGTTGTTTATCCACTGATAGTTAAAAACCAACCACTGCTCACATTATTATTGTTGACATCCACTGATATTGACCATCAGTGGTTTTCCTAAACAACTGTCATCCATTTTCATTAGAGGTTGCGACGTGGACAGTTCTTAGCCGTCCGATCTTTGTAACCGCTGCCAACTGTTGACCAAAAGTCAAACAGATGTTCAAACCGCTGATTGTGTTATTCAAATTTGTGTTGAATACTAAATGAGATGTTGACCAAAACTCAACGGTGGCGTGTCGGGTTTAAGGTTAATAGACACGCCACATAGTATAAAGTCGTGGCGGGAAAACCAACGGTTACATCTTTATAAATATAGACACATTGTCGGGTGTACGCCTACACCCGCGTGTCAAGGTCGTAGCCATTTCGTAAAATGCTGCCAAGGATATCCGGGAATGGTCATTAAGCTCCCAAAGGCGTAAAGCCAACAAAACCAATTTTTAAACGGGTCACATTGATAATACCCAACTACTAATGAGTTAGGGTCAATTGCCCGACCAAGCGGTATTTTATATACCGTAACCCAAGCCCGTATAACGGAAAATAAGTTAAAAGTATTTACCTGAGCAAGTAATAACCTCAATAAACAAATGCAAGCATCTTTTACTGGTCTCCTATTCTGGAACGAAGGTTCATAACAACCTATTAGAATCATAATGGGTCTTTAATTTAGCCTTAGCTTAAACCGGTCAGTTTCAAATAATAAATACGGTTTAATCGCGTGAAAGGCGAAAACCGGGAATGGAATGTGGTTTGGACCCAAACAAGTTTGAAGACTTGTTTTATGTGGGTAATATAAACACATTCTGGATTTTGAGGTAAAAACGATAAGGTTTGACCCGTTTCGGCCAGTTGATGTAAACTAGTTACATAAACCGAACCGTACGCGTAAAAGGCGTATCGGGTAACCGTAAGAGTCCTACACAGGTTTCCTAACTTAATATGCTTTAAAGAGGTTGTGGTATCAGTAGGATACCTTCCATTATGCCCATGACGAGTTTAATCCCAATATACGCCCCGTAGGGGTATTTCGGTCTTTTTAAAGATTATAAAAGAGATTTCCGAGTTCTACAGGAAATCCGAGTTTCCCGAACAGGTTATAAAGTTCCAAATGCTTTATTTATTATTTAAAATCAGTAGCAACTAGATTCGGGTCAAAATACCATGTAGAACTCATTTTACGTCCGAAAATGGTATATTCGGTATTTACCGAATCAATGCCATAACCGTGGGTTATGAGCAGGTTAAAAATAATTAAAAATCATTAAAAATCTCAAAATATTATTTTACATCAGTGTGTAAAAGGTTTGGTGTCGAAAATTGGGTTTAGATAAGTTTTATGCTAATTGCGCCGTTTAATTACTAAAGTTTCCGTAATTGCGCTATTTAGCATAACTCCTATTCTAGACCACGGATTGACATGAAATTTTCAGGGACATGCTTAGAATTCAGTAACTAAGGTTATTGTCCTTTCACATGTCCAAAATTCTCGTTTTAAAGTTAAAAGGGCGTTATGGTCAACATTTAAGCATATAACGGAAATGTGCAAACGACTCGGACAAACAACGAACCGGTCACTGAGGGTTATACCATCATGTAACCTAGTCCTAAGAGAGTCCTAAGGCATATCTAAATCATACCATAACGGGTCAGAACTGAAGTCAAAGCAAAAGTTAAAGTTTTGTGACTTTCGGTTCCGAACCGGGTCAAAACAGTAAATGGTCGGATCAAACAAGCTTAGACCAGTTATAATACTTATTATCATGTTATATGGGTGTCAAAACAGGTTACACGCCATCTACATTACTGATTATGCATAAAATCGAAAGTTAGCATTCTGTTGACTTTTTCTAAGCACCTTTGACTCGACATTTGGACTAGTTAGAGTGGGAATCAGAGGGTGCCCTTTTAAGGATTAAATGCCCACATGATTACCAACATATAACTACCTTTGTTTTGATTAATCACTGGACCATTTGTGATTAACTGCTAAATCAATCGTTAATTACGACGGATTGACTTTTAAGCTATATCTAAGCAAAAATTAATCTATAAAGGGTGGAGCACACTTACAAGAGTCCTATGCACAATCAGGGATGAGTAGTGAAGACACTTGAGCTCCAGAAGTGATCAAGAAAGCAAATTGAGGTGTGAAGAACAATGTTGCAACTTAAGGCCCTTTTATAGTAGTTTAGGCACCTTAGATCTTTGCCAACAAGTGCTACAAGTGTTCTAGATGATCAACATCTGTCCCTGAGTGCTAGGGGACGTTTAGGGGGCACCCATGCTCTTAATAATGGCTCCAAGGTCGGTTAAAACACTCAACAGTGCTTCTGTCCGACTTTTCTGCATCTGGGACATTGACGCGGCCCGCGTCCATGATCATGCAACCTTTACGCGGCCCGCTTGAATCTCATTGTCAGAGCCCATATCTTTACTGTCAGCGCGGCCCTGTAAAGCCCTTTGCAACCTTTACGCGGCCCGCCTGAGACCTGTTAGTAAGATTTTCAAATCTTTTCAATTATTATTGTTGGCCTTTGGCGTTTCGAAGGGGTAACTTTGCGTTTTGGGCCTCTTTTATTTACGTATAAGGGCCTCGTGATTTTTACCCGCGCCGTTAAGTCCTCGGTTAGTTTATTACTACCCGAAAAGTCCTAACTTTCAATGTTGACGCTTTTAACCCCTCGGATACGAATTTGATCATAACTTTCTCGATTTAAAATGGAACTTTGCGAAATTTATATCATATATTCTAGTGAGCGTAATTTACCATTACAAAGCCTCGGGTTTGTTAAAGGGTCACTCAGAGGTATAACTTAAACATGTTGACACATTTAACCCCTGTAGTTTGTAATCTCTCACTTTCTTCCACATTTCGTTCAGTACGATCCATGATTTATTCGTTTGAAGGTACGAGCATCATTTAGGGTTACTATACAGTATATTTATCCCTCGTTGACATTTTGAACCCTCAGATTCACATACTTTCTATGTTTGTCAACTTTAGTCCTTATTTAGTATCTACTACCACGTGTAAACTTATGACACGTGTCAATACATTATAGGACGAAAAATTTCGAAGTGTTACATCCTCACCCCCTTAAAAGAAATCTCGACCTCGAGATTTATTGAAACAAATGAGGGTATTTTTCCTTCATCGTGGACTCTACCTCCCACGTGTACTCGGGACCTCTACGGGCATCCCATTTTACCTTCACAATCGGTATATACTTCCTGCGAAGCTTCTTAACCTATTGATCCTCGATCGACACAGGTTTTTCAAAAAATTTTAAGCTCTCATCGATGTGTACATCTGTATGCGGTATAACCAGTGATTCATCAGCGAAACACTTTTTCAGATTACAGATGTGGAACACATTGTGGATACCACTGAGCTCTTCCGGTAAGTTTAATTTGTAGGCAACCGATTCGACACGTTCGATTACCTCGAATGGTCCAATATATCTCGGGCTTAACTTGCCTTTCTTACCGAATCGCATCACCCCCTTCCAGGGTGATACCTTAAGCAATACCTTGTCGCCTACTTCGAAATTGAAAGGCTTACGCTTCAAATCTGCGTAGCTTTTCTGCCTGTCTCGGGCAGCTTTCAATCGATCGCGAATTTGGACAATCTTGTCCATTGTTTCAAATATTATATCAGGTCCTGTCATCTGGACATCTCCAACTTCTGCCCAACAAATGGGCGTTCTACACTTTCTACCATATAGGGCTTCAAAAGGTGCAGCCTTAATGCTCGTATGGTAGCTGTTGTTATATGAAAACTCGACTAATGGTAGGTGGTTATCCCAACTACCACCTAAGTCGAACGCACATGCATGAAGCATGTCTTCCAACGTTTGGATTGTACGCTCACTCTGTCTATCTGTCTGAGGGTGGTAAGCCGTACTGAAGTTCAAACGTGTGCCCAACTATTGTTGGAAACTTTTCCAAAAGTGTGACGTGTACCTGGTATCTCTATCAGAGATAATAGACACAGGCACGCCATGAAGGGCTACAATCTTATCTACAAACAACTGGGCTAACATATCGGAGCTATGAGTCTCCTTTATGGGTAGGAAATGTGCTGACTTGGTCAGCCTATCAACTATTACCCATATTGTATCGTTTCCCTTCTTTGTCTATGGCAACTTGGTGATGAAATCCATCGTCACCATTTCCCACTTCCACTCGGGAAGTTCGGGCTGTTGTAGCAAGCCTGACGACTTTTGATGTTCTGCTTTTACTTGTGCACAAGTCAAACACCTTGCTACATAGGTGGCTATAGACTTCTTCAAGCCTATCCACCAAAAGTTTGCCTTCAAGTCCTGGTACATTTTAGCAGCTCCAGGATGAACGGAATATCGGGAACTGTGGGCTTCCTGAAGGATAACGTCACGAAGACCTCCGTACACAGGAACCCATATCCTTTCATTTAATCTCAGGATTCCGTCCTTGCCATAGGATAACTGCTCTTCAGTTACTCCTAGCTTTTCGTTAGGATAGTTAGCTTCTGACATAGCTTCTTTCTGTGCAGCTAACAATCTCTCATTCAGACTGTTCTTGATTTCAATGCTCTTGGCATTGATCCTTATTGGTTTCACTCTTTCTTTTATGCTCAAGGCATCTGCGACTACCTTGGCCTTGCCTGGATGGTATCTTATTTCACAGTCATAATCGTTCAGAGTCTCCATCCAACGTCGCTGCCTCATATTCAAATCTTTCTGATTGAACAGGTGCTGGAGGCTTTTGTGATCAGAATAGATCACAAATTTAATGCCATACAAGTAATGCCTCCAAAGCATTCGTGCAAATACAACGGCACCCAACTCCAAGTCATGGGTGGTGTAATTCTTTTCATGCACCTTTAATTGTCGTGAAGCATAGGCAATCACCTTGCCCCTCTGCATAAGCACACAACCCATCCCGGTGTGCGATGCATCACAATACACTACAAATTCTTCCATTCCTTCCGGCAATGTCAACACAGGAGCATTGCTTAGTTTCTGTTTAAGGATATCGAAGGCTTCCTGCTGCTTAGGGCCCCAATTAAACTTTATATTCTTTCTAGTTAAAGAAGTTAGGGGTGCAGCAATCCTTGAGAAATTCTCGATGAAGCGTCTGTAGTATCCTGCTAGACTTAAGAAACTACAAATCTATGTAGGTGTCTTTGGCTCCTGCCAATTCATGACGGCTTCAACCTTGGCGGGATCCACTTGGATACCACGCTCACTGACTACATGTCCAAGGAATTGGACTTCTCGTAGCCAAAATTCACATTTGGAGAATTTGGCATAAAGCTTTTCTTGATGAAGCAGTTTAAGAATACATCGAAGATGCTTCTCGTGGTCAGCTTGACTTTTTGAGTATATGAGGATGTCATCGATGAAGACAATGACAAATTTATCCAAATAAGGCTTACAAATGCGATTCATGAGATCCATGAATGCGGCAGGTGCATTAGTGAGCCCAAAAGGCATCACTAAGAACTCGAAATGACCATAACAAGTCCTAAATGCAGTCTTGTGCACATCTTCGTCCTTGACCTTCAATTGATGGTAGCCTGACCTTAGGTCAATCTTGGAAAAGTAGCTCGCTCCTTGCAACTGATCGAACAGATCGTCGATCCTGGGCAAAGGATACCTATTCTTGATTGTAACTTTATTCAGCTCACGGTAATCGATGCATAGACGCATCGAACCATCTTTCTTCTTGACGAACAGGATTGGTGCTCCCCAAGGAGATGAACTTGGTCTAACAAAACCTTTGGCTAGCAGATCATCTAGCTGCATCCTCAATTCTTTCATTTCCGTGGGCGCCAATCTATAAGGTGCTCTTGCAATAGGCGCTGCTCCTGGAATGATGTCGATACTGAATTCCACTTGCCTATCTGGTGGCAAACCAGGCAGTTCTTCTGGGAAAACTTCAGGATAGTCCGAGATGACTGGGATGTCTTCAATCTTGGGTTTCTCCTCACTAATAGTCACCTGTGCCATATAAATGACACATCCTTTCTTCAAACATCTGGATGCTTTTAGCATAGACACTTGCGCAGGCAATCCATGCCGAGTATCTCCCTGAATGGTAAGTGGTTCTCCAGACGAAGTCTTGATCACCACTTGTTTCTTGTTGCACACAATTTGGGCTTGGTTATGCGATAACCGATCCATACCCAATACTACGTCGAAACCAGCTAGCTTAAAGGGTAACAGGGATAAAGGAAATGAGTGGTTCCTAATGGATATGACACATCCATCTAATACAGTTGAGACTGTTTCCATAGTCCCATCAGCTAACTCTACCTCAAAATTCATATTCAAGGCTTTAACAGGCAATTTTAATAACTCATAAAACTTATTATCCACAAAGGATTTATCTGCTCCAGAATCAAATAACACTCTTGCGAATACATCATTGATAAGAAACGTACTAGTTATGACGTTGTCGTTCTGGATAGCCTCTTAAACATTCATCTGAAAGACCCTGGCATTGGTCTTTTTCCCTTCTTCAGCCTTCTTCACTATCTTCGGGCAGTTAGTCTTGATGTGCCCTTTTTCGTTGCAACTATAACAAGTTGCATCCTTGAGTTTCTTGCACTCAAGAGTCCTATGCTCAGAGGACTTGCAAATCCCACATGCTTTCGGCTGGGATTTCTGTTCAAACCTGCACCTTCCGAAATGGTGCTTCTTGCAAACATTGCACTTGGGCCTATCGCCCAACTGTCGGTCATTCTTCTTGGTCTCTGATCCCTTCTTGTGGTCATGATTCCCCCGATGCTTCTTGCTTGACCTACGTGAATCATTATCTTCATGTTTCCTCTTCTCGGTGTCAGCATTTCGCAATGATCTCTGTCTCACTGCATCCAGTGTAAGAGACAGAGATATATCTGCTACGGATCTAAATGTAGCAGGCCTAGAAGCCTTCGTTTAGGTTCCGGGGTCACAAGGTACGGAACCAATCTTGACAGGGTGTTGAAACTTGTGAGATAAGCCTAGCAATCCAGGTTCTTCATGACCAATGATAGGAAATCAGATTCTATCTTCTCGACCTCGTGTTGAGGGCAGTAGTTTTCTATGATGAGAGCAATAAATTGCTCCCATGTCATGCTATACAAAGCAACCTTCCCAGAGGCTTGAACTAATGATCTCCACCATGCTAGGGCTTCACCCTTAAATGACTGGGATACAAACTTCACCACATCCCTCTCAGCACAACCACTAATGTCCACAACTGTGCCCATTTCGTCCAGCCAGGTCATGCAATCCACAGCGCCTTTTTCCCCAGTAAAATCTCGGGGCTTGCAGGAAACAAAATACTTATACGTGCAACCCTTGGCGCGAGGTGCATCATCGAACACTTTATTCTTAGGACGGACACTATTCTCGGTTGATGAGTGTCGATCGTCATCCTTCTTAGGTTTAGACTGGGTCGAGGGTGGTTTGCTGTGAGGTTCAGAATGGGTTCTTGGTTTAGAGTGTGGTGCAGATCGGGTCCTGCTTCGAGACTCGCTATACTCTTCATATTGCCGATCTAAGGCCGTCTTAACAGCGTCTTCTACTAAAGCTTTCAATTCAGCGCCCGTTATATTAATTTGGGCGTTATCATTGTCATCCTCCTTTGATTGACTATTAACTCCATTTGGGTCAGCCATTGAGATCTTGATCTGCTACAAGGAATATAACAGAATTTTATTTAGGAGTTCATTATGGAATTGTCTTTTATGGCAATTCATTAACCATGGTAAACATAGACCATATTTGGTTAATTTGTTACTCACCTTTATTTAGGATTTGAATATAACTTATCCTAATTACAAACAATATTGTTAGTGGCACAAAAGCCTAGTCACATGGACGTTTTATATATTTTCAGCCAGGATTTCAGAGAATCAAGGCATGAAGGGTTGAACCATAGTTCTTTCACCTTTTCTGACAGGGAGTTATAGGCTACAACTATCTTTTGTCTTATATGACAATAAGTATGGCCCGTAGGCACTACATCATTAATGGATGTTTGGTAAGTGATCATCTTAATTGATGATTTAAATCCATGATTTATAAATCATTAATTTGGGTCTTGGAATCCTTTGAAGGATTTTTATAAGAATGACGCGTGTGATTTTAACGAATCACATCTGCCAAGAATGTTAACATGTTTACAGAGGTTAACATGAATCTGAATCTTTTACTCAGGTCTCACCATCTTGGCCGGGTCTTATAATGACACCAGGCTAGGTCTCACCATTTAAGATTCTTTATTTAGGCAGACTTATTTAAAAGGAATGATTTTTAATTTATTTCATATAATAATGTATTAAAATGACGAAAATGAAATTTATAAACTTAACATTCCATTAATCATAATAATGATTACACACTGCCCTAAACGGGACTTTCAATAGACAAATACCTACGCAGAGGTTTACAGAAAACAAGTCCACGCAGGGACCAAATACAAGGATAGATATCCGCACAGGGACAAAAAGATAAGTCCACGCAGGGACTGAAAGGCAAGTCCATGCAGGGACTAAAATAAATAAATGTCCACACAGGTACTTGATTAAAATAGGAATTACAATAGTAAATCTAGAGACTAATGATCTCGCTTCTTCTTCCCTTTTAACAGGTTTGCTAGGCCTTTAAGGAATCCACGATTGTTCTTACGTTCTTGCTCAAAGTCTCGTTCTACCCTATTTAAACGGTGGAGGATTTCTTCCTGCTCCGGTGGGGAAAAACATGGCTGCTGCGCCGGTTGTTGAACCGGAGGTCTAGCAAGTGCTGGATACCCATGAGCTGCATATCCTAATCCCCAGGGATTTCCATAAGGTCCTTCGGGATGGAGGGCATTGTAATTGGCCGCTACCAAGTATGGGTCGGCGTCAGCATAATGTGACAACCCTCACTAAACCAGGTATCCGTACGATTTAATTAATAACTATTTACTGCTTAATTATTGTGCTTAACTGAAATTGCCGACGAACTGCTACTTGATTTCTAGTACTTGTATATTCCTGCATCATACTTTGATTTCCGTCACTACTTTATTTACAAGTTGAACCTTAGTGACAAACATGATGCACTAAAAGCACAGTAGCATTTGAACGGATAACCTATTGAACATGCTGATAAAGCCAGCATCAGGCAGACACTGCCTCTAAGGGCCTGTATGAGCCAAAAATATTTGACTACACCCATAGTGTGTGTAGGGATACAAGGGTTGTAGAACTGCGTCTCTAGGAATAAGATATAATGATTGGATGTGCCTAAAACGTACTCTAAGCACAAAACACAGCACTTTTATTAACATACCAGCTTCTAGCTAACTAATAAAGTGCCAAAACATGAGGAAATATTCCTGACACTTTTGGAAATAAATTGTGTCACTAAAAATATCATTTACGACGCTTAAAAGATTACTTAAGCACTTAAACGTGTTACTATCCAACCGAACAACCGGACTATACCCGGAACATAAAAATATTGCCAGAAATATTATTAGTCTTTTTCTGAGCCGGTTAGGGTCCCTGATTACCCTAACACCCGCGTTAAAGCGCAACACTTAACTAACCGAGTTAACCCCTATCTAACTTGGTTTATAGTAACTAATCTTTAACTATATGATTGAAATCGAACCAAGACCCCCCCCCCATTAGAAATCGGCCAACTATAGGGGAACATGAGAGTACGAAAGTTGGATTATTTTATTTGTATGTTTAATATCTAGGGGACACGAAATCCGTTGGACGAAGAACTTGAATTTTTGCCTATAAATAACACCACTAAACACAAGAGATTATCACTTCACCACTCACCAAAATCACTCTCTCTCTTGCCCTCCCAACTCTCGGCCGAACCCTCTTAGGTCACCACCATCATTTTCGAGTTCCACCTTTTACATTCCAAGCACATACAAGCTTCAAGGGTCACGTATTAGGAGTCTTGGAGCAAACGGAAGTGGAAGGACCTCGTTACTTTGCTTTTATCCACCTCATTTTCGCCTAGATTCTTCCCTAGCCCCGAGCTAGAGGTATAATGTTTAAAACTCACTCTCGAACATATCTAAGGTGGTTAATAAGAATTATAACGGTTAAAAGTCGGAAACATGCATTTTGAATCTTTAAAGTTTACTAAAACTTGAATTTTGTTGGATAAAAGATCATAACTTGTGTAAAAGTTGTAGTGTTTGAATATGGTGATTATTGAGGCCCGATCTACGATGTGGTGGCTCGGATCATCGTTTAACCCGACTTTGTTAAGATCATAGATCTTGACATAAGCTTGTTTATATCGGTACAAGGGTTAAAGGGTGAAACTCTACCACATCAAAAGACATGAACTTGTGTAAAAGTAATTTTACTAGTAAAATGGTGTTTAAAACTAGCGGATCTACGTATCTGCAAGTGGTATTTTCGTAGAACCAAGTGTCAAGAAAATCATGTTTTATAAAAAGTCGGATGACAAACTAAGGAATATGATTTTACAAACCGCAAGTGTATAAACACTTGTGAAATAAGAAGTTTCGACAAAATAACAATCTTTGAGAAAGATGACGGGAAGTTGTAAAGAATGATTTATTCTAAAAACGGGGTTTTTACAAGATTAAACTATTTTATGCAAAGATCCACCAAATATAAGGAGATCTACACTATAGTTTTCGGAAAAACTACAAGTTCATGTAATAATGCGATTTACATACTAGTCGACTAGTTTGATGTGTCGGAAATTGTTGAAGTGATTTTGTAAAAGAAAATGATACGCTTGAAAGCGTGGCCACCTCCAGTTACAGGGGAAACTCTGGCGAAATTTTTCTAAAATCTAACACTTAGAATTATTTACAAGTGTTAAACTATTTTTGAGATGTTTTCAAAATATATTTCGCCATGACTTTATTTATTAAATAATCGGAGGTGGGATTTTCACAAAAACTAAACGTGATAAATATTTATTCGATAAATATATTTTTCACCACACTGTTTATGATTATTTTGTGAAAATATATAAATATTATTTTTAGAGTAAAAATAATATTTACAAACGTTGACGAACCCAAAATAATACAAACGCTTACACGACAAACGTATAAGTTACAACGGTAATTACTATTACCACTTAATCGTTAAAACGTAACTTACGCTTTATACGGAAATATTCATAAACGCGTATTTTGTCAACGTATTATTTTGGAAAGTATTAAGTGAAGAGAAAATATAATATTTTTGAGAAAAATATTTATATTTTGAAATAAGAAGTAAAAATATATTAAGTGAGACTTAATATTATAAATTGATCGCACATGTATTAAATCCCCCATCCTTGGGAAGGAAATTAATTACCAAGTATATACAAGGAACGGTTGTCTAACTGTTTCCCAAAACTTAAACTATAAAGCTAAGGCACGGCCATCCGTCTAATAGAATTAGCACATGTAGGTCGTTGCACAGCTGCCTGACATTCGGAGTACTTGGTATAGCGACGCACTGACTGTGAGTTCATGTCCCCCTTTTCTCTTAACTGTTTTCAGTTTTCTAAACCGCGGGGGTGAAATACATGTTACATTGATTATGAATACTTTATACATGGTATGGTTAGCGTAAGGAGGTTTGTTACTTTTAGATCATGTGAATGGGTAGGCGGAAACTTGAGGTCATTAATCCTCAGGGTAGGACCGAGGGGCTGGAGCGGTAGATCTATTTGGGTGTAGCGAGCCCAGTCCCAGGTCCAGCATAACGGACCTTGGGATGACTTTGTTCCCGACGCATAAATTTGCTAGGTTTGAGCCTTCCTACTTGCATTTCACACATATCAATGGCCTTGCAAACCATTGGTGATCTCTTTTTCCTTATTTGCTACATACCAGGGTTTTTGATAAATACAAAGGTTTATTTACTCACTTTCGCATGAACTCGCTCAACATTATTGTTGATTTTTCAACTTACATGTATTTCAGGGAATTAAAGATCTGGCACGGTATGGCATGTTTTCCGCTGCATTGGTCACCGAGGTCATCCAGGGTTTGGGGAATGTGACTCTTTCCTGGACAAGTCACAGTCCTCGAATCATGTTATGTTATGTTATGTTTAGGGTTGTAATGTTGTGGGACAAGTTTATGGTTGATAGGGTGTTAACCCGTTAAGACAATGTTTTGATATTTTTATTTTAATGGATGATCTTGCATATTTTTAATTCATATAGCTTTGTTATGATTAAGCTATGGTATTAAGAAGTCACACCAAATTAACCACGCTTCCGCAAAGCCAGGGTGTGACAGCTTGGTATCAGAGCTCTGATCATAGCGAACTAGGATTCCTTCTCGAGTCTAGACTATGATCACTAGGGCTCTCACGAAAACATTTTTACTGCATACCACTTAAGTCCAGATCCAAAACGTTTTTATAAACAAATGTTGAGCACATTTTATTTATTATTTTTAGGCTCAGTCTGGGAGGCTGAGGCTCGGTCTGAGAGACTGAGGCTCGGTCTAGGAGGCCGAGGCTCGATCTAATGGATCGAGGTAGTTGTCTAGTGGGACTAGGGAGTCAGTCTGGGAGGCTGGGAGAATTGACTAGTGGGACTAGGGAGTCAGTCTGAGAGACTGGGAGGCTAGTGGGACTAGGAAGAGCAGTCTGGGAGGCTGGGAAAATTGGCTAGTGGGACTAGGAAAAGCAGTCTGGGAGGCTGGGAAGCTAGTGGGACTAGGAGAATTATGTGATATTTTATTTGGTAACTTATGTGATTACCTGATTTACTGATTATTTGTGCATATTTGTGTTTGTGTTACAGACACATGGACTCACCAGGCACGGGTGATTCGGATACCACCGGACCTTTACCCATAGTATCTGACGACATTATATCCTCAGAGCACGAGGTGCATACCTCCGATTACACGAGCACTGATGACGATGACTTTCAGCCCTTCGCTCTGCCCGATGGCGCTGATGAGCCTATTGATGACCCCCCTGCTGAGTACTTACCCCTAGTTGTGATTCCGGCTCCTATTCCTTTAGCCGTCTATCCCGCATATGACTTGCTACTCGACGCCGAGGCTGACGGCGATATCGATTTGTTTGAGGACGAGCCTATTGAGGATGAGATTCCGGATGCAGCCCTTCTTCCCGCTGGCGATCTTCTGATGATCGCTGACGCCCCTGCTGAGGATTCACCCGCACATTCACCGGTCCCAGACTCCTTTGAGTCTGTGGCATCCGCACCTTCTCACGAGGTGAGCGCACAGCACTTTGCACACGACTCGGATCCTGACCAGGCATCCTCTGCTGCACCTATTCCGAGCTTTGCATTTGAGCATGACGACATAGAGGATTCTGATCCCATTTTTCCTCCGGGATTCGACCCGGATCATGATATCGAGTTTATCCCGATGGACCAGCTCATGGAGGATCCCGCTGATCCAGTTGACCCTATTGATCCTGAGTTCGACTTTGATATGGCTTTTGATGACCACGAGCCTGCCTTGGCTCCTGAGCAGGCAGCTGCTCTAGATCCTATGCCCGAGCATGACCCCGTACATGCTGGCATCCCAGTTGAGCCCGTTCTGGCTGACCCGCCCGTTGATGATCATCTGGAGGGTGATCATGTTGTTGCTATCGATCCTGTTGTTGATCCACTTTTTGTTGCTGATATACCGGTTGACCATCCTGTTGCACCAGTTGACCCTGTCATTGTTCCTCCATTTGATCCCATTCCACTCGAGCCTGAGCACGCACTATTTGCTGACCACATGGATCCACCCGATGAGGATGCTCAGCACGGTTGGATACCTGCTGACGAGGATGTTCCACCTTTGCCCCCTCAGATCCCTGTTACACGACCTGTTGATTTTACTTTTCAGGTTCCTCAGTTTGTACCTCCAGCGAGGCCTGGAGAAGGGCTCTTCAGCCCATCCTTTTGGGCACGTACCGATGTCTATTCCCTTCATGCCCCAGATGTCATCTGTTCCACCCTCTACTTCACCATTTCATGTGGCACCATTCGACCCCACCAGTGAGCCTTTGCTTTGGTCGACACCACCAGCCATGCCACCTACTGATCCATACCATCCGTTTCATGTTGGACACACTATAGAGGACGTTTTGATGTCCTTCGTTCATCAGCATGAGTCGCACACGCAGCGTCTCCAGGAGCTCAAGAGAGCTCAGCTGCCACCATGTTCATGCCATGGTCAGATACACTCCCCTCTTCAGCCATGTCGATCATTACCCCCAGATTTTGCTGCTCGTCTCTTTACACTAGAGCAGCAGGTTGCTTCTGTTATTCGCACTCAGCAGGCTATGGAGGAGGATTGGCTTCTGTTACACCGCTTGCTTTACCCTCACTTTCCCCCTCCTCCCCCGCCATCCGCATAGAGCTCATCAGTGCTGTATAGGTAGACGTTGGTGAGACGACAACGATTGTGACTGCACAGCATTTTGGAGACCATCTGATGATACTGACTTTTGTTGATACTTATTTGATGTACTTGATGTATTTGACACTGACATGATATAGTTTTTGGACAGGGGTGATGTAGCCCCTATTTGATTGATGATTGTATGACACAGTGATGTACTGATACACTTACTACATTGTGGTCTCGATATATATGGCAATCGCAGTATTCTCACCATATCTGATTCACTTGATTGCTTATTTATATTTTTGTGACATGGGATGTTGGGACATGGGATGTTGTGTATATAATACTTGTGACATGGGATGTTGGGACATGGGGTGTTGTGCATATAATACTTGTGACATGGGATGTTGGGACATGGGATGTTGTGTGTATAATATTTGTGACATGGGATGTTGTGTGTATAATAATCGTAACATGGGATGTTGTGTGTGATATATTGATAACATGAGATGTTATGTGCTATTACTATTACTATATACGTACACGTTACTATGGCCTGACCGACGTAAACACATCTTTAGAAGATGCCGCCAAGACGTCAACCTCAACCAATGCCTACGACTCAGGACGAACTACAGCAAGTCATTGCTTCTGCTATTGCTCAATATGCTGCCTCTCAAGGAGGAATGAGTGGAAGCAACTCTGGCAACACTGGCAACAACAACAACCCACCTCATGGGTGCACCTACAAACAGTTCTTGGACTGCAAGCCCGTAAACTTCGATGGCACAGGTGGTGCTGTTGCTTTCGTCCGCTGGGCTGAGAAAACCGAATCCGTACTTCGCATGAGCAAATGCGCGCTGGATCAACAAGTCACTTACATCTCAGGGCTATTTTTGGATGGAGCCCTATCATGGTGGAATCTACAAGTCCAAACACTTGGCGAAGCAACTGCTTACGCACTGACGTGGACCGAGCTGAAAGAACTCATGCGCAAGAAGTATTGTTCTCGCGCTGAAATTCAGAGGTTGGAAACCGAGTTCTGGCATCTAAAAATGGAGGGTCCTAAGATAGCAGAGTATGTTCAGAGGTTCCACGACTTGTCGCATGTGGTACCCTACATGGTTACACCTGAGTTCAAGAGAATTGAACGCTTCATTTGGGGATTGGCTCCTCAAATAATCAGCATGGTGACCTCCTCCAAACCTGCAACTATCACAGAAGCCATTGATTTGAGTGTGGCTCTCACCGAAGAGGCAATTCGGTTGAACAAGTTTGATGAAATTGAGCCCAAGAAGAAAGAGACTCATGTGGAGTCGTCAGGTGGGAATAAACGAAAGTTTTCAAATTTCAAGCAGGGCACCGGGATGGTGGTTAAGAAAGGGGAATCGAATGCGCCAACTCAAGATACAGCTGGTGGGAGAAAGAAAAGTAAGGGATATATGGGTGCACAACCCAAGTGCAACTCATGCCAACGACATCACTCTGGTCATTGTGGCTTAAAGGTTTGTGAAGCATGTGGGAAGGCTGGCCACCTGAAGGAGACTTGTTGGGCCACTGTTGGCCGGGGAGGCCAAGGAGGATATGGGAATAGGAACAACCGTGGTGGTGCTGGGAACCGCCCACAAGGAAACCAGGGAGGTGATGGAAACCGTGCCAATCATGCTAACCAAGCGGGCGCCATGAATCGAAATCAGGGAAACAACCAAGCGGGAAACAATGGTGGGAACGGGCAGAGGCCCGGATGTTTTAACTGCGGTGATGTTGGGCATTACAAGAGGAATTGCCCAGAATTAAACCAAGCACGCGGAAGAGTTTTCAACATAGAAGCAAGGGAAGCGCGCCAGGATCCCAATGTTGTCACTGGTACGTTCCCTGTAAACCAACGCTATGCATCCGTTTTGTTTGATACTGGTGCCGATTACAGCTTCGTATCGCTAGAATTTAAGAATATGCTTGGTTTACCCGCTAGTAAGTTAGATATTCCGTACTCGATCGAATTAGCGGATGGGAAATTAGTGGAAGCTAACGAGGTGATTCGAGGTTGCGTAATCGAATTGGGAGAGCGTGAGTTCGCTCTGGATCTACTACCAGTCCAGTTGGGAAGCTTCGACGTGGTAGTAGGGATGGATTGGTTATCGAGTAACAAGGCCGAAATAGTTTGTCATGAGAAGGTCGTTCGTATCCCGACCAATGATGGTGAGACCATTGTTGTTCATGGGGAGAAGCGTGAGACGCCGTTAAGGATTATTAGCTGCCTGAAGGCAAGAAAGTGTTTGCAGAAGGGATGTGCTGCCTTTCTGGCACACATTGTAGATAAGAAGGCTGCTGAGCCAAAGATCGAAGACATCCCTGTCGTGAGGGAATACCCAGAAGTCTTCCCAGAAGATTTACCTGGCTTGCCGCCTCAAAGGCAAGTGGAGTTCCGCATTGACTTAGTTCCAGGCGCCGCGCCTGTGGCTAAGGCACCCTACAGACTTGCTCCGTCTGAGATGCAAGAACTGTTGACACAACTTCAGGAGTTGTTAGACAAGGGATTTATCCAACCAAGCTTCTCGCCTTGGGGAGCTCCAGTTTTGTTTGTCAAAAAGAAGGACGGTAGTTTCCGTATGTGTATTGACTACAGAGAGTTGGACAAGCTGACGATCAAGAACAGGTATCCCCTGCCAAGAATTGATGATCTGTTTGACCAACTTCAAGGTTCAAGCTTCTATTTAAAGATCGATCTTCGATCTGGATACCATCAGCTACGGATACAAGAGGAAAGTATCCCGAAGACAGCCTTCAGAACTCGATATGGACACTACGAGTTTCTCGTTATGCCGTTTGGTTTGACAAACGCACCTGCAGTGTTCATGGATTTGATGAATCGGGTTTGCAAGCCGTACTTGGATAAGTTCGTGATCGTATTCATCGATGATATTTTGATTTATTCAAAGACGAAGGCTGAGCACGAGCAGCATCTTAGAGCCATTCTGGAGCTGCTAAAGAAGGAACAGTTGTACGCCAAGTTCTCTAAGTGCGAGTTTTGGCTAAGGGAAGTGCAATTCCTTGGGCACGTGGTGAACGGAGATGGAATCCACGTGGATCCCACCAAGATCGAGGCGATCAAGGATTGGGAAACGCCAAAGACGCCAACCGAGATTCGGCAATTCTTGGGTTTGGCCGGCTATTATCGAAGGTTCATTGAGAACTTTTCAAAGATCGCCCAACCATTGACACTCCTCACTCAGAAGGACAAGAAGTTTGATTGGGGAATCAAACAGGAGGAAGCATTTCAGATATTGAAGGATAAGCTTTGCAACGCGCCAATCTTAGCTCTACCGGAAGGTACAGATGATTTTGTGGTATACTGCGACGCATCGCGTCAAGGATTGGGTTGTGTGTTGATGCAACGCCACAAGGTTATTGCCTACGCGTCACGCCAACTGAAGGTACATGAAAAGAACTATACCACACATGATTTGGAGTTAGGCGCAGTGGTTTTCGCTTTGAAGATCTGGAGACACTACCTTTATTGTACGAAGTGTATGATCTTCACCGATCACAAGAGCCTCCAGCACATATTCAACCAGAAGGAGTTGAACATGAGGCAAAGACGATGGGTCGAGTTGCTGAACGACTACGACTGTGAGATAAAGTATCACCCAGGGAAGGCGAATGTGGTCGCCGATGCCCTAAGTCGTAAGGAGAGGATCAAACCCATAAGGGTTAGAGCTTTGGAGATGATCATTCAAACCGATCTTTCCTCGCGCGTTCGTGCAGCGCAACAAGAAGCTCTCAAGGAAAGAAACCTTGCAGAAGAGTATCTCCGTGGGATGGAGAAGATACTAGTACCAAACAAGGAAAGAACGTTATGTTTTGAGAAAAGGATTTGGGTTCCTCTGTTTGGTGGTTTAAGGAAGGTTATTTTCGTTGAAGCTCACAAATCGCGGTACTCTATCCACCCGGGAGCGGATAAGATGTACCAGGATCTTAAAGATTACTATTGGTGGCCTAGGATGAAAGGCGATGTTGCTGTTTATGTGAGCAAATGTTTAACATGCGCCAAGGTTAAGGCGGAATACCAGAAGCCTTCGGGACTTCTGCAGCAACCAGAGATCCCCAAGTGGAAGTGGGAACAAATCTCTATGGATTTTATTACGAAGTTGCCAAGAACGCCAAGAGGCCATGACACTATTTGGGTAATAGTGGACCGTTTAACGAAGTCAGCACACTTCTTACCTATCCGCGAGAAGGATAATACGAGCAAATTGGCTGAAATTTACATGAGAGAGATTGTTACACGCCATGGAGTACCTCTCTCGATTATCTCTGATAGAGACGGAAGGTTCGTGTCAAGGATATGGCAATCCTTCCAGGAAGCTTTTGGCTCCAAGTTGAATCTGAGCACTGCTTTTCACCCGCAGACCGACGGTCAAAGCGAGCGGACGATTCAGACGTTAGAAGACATGCTGAGAGCATGTGTGATGGATTTGGGCGGTAGCTAGGATAAGCATTTACCCCTGGTTGAGTTTTCATACAACAACAGCTACCACACCAGTATTGGTGCCGCGCCATTCGAAGCTTTATATGGGCGCAAGTGCAGATCGCCGCTTTGTTGGGCTGACGCAGGTGATAGACAATTGGTTGGTCCTGAAATGGTACAGGAAACCACAGATAAGATCGCACAGATACGGGACCGCATCAGTGCGGCTCGTGACAGGCAGAAAGCCTACGCGGATCGAAGCAGGAAACCTCTAGAGTTTGAGGTTGGTGATATGGTTTTGTTGAAGGTATCACCCTGGAAAGGGGTGGCACGCTTTGGGAAGCGTGGGAAGTTGAATCCGCGCTACATTGGTCCTTTCAGAATCTTGGAGAGAATCGGGTTAGTAGCATACAAGTTGGACCTACCTGCCGAACTAAATGGTGTTCACGATACATTTCATGTATCCAATCTGAAGAGAAGTCCAACTCAAGATACCGTTGCCATTCCTACCGACGAAATTCATGTTGACGACACGCTCCATTTCGTTGAAGAACCTGTTGAGGTCACGGATTGGAAAGTTAACAAGACCCGCCGGAGCAGTGTCAAGCTCGTCAAAGTTCGTTGGAATGCTAGACATGGTCCTGAATTCATCTGGGAGCGTGAGGACCGAATGAAAGAGAAATACCCCCACTTATTTCCTAAGAACCCTGCTTCTACAAGCAGAACTTAAAATTTCGGGACGAAATTTTTCTAACGGGGGGAGAATGTGACAACCCTCACTAAACCAGGTATCCGTATGATTTAATTAATAACTAATTACTGCTTAATTACTGTGCTTAACTGAAATTGCCGACGAACTGCTACTTGATTTCTAGTACTTGTATATTCCTGCATCATACTTTGATTTCCGTCACTACTTTATTTACAAGTTGAACCTTAGTGACAAACATGATGCACTAAAAGCACAGTAGCATTTGAACGGATAACCTATTGAACATGTTGATAAAGCCAGCATCAGGCAGACACTGCCTCTAAGGGCCTGTATGAGCCAAAAATATTTGACTACACCCATAGTGTGTGTAGGGATACAAGGGTTGTAGAACTGCGTCTCTAGGAATAAGATATAATGATTGGATGTGCCTAAAACGTACTCTAAGCACAAAACACAACACTTTTATTAACATACCAGCTTCTAGCTAACTTATAAAGTGCCAAAACATGAGGAAATATTCCTGACACTTTTGGAAATAAATTGTGTCACTAAAAATATCATTTACGACGCTTAAAAGATTACTTAAGCACTTAAACGGATTACTATCCAACCGAACAACCGGACTATACCCGGAACATAAAAATATTGCCAGAAATATTATTAGTCTTTTTCTGAGCCGGTTAGGGTCCCTGATTACCCTAACACCCGCGTTAAAGCGCAACACTTAACTAACCGAGTTAACCCCTATCTAACTTGGTTTATAGTAACTAATCTTTAACTATATGATTGAAATCGAACCAAGACCCCCCCCCATTAGAAATCGGCCAACTATAGGGGAACATGAGAGTACGAAAGTTGGATTATTTTATTTGTATGTTTAATATCTAGGGGACACGAAATCCGTTGGACGGAGAACTTGAATTTTTGCCTATAAATAACACCACTAAACACAAGAGATTATCACTTCACCACTCACCAAAATCACTCTCTCTCTTGCCCTCCCAACTCTCGGCCGAACCCTCTTGGGTCACCACCATCATTTTCGAGTTCCACCTTTTACATTCCAAGCACATACAAGCTTCAAGGGTCACGTATTAGGAGTCTTGGAGCAAACGGAAGTGGAAGGACCTCGTTACTTTGCTTTTATCCACCTCATTTTCGCCTATATTCTTCCCTAGCCCCGAGCTAGAGGTATAATGTTTAAAACTCACTCTCGAACATATCTAAGGTGGTTAATAAGAATTATAACGGTTAAAAGTCGGAAACATGCATTTTGAATCTTTAAAGTTTACTAAAACTTGAATTTTGTTGGATAAAAAATCATAACTTGTGTAAAAGTTGTAGTGTTTGAATATGGTGATTATTGAGGCCCGATCTACGATGTGGTGGCTCGGATCATCGTTTAACCCGACTTTGTTAAGATCATAGATCTTGACATAAGCTTGTTTATATCGGTACAAGGGTTAAAGGGTGAAACTCTACCACATCAAAAGACATGAACTTGTGTAAAAGTAATTTTACTAGTAAAATGGTGTTTAAAACTAGCGGATCTACGTATCTGCAAGTGGTATTTTCGTAGAACCAAGTGTCGAGAAAATCATGTTTTATAAAAAGTCGGATGACAAACTAAGGAATATGATTTTACAAACCGCAAGTGTATAAACACTTGTGAAATAAGAAGTTTCGACAAAATAACAATCTTTGAGAAAGATGACGGGAAGTTGTAAAGAATGATTTATTCTAAAAACGGGGTTTTTACAAGATTAAACTATTTTATGCAAAGATCCACCAAATATAAGGAGATCTACACTATAGTTTTCGGAAAAACTACAAGTTCATGTAATAATGCGATTTACATACTAGTCGACTAGTTTGATGTGTCGGAAATTGTTTGATTGAATCAAGAAATTGTTGAAGTGATTTTGTAAAAGAAAATGATACGCTTGAAAGCGTGGCCACCTCCAGTTACAGGGGAAACTCTGGCGAAATTTTTCTAAAATCTAACACTTAGAATTATTTACTAGTGTTAAACTATTTTTGAGATGTTTTCAAAATATATTTCGCCATGACTTTATTTATTAAATAATCGGAGGTGGGATTTTCACAAAAACTAAACGTGATAAATATTTATTCGATAAATATATTTTTCACCACACTGTTTATGATTATTTTGTGAAAATATATAAATATTATTTTTAGAGTAAAAATAATATTTACAAACGTTGACGAACCCAAAATAATACAAACGCTTACACGACAAACGTATAAGTTACAACGGTAATTACTATTACCACTTAATCCTTAAAACGTAACTTACGCTTTATACGGAAATATTCATAAACGCGTATTTTGTCAACGTATTATTTTGGAAAGTATTAAGTGAAGAGAAAATATAATATTTTTGAGAAAAATATTTATATTTTGAAATAAGAAGTAAAAATATATTAAGTGAGACTTAATATTATAAATTGATCGCACATGTATTAAATCCCCCATCCTTGGGAAGGAAATTAATTACCAAGTATATACAAGGAACGGTTGTCTAACTGTTTCCCAAAACTTAAACTATAAAGCTAAGGCACGGCCATCCGTCTAATAGAATTAGCACATGTAGGTCGTTGCACAGCTGCCTGACATTCGGAGTACTTGGTATAGCGACGCACTGACTGTGAGTTCATGTCCCCCTTTTCTCTTAACTGTTTTCAGTTTTCTAAACTGCGGGGGTGAAATACATGTTACATTGATTATGAATACTTTATACATGGTATGGTTAGCGTAAGGAGGTTTGTTACTTTTAGATCATGTGAATGGGTAGGCGGAAACTTGAGGTCATTAATCCTCAGGGTAGGACCGAGGGGCAGGAGCGGTAGATCTATTTGGGTGTAGCGAGCCCAGTCCCAGGTCCAGCATAACGGACCTTGGGATGACTTTGTTCCCGACGCATAAATTTGCTAGGTTTGAGCCTTCCTACTTGCATTTCACACATATCAATGGCCTTGCAAACCATTGGTGATCTCTTTTTCCTTATTTGCTACATACCAGGGTTTTTGATAAATACAAAGGTTTATTTACTCACTTTCGCATGAACTCGCTCAACATTATTGTTGATTTTTCAACTTACATGTATTTCAGGGAATTAAAGATCTGGCACGGTATGGCATGTTTTCCGCTGCATTGGTCACCGAGGTCATCCAGGGTTTGGGGAATGTGACTCTTTCCTGGACAAGTCACAGTCCTCGAATCATGTTATGTTATGTTATGTTTAGGGTTGTAATGTTGTGGGACAAGTTTATGGTTGATAGGGTGTTAACCCGTTAAGACAATGTTTTGATATTTTTATTTTAATGGATGATCTTGCATACTTTTAATTCATATAGCTTTGTTATGATTAAGCTATGGTATTAAGAAGTCACACCAAATTAACCACGCTTCCGCAAAGCTAGGGTGTGACACATAATTATAGTGAGTGTGAGTCGGCAACTCAAACAGGTTATATGTCGTGGATCCGGCGTATGCTGGTATCGGATTATCATAGCCGAATGGTGGCGGAGGTGGTGCAACTGTTGCAGAATTCACCTCTGCAGGGTGACTCGAAGGTTCACCCATTTGTGGGTCTTTAGGCAGTGGCGGAAAATGACTTGCACTCGAGTGGCGAGGGGTGCTAAAGTGAAATTCCCCTCCTCGTGTGGACATCCGCGCGCCTGATCTCCTACGCCTTGGCGGATCTGGAGGCGCTTGCTGAACTGGTGGCGGTGGAGGTGGTGGCGTAACTGCCACGAAACGCGAATCCTCGGAAGGATCCTGCTGTTGCTGCTGGTGAGGTGATGAATGGTGAGAGGGTGTAAAGTACCACTCGCACTGGTTAAACCTCGCCTGGTAACTGTCTGGACCTTGATAGGGTGTTCCGTGGAAGGATGACCCGTCAGAGATCTCGATAGGATGGTTGGGGGTACCTCTTGCAGGTTCGATGGGATCTGTGTCCTCGTCCATATCCATCGCATTGTCCTCGGAGAAATGGTTCTCTGGTCCAAGTGGGTTAAAACCTATTGGCTCTTGGATATAGTCTGCCGGGTTGAACTGGCCTTGGAAGAAAGGAGCGGGATCGCCATAGGAACGGTGCGAAACAGAACGCTGGAGAGGTATGATGAGGGTTGAGGGTTACTGGGCTCGTTTTCCGAATTTGGCCCAAAAGAGTGACGGTATGAAGGTGTCGAACTGTGCGAGGTAGACCGTCTAGCGGGCTAAAAGAGGTTCCTTCTACGCCTCTGAGGTTCTTCACTCCTTGTGCTGGAAGGAGCTCGCATGTTGGAAGGTCCGGCCTCGTGATCATTGTGGGTAGTGATCGGCCCTTTGCCTCTTCCTCCTCTTCTAATTGCTGGTGGCATATTTCCTGCTTTCGTAATTTTAATCAACAATAAACAATAAAAGACAAACTAGAACCACAATTCGAATTTGTCCTATGTTCTTGTCTAGACTCGAGTATGTGCAATTGTGTCATTGAGATTAAACACATAAGGATAGTGTTTAATTCACTCAACGTTGGCTCTGATACCAACCTGTCACACCCCGATTTCCACACGTTTCACCGGTGGGCCCGGTGGGGGATTACCGTGACGTAGTTGGCAACAATATAGTTAAACCACACAATATTTAAATACACAACGAAAGCATAAAGATAGATATATTTCAACCATCAAATGTAATATCCAAATATCACAAGTAATCGAAATAATCCACAGGGGATCAAAATAAAATAGGAAATATAATGTTCAACAGATAGTGGCATCCCAAGCTTGCGAGACTCTAACGATGCTAAGGAGTGGCCAGCCTATTTCGTGTAGAACCTGCATTTAATCTTTTTGGGGAAAATACGTCAGTTTACACTGGTAAATACATTCAACCGACACTTTTGTAAAAGGTTTAATAAAATTGATTTGAATGCACAAGGCACAAACTCTTTATAACTTGGGATAATTTATCAAATCTTGTAAAAGAATTACATGTTCACTATGCGTTCAGTCGCCCGGGTCGTGCCGGGTTTAAGGTTAATAGACACGCCACATAGCATAAAGCCGTGGCGGGAAAACCAACGGTTATACCTTTATAAATATAGACACATTGTCGGGTGTACGCCTACACCCGCGTGTCAAGGTCGTGGCCATTTCGTAAAATGCTGCCAAGGATATCCGGGACATGGTCATTAAGCTCCCAAAGGCGTAAAGCCAACAAAACCAATTTTTAAACGGGTCACATTGATAATACCCAACTACTAATGAGTTAGGGTCAATTGCCCGACCAATCGGTATTTTATATACCGTAACCCAAGCCCGTATAACGGAAAATAAGTTAAAAGTATTTACCTGAGCAAGTAATAACCTCAATAAACAAAGGCAAGTATCTTTTACTGGTCTCCTATTCTGGAACGAAGGTTCATAACAACCCATTAGAATCCTAACGGGTCTTTAATTTAGCCTTAGCTTAGACCGGTCAGTTTCAAATAATAAATACGGTTTAATCGCGTGAAACGCGAAAACCGGGAATGGAATGTGGTTTGGACCCAAACAAGTTTGAAGACTTGTTTTATGTGGATAATATAAACACATTCTGGATTTTGAGGTAAAAACGACAAGGTTTGACCCGTTTCGGCCAGTTGATGTAAACTAGTTACATAAACCGAACCGTACGCGTAAAAGGCGTATCGGGTAACCGTAAGATTCCTACACAGGTTTCCTAAGTTAATATGCTTTAAAGAGGTTATGGTATCAGTAGGATACCTTCCATTATGCCCATGACGAGTTTAATCCCGATATACGCCCCGTTGGGGTATTTCGGTCTTTTTAAAGATTATAAAAGAGATTTCCGAGTTCTACAGGAAATCCGAGTTTCCCGAACAGGTTATAAAGTTCAAAATGCTTTATTTATTATTTAAAAGCAGGAGCAACTGGATTCGGGTCAAAATACCATGTAGAACTCATTTTACGTCCGAAAAGGGTAGATTCGGTATTTACCAAATCAATGCCATAACCGTGGGTTATGAGCAGGTTAAAAATAATTAAAAATCTTTAAAAATCTCAAAATATTATTTACATCAGTGTGTAAAAGGTTTGGTGTCGAAAATTGGATTTAGATGGGTTTTATGCTAATTGCGTCGTTTAATTACTAAAGTTTCCGTAATTGCGCTATTTAGCATAACTCCTATTCTAGACCTCGGATTGACATGAAATTTTTAGGGACATGCTTAGAATTCAGTAACTAAGGTTATTGTCCTTTCACATGTCCAAAATTCTCGTTTTAAAGTTAAAAGGGCGTTATGGTCAACATTTAAGCATATAACGGAAATGTGCAAACGACTCGGACAAACAACGAACCAGTCACTGAGGGTTATACCATCATGTAACCTAGTCCTAAGAGAGTCCTAAGGCATATCTAAATCATACCATAACGGGTCAGATTTGAAGTCAAAGCAAAAGTCAAAGTTTTGCGACTTTCGGTTCCGAACCGGGTCAAAACAGTAAATGGTCGGCTCAAACAAGCTTAGACTAGTTATAATACTTATTATCATGTCATATGAGTGTCAAAACAGGTTACACACCATCTACATTTCTGATTATGCATAAAATCGAACGTTAGCATTCTGTTGACTTTTTCTAAGCAACTTTGACTCGACATTTGGACTAGTTAGAGTGGGAATCAGAGGGTGCCCTTTTAAGGGCTAAATGCCCACATGATTACCAACATATAACTACCTTTGTTTCGATTAATCACTGAACCATTTGTGATTAACTGCTAAGTCAATCGTTAATTACGACGGATTGACTTTTAAGCTATATCTAAGCAAAAACTAATCTATAAAGGGTGGAGCACACTTACAAGAGTCCTACCACGATCAGGGATGAGTAATGAAGACACTTGAGCTCCAGAAGTGATCAAGAAAGCAAATTGAGGTGTGAAGAACAATGTTGCAACTTAAGGCCCTTTTATAGTAGTTTAGGCACCTTAGATCTTTGCCATCAAGTGCTACAAGCGTTCCTAGATGATCAACATATGTCCCTGAGTGCTAGGGGACGTTTAGGGGGCGCCCATGCTCTTAATAATGGCTCCAAGGTCGGTTAAAACACTCGACAGTGCTTCTGTCCGACTTTTCTGCATCTGGGACATTGACGCGGCCCGCGTCCATGATCATGCAACCTTTACGCGGCCCGCTTGAATCTCAATGTCAGAGCCCATATCTTTATTGTCAGCGCGGCCCGCGTAAAGCCCTTTGCAACCTTTACGCGGCCCGCCTGAGACCTGTTAGTAAGATTTTCATATCTTTTCAATTATTACTGTTGGCCTTTGGCGTTTCGAAGGGGTAATTTGCGTTTTGTGCCTTTTTTATTTACGTATAAGGGCCTCGTGACTTTTACCCGCGCCGTTAAGTCCTCGGTTAGTTTATTACTACCTGATAAGTCCTAACTTTCAATGTTGACGCTTTTAACCCCTCGGATACGAATTTGATCATAACTTTCTCGATTTAAAACGGAACTTTGCGAAATTTATATCGTATATTCTAGTGAGCGTAATTTACCATTACAAAGCCTCGGGTTTGTTAAAGGCTCACTCAGAGGTATAACTTAAACATGTTGACACATTTAACCCCTGTAGTTTGTAATCTCTCACTTTCTTCCACATTTCGTTCCGTACGATCCATGATTTATTCGTTTGAAGGTACGAGCATCATTTAGGGATACTATACAGTATATTTATCCCTCGTTGACATTTTGAACCCTTGGATTCACATACTTTCTATGTTTGTCAACTTTAGTCCTTATTTAGTATCTACTACCACGTGTAAACTTATGACACGTGTCAATACATTATAGGACGAAAAATTTCGAGGTGTTACATATTAGCTCTCTTTCACCAAGTCATTCTGTACGAACAATCAAGTGAGCTCAGGCTGAGGGGGAGATCTGTGCATGCATGCATTTAGTTTGTTTATTGTAATCAAATACAATCATTCGATTAAATGATAAACATGTTTTCTGAAACTTATCTTCCATTGATTGTGTGTTAAAAGTTTATTTCATTTATTCCGCTGCAATTCATCTCTGTTTCATCTTCATTCTTATTAAACAAACACAATCTAGCAAACTCAGATCCTAACAGTTTATGAATTCAGAATAATGGATGGATATATATGACTGTATTTAGCAGATGTTTGGCCTTCTATATCAGATGTTTGGACTTAAACAGATGTTTGACCTTAAACAGATGTTTCGCCATAAACAGATGTTTGGCCTTAAACAGATGTTTTGGTCAACATCTGTTTGAATTTTGGTCAACATTTCATTTAGTATTCAACAGAAATTTGAATAACTCAACATCTGTCTAAGTCGTTGTTTCGTTTTCTTGAATTCTATGTAATTTTATAAAGAAGTACAAGAACAAACATTTTTACAAAATCCCAAATCACCCGATCATGTAAGTGCATTGAAGTAAAAGTGGAAATGATATTATTCATGTGGTCCTGTTGCGCTTTTGTTTGACGTCTAATATGGGTTCATGATCTAATCCGGTGAATTGTAGACATTGTTGTTGAATCCAATGAGATGCTTGATGTAATGAGGTCGTATTAATAACAAATAATAATTAATATAACTAAGTTTCCCGAGCCCGGGAAGTAATCCCGGGTAATAACCTAGTATATATATAAAGGGGTTCATCCTCCACCCCTTAGGTACATCCCCTTTAGGCCCCGCTTACGTGGCAGTGACGTGGCGGCCCATCTCCTTAGGGATGAGGCTCTCCATACCCTCCAGTCTTAGCAACACACACCCTCACTCTCTCTCTAAACCTTATCTTCCCCAATCAAACCCACCACCACCTGCCACCACACTGCCACGATTGCGTCGATCACATCAAAGCATCGCTGGAACCCCACAACCCACCCTTACCATATCTGAACCTAAACCCACCCTTACCACATCTGAACCTAATCAACTACCTTCACAATGGTCAAACGATGTCAAAAAATTTTGTAAGAGCACTTCTTTTTTCCCATTTCTTCATCGGGCAACTAAAGCCATTTGCCCCACAACAAAAATCAACTACCTGCACAATGGTAAAGTAACTGCTAATGTATCACAACCCTTTTGAAAAAAAGAAACAGAAGCATATGCAAGTTTTGTATAAGATATGTTTCATGGGTACATAAATTTGCAGTAGACTTGAATTATTGACTCAATGCAAGCCCCAAAAAATATACATCCAGAATTAAATAAACTCTTAGCGTCTTCTTATCGTGTCACCATCTTCAATATACCAGTGGAGCTTATCAACTATCTGCACACCGAAAAATCATACATGTAAAATAGATTATTCAATAAAGAGCAACAAGAACTAATGATAAAAAAAGTAAAACGGTGGTGTGGCTGGATTCGGCGGTGGCTATGGTGCTCGTGGACTGATTTGGTGGTGGTGGCGGTGGCTAGATTTAGCGGTGGTGGTGGTGGTTGGTTGGAGAGAAAGGGGAGAGAGAGGGGGATAGCTGACAGAAAAAGATAAGGTTACAACTATATTTATATATATATTTTTTTAATTTATTAAACAAATGATCAAAATTACCAATCTACCCTCATGTGTAAAGCACATGATCAAACTTAACTTAAAATTTTAACTGAGTTAGTGTCAAATTGTCACACCCCCAAAATCCACACGCGGAGTATCACCGCCTGGATGCGTGACTGACCAGGATCCAGCCACCAATCGTATTGAACAAGCATGTAAGTAATTAGAAAAATCCAACCAATACAATTGGTGTCCAAAAAAAACATAGTTTAAGTTGCAAGCGGAAGCATAATGATTAAATCCAAAACCAAATATAAGTTCAAATGTTTAAATGTTTAACATGGCACACAGTTGTCCATGTCCCACAACGACCACGCCTCCTCGTGCAAGCTCCATAAGTACCTAACGACCTGCAAGGCATGTAACAACGAGTCAACAACAAAGTTGAGCGAGTTCACAGTTGGTGTTCATTATTAAGTTGTTTCAAAACCAGAAGTTCATTTGTAAGTTGTAAGTTAAACCGTTTACCCTGTTTCCCAAACATATCCATAGTTGGTGGGGGCTTCCCCATGTTAACCACTAGACCCGTTTACCATATCGACCACTGACTAAAGTAAGTTGGTGCCCTGACGTCAATGTCTATCATCATTGACTAGTGCCCAGATCCATTAGTTCACGCCCGTCCTCTGCGGCACGGTGTGAGGCTTGTCAAACCTAAATAGCGCTATCTAACTAATGACCCGCTCGCCATTGGCCCGACGATTAAGTCGATATAAAAATGAGGGACTTCATGATAGAGTTTTGGTCTAGTATCCGTGTTGTCACCCTTCAGTGAAGAGGGTGTGTACGTAATCCCCAAACCAGGAGATTACGCAGGTTCCGATTATATTCTTATCACGTGTCACCCTTCAATAAAGAGGGTGTGTACGTGTCCCAAACCAGGAGATCACGCAGTTTCAGTTTAAATCCTTTACCCATTCCCAACCCTTGGGAATCCCATGCCTTGTGGAAAGTGTGAACTCACCTTGGTTTGCTCGGTATGACTAGTCACTTTGTTTAACAGTTGATCAAATACGTCCTATCACGGTTTACCACTTCTAATCAGATTCGTTATTCAAATACTCATGTACTCATATACGTACTTCTAGCAAACAACACACAACATGATGGCATAAAAATACTTGCTTCATTAAATGGATAAGTCATATAACAACATAATCCAATTATGCATGCACGACAAACAGATTTCAAAAGAATGAGAGTGTGGGGCCAATGTTTAGTGGGTGCGATTTATTATATTCAACAACATCATTTAACTTACAATTTTAGATCTCATAACATTCAAGTTGTACCCTATGCATATTTAGTTGCATATTTCCATTAAAGCACACCTTCAAAGGACGTGAATGACAGACACACAAGTTAAATCATATAGCATGCATATCCAATCCTCTATCATTCCAAATACTCAGGTTTTTAAATAATTGCTTGTGAATCATATCAATGGCCATTGGAACCGATTTGTCATCATCATTATCTCAAATCATTTGGCAGGGCCCAATTAAACGGACCCGACTACAACGGTTATGCGGGCTTGGCTGGTGACCCAGGGTCACGCAGCCGCCCACATGTTCAATGGGTCAGCGGCCCGTTTAACTTTCTGGCCCACAATCAAAGGAATTCGACTAACATGTTGCACTGTTGACATTCACTTCAGAATTAAATCACTTCCTAATTTTCTCATGGCTTACTAGTAACATTATGGCACATAAACAATCATCACATAGTCCATTCGATTCTGTTATACCTCTTTGATTACCCATCCATTGATTCATCATCCCTTGTCATGCATATGGGTACATAAAGAACCTTAAGCATTACACAATCATCTTTATAAGTTTGTAACGACATTTGTTGATCATCAAAACACATACTCAAGATATTTAACAATTATAATTACATATCAGTTAGTTCAAGAGTTACCATACGTTGCATGCCATATTTTATTTACTCACAAATTCCAACCCTATTTGGTATATCCTCACGTGACTGTTGTATTAATTCACAAATAGTAATCACCATAAAGCATATAATTCACTTTTGATACTCAAAGACACACATCATCATACCGATATTTGAACCAATACCTACGCATCTATATATTAAGAATCACAACGTCAACAAGATCACCAATAATAATTTCATGCATAAGGATTTACTAACCAAATAAACTTGATCGAATGGAATGATGCTTCTAGAGGGGGGGTATCGTCTGCCACCGCAAAATAAGTGAGGGGTGGGGTTCTCCAGTTGTCGTTCGCAATCAAGAAGAGGGTGTAGGGTTTGGTTTGTTATGCGATATAGTGATATGTAAAGAAGGTACGTACAATTTGACTATAATACCAATTATCAAAACAAGTGGGTCGGTTGCATTAAATTGACGGAAGTGGGCTCAGGCCCATTCAAATGATTTGTTTAATATTACACATAACTATGTGTCTATACCTTCTAGGCCCAAACGTAACACACATAACCAACAGTTGATCCACTTGGGCTTTGCCCGGCCCAAGCATGACTTCGGTGTGCAATTGTGTTTGGTTTGGGCTTCGGCTCGTGTAACTTGGCCTGGAATAACTAATGTGTGTGCGTGGGCCGAAAGGGAGTGTAATAAGTGCGGCCGAAATAATCTAAGGTCCAAACATACGAACTATGATTCTCGTTTACGTTAAGGTTTAACAAATAACAAATAGCACGCATTCACCGTAATGTGTGATAAAAACGTAGTGTAACAGGAATAATACTAGATTAAAAGTTACGAGGTTAGACGACACTAACCTTGAAAGTTCGGGTTGTCACATCATCCCCAACTTGAAAGAAATTTCGTCCCGAAATTTAGCACGTGGTTACTGAGGGGGAGCTAGTTAAGTTGCGTAGTTTTCCTGGTTTTCCCTGGGGTGTCACATCATTCCCCCGTTGGTTTGGAATTTTGTCCCGAAATTCCGCAGTAGCTTCAGCCTCAGTAGTGGTTTCATTGTTTTCGCCATCAGCAGATTCCACAACAGGTTGGGTTTCAAGAAGCATCAGGGTTAAGCAGAACAGTGGCGAAGTGATTAGTCACCAAGAACACGTAGGCTACCATGTTGTTATAATCCCGGCGTCGCCCATGCCAATCCCTAATGTCCCTCTATGAGCATCATTTCCCGTGTTGTTGTACTCGTTGCAAGGATTTCTAGTACGGCCGCCGTTCCCTTGGTTGTTGTCGTTGAATTTAACATTGGCCACTCCATGCCGTAAGCACCTTCACTTTCCATACTGTTGGTTACCATTACAAATACCTTGTTGTTGCCGTGACCGTTGCCTCTAATGTTGTTGTTTGAAACGAAGCTCTACGACTCTTCACCATCAAGGTCCATCTTTTCACATTCCGAGCCACGTCCTAACGCGTTACTCACTGTGCTGGCAGTCACACCTTCCATACTACCATCAGTTGTCCTCACTTATCCCCCGATTGATTCATAAGAGTTGACTCCCATGAGTTGCTGACGAGGGTTAAGGATTCGTTTGAAGCCAATTCGCTGGTGCTCGTTGCCGGTAATTAGGGACGTCAAGTACTGAGGTCGGTAAAGTACTACGCCCATCCTCCTGTCCATCGATGTTGCAAGTTGCTTGAGTAACACTCGGTCTGCTACCAGGGTATCGCAGAAGTGATCACACTTCGGAATCTAAGATGTCAATACGTTAAGTTCCAGCAAGCAAAGAAAGGTGAGAAAGGTATTGATCAATCATTCGACGTTGCGACATCCAACACATGGATGTTCGTATAATCACCTAACATTCTACACGGTTCGCTGAGTTCAGATGGGTTTTCAGGTAACACACGATAGCATCGAGATTCGAAGGGATCCAAAGATGAATGAAAAGTTCACGTTCGAGTAGGGGACAGTCACTGCTATGACCCCTATAGGTTTGTTATGTTTCACATCGGTCAAATAACGGAACGGAACCCCTTTTCCACTTGTTAAGGCTCACTGGGACTCGCATGCACCCCACATTATTATTATGTGTGCACCCACAATAATATTGTGATTTGCATGCTCATCTCAGTTCCTCCTAACTCATGTCAAATGATTCCTCAAACTCAGATGTCAAACGGAGGTCGTCAATGTAATAAGATCACAAAAACCTAAGGACTATGGCATACTATCAACGCATCATAAGGTGAGCAAGCAATCCATGCCATCTTGCTATAGTGACGAGTGTGTGTTCGTGTGTTTCGTCATAAACAAATGTGTACTGTCACATCAAAGGAAACATGGGTGAGAGAGGTTCGCGAGAGTGCGATGACAGAAGAGAGTAAGCACACAAGTGTTTTCAAACAAAAGTTGTTACGTTTATCTAAGCATATCACGAGCAAAGTTCTATGTAACTAGCAAGTAGGCAATAAAAACATAAATCATATCACCTATAGTGTGGAGTCTTGCACGTGGAGCGAAGCGTCGTTGTGGATCGTCGAGCACTGAACAGGTTATAGTCTGGTTTTTTAAAAAAAAACTTTTCCCTATTTTTTTTAAAACCAAGTTCACTATAACCAATGGCTCTGATACCAATCTGTCACACCCCCAAAATCCACACGCGGAGTATCACCGCCTGGAGGCGTGACTGACCAGGATCCAGCCACCAATCGTATTGAACAAGCATGTAAGTAATTAGAAAAATCCAACCAATACAATTGGTGTCCCAAACAAAACATAGTTTAAGTTGCAAGCGGAAGCATAATGATTAAATCCAAAACCAAATATAAGTTCAAATGTTTAAATGTTTAACATGGCACACAGTTGTCCATGTCCCACAACGACCACGCCTCCTCGTGCAAGCTCCATAAGTACCTAACGACCTGCAAGGCATGTAACAACGAGTCAACAACAAAGTTGAGCGAGTTCACAGTTGGTGTTCATTATTAAGTTGTTTCAAAACCAGGAGTTCATTTGTAAGTTGTAAGTTAAACCGTTTACCCTGTTTCCCAAACATATCCATAGTTGGTGGGGGCTTCCCCATGTTAACCACTAGACCCGTTTACCATATCGACCACTGACTAAAGTAAGTTGGTGCCCTGACGTCAATGTCTATCATCATTGACTAGTGCCCAGATCCATTAGTTCACGCCTGTCCTCTGCGGCACGGTGTGAGGCTTGTCAAACCTAAATAGCGCTATCTAACTAATGACCCGCTCGCCATTGGCCCGACGATTAAGTCGATATAAAAATGAGGGACTTCATGATAGAGTTTTGGTCTAGTATCCGTGTTGTCACCCTTCAGTGAAGAGGGTGTGTACGTAATCCCCAAACCAGGAGATTACGCAGGTTCCGATTATATTCTTATCACGTGTTGTCACCCTTCAATAAAGAGGGTGTGTACGTGTCCCAAACCAGGAGATCACGCAGTTTCAGTTTAAATCCTTTACCCATTCCCAACCCTTGGGAATCCCATGCCTTGTGGAAAGTGTGAACTCACCTTGGTTTGCTCGGTATGACTAGTCACTTTTGTTTAACAGTTGATCAAATACGTCCTATCACGGTTTACCACTTCTAATCAGATTCGTTATTCAAATACTCATGTACTCATATACGTACTTCTAGCAAACAACACACAACATGATGGCATAAAAATACTTGCTTCATTAAATGGATAAGTCATATAACAACATAATCCAATTATGCATGCACGACAAACAGATTTCAAAAGAATGAGAGTGTGGGGCCAATGTTTAGTGGGTGCGATTTATTATATTCAACAACATCATTTAACTTACAATTTTAGATCTCATAACATTCAAGTTGTACCCTATGCATATTTAGTTGCATATTTCCATTAAAGCACACCTTCAAAGGACGTGAATGACAGACACACAAGTTAAATCATATAGCATGCATATCCAATCCTCTATCATTCCAAATACTCAGGTTTTTAAATAATTGCTTGTGAATCATATCAATGGCCATTGGAACCGATTTGTCATCACCATTATCTCAACTCATTTGGCAGGGCCCAATTAAACGGACCCGACTACAACAGTTATGCGGGCTTGGCTGGTGACCCGGGGTCACGCAGCCGCCCACATGTTCAATGGGTCAGCGGCCCGTTTAACTTTCTGGCCCACAATCAAAGGAATTTGACTAACATGTTGCACTGTTGACATTCACTTCAGAATTAAATCACTTCCTAATTTTCTCATGGCTTACTAGTAACATTATGGCACATAAACAATCATCACATAGTCCATTCGATTATGTTATACCTCTTTGATTACCCATCCATTGATTCATCATCCCTTGTCATGCATATGGGTACATAAAGAACCTTAAGCATTACACAATCATCTTTATAAGTTTGTAACGACATTTGTTGATCATCAAAACACATACTCAAGATATTTAACAATTATAATTACATATCAGTTAGTTCAAGAGTTACCATACGTTGCATGCCATATTTTATTTACTCACAAATTCCAACCCTATTTGGTATATCCTCACGTGACTGTTGTATTAATTCACAAATAGTAATCACCATAAAGCATATAATTCACTTTTGATACTCAAAGACACACATCATCATACCGATATTTGAACCAATACCTACGCATCTATATATTAAGAATCACAACGTCAACAAGATCACCAATAATAATTTCATGCATAAGGATTTACTAACCAAATAAACTTGATCGAATGGAATGATGCTTCTAGAGGGGGGTTATCGTCTGCCACCGCAAAATAAGTGAGGGGTGGGGTTCTCCAGTTGCCGTTCGCAATCAAGAAGAGGGTGTAGGGTTTGGTTTGTTATGCGATATAGTGATATGTAAAGAAGGTACGTACAATTTGACTATAATACCAATTATCAAAACAAGTGGGTCGGTTGCATTAAATTGACGGAAGTGGGCTCAGGCCCATTCAAATGATTTGTTTAATATTACACATAACTATGTGTCTATACCTTCTAGGCCCAAACGTAACACACATAACCAACAGTTGATCCTCTTGGGCTTTGCCCGGCCCAAGCATGACTTCGGTGTGCAATTGTGTTTGGTTTGGGCTTCGGCTCGTGTAACTTGGCCTGGAATAACTAATGTGTGTGCGTGGGCCGAAGGGGAGTGTAATAAGTGCGGCCGAAATAATCTAAGGTCCAAACATACGAACTATGATTCTCGTTTACGTTAAGGTTTAACAAATAACAAATAGCACGCATTCACCGTAATGTGTGATAAGAACGTAGTGTAACAGGAATAATACTAGATTAAAAGTTACGAGGTTAGACGACACTAACCTTGAAAGTTCGGGTTGTCACACAAATGATCTAGGGTGTAATGGTTTTAACAATAAAATGACTGTGCCTGTAATTATTGAAGTTAAAGGTAATCCATTGCAATCCGATACAAACATAAAGGACGAAAAATGTAATTTACCCAAGAATGATTGTGGAGATGACATATGACACTTCTTATAAGTAGGATAGAAGGGCGTTTTGGTCCAAAAACATAAACTTTCACCCTTTTGTTTTCTAAAAAAATACAACACAAAAAATACAGTACAAAAAATCTATACAAAATTTTCAGTAAAAAAAAGTTTAATAAAAAAATCCAACACAAAAAATATAGCACAAAAAAATATAATAAAAAAAATTAAACACAAAAAATGTAGTACAAAAATATAGTACAAAAAATCCAGCACAAAACTGTTATACAACAAAGAAATACACATGGGTGCAAACAAGTCGAGCCCGAGCCCGAGCCTTACCTTACTCGAGCTCGGGTCGTTACAACTTTCTGAAGCTCGAGCTCGAGCTCGGCTCGATTTGAGCGATAGATTTTTGGGCTCGAGCTCGGCTCACTAGTAAACTTTAAAACTCGAGCATGGCTCGAAAGCTCGAACTGGGTATATATAGCGCAAATTTAAACAAGCTAAAGATCGGCTCACGCTCGATATTTTTGTGAAAGTATGAAAGCTATAAATCTATATTAGGAGGAGTAGAAGCCCAAAGATAGTTTAAACCCTAAAGTACACTAAGCTCGATAAGGCACAACGAGCCTAAACGAGCTACTCGTACAAGGCTCGGACTTGATATTTAATCGGTCCTTATTTCAAGCTCGAGCTCGGGCTTGATAAGGCTCGACTAGTTTGAGCTTTTTAACAATTCGATCTCGAGTAGCTTGCGAGGCGCTCGGCTCGTTTGCAGCCCTAGATATATAACACATTTGTTTTTGGATTTTTTTAGTTGTCATATTTTATATAGCAATAAAGTACTCAGATTAAAGATAAAAGGATGCTCGATTTTTAGTGCAATTTTTTAATAATGTCGTATAAAAAAGTTAAGATAGTTTAAAAAATGGCGAAAAAAATATGCAAGTGAAGAGAAAGTAACAAATAAGCTATTCCAAAATACTCTTACACCCATCTTTTTTCTTACATTGATCTAAAAATTAAACGTTAAGATCTTTCTTATCCTACTTAGACAAAATAAACTTTTTATTTAATCCTACCTCTATAGATATATATTTATTTTAAAACCAAAAAACAATTAACACTTCAAAAGAAATTGAAGGTGATATATATAGGATCAGGATTTAGAGAAAACGGTGAAAAGTGTGAGAACGGTGAGAACGCTTATGGGTCGTCCGATCAAAACAATCCATGGACTAGATTGCGTGGTGGCGTTTTCGTAAATAACATCAATTTTATTATGCGGGACGCGCTTCATTAAGGGTAAAAGGGTCTTTTACCGCTCATATTCAAAACGCCATCAAATGATAAAACGCCATACTAAAAAAACGCCATTAAAAACAAAACGCCAAAATTAGTGATAAAACGCGTTGGATATTACAGGAAGATGGAACAACACAGTAACTGAATTTAAGTTATTAACATTTATTAGAAGAAATTCCCTCCTAAATTACGCGCCAAAACATCATTATATAAACGAGGTAAAACACATAGCTTCCATAATCAGTTCAATCTATCCATTTCTGCAAAAAACATCTTTAACCAAAACGCCAAAAATGACAACAATCGTTTCCTGGAGATACACTCTGGCAATAAGGCGATTCGTCCTCCGTTTTGACAACAGAAGGAGGGTGTATGTTAAAACGGTCAGGGGAATTCTGAAGATGGAAGAAGAGATACAGAGGAGAATCTTATCCCTTGGCATCGCTCTAGACATCGAATGCCATGAAAGACATATGCTTATGAAAGCATTAACCAGGAAATTTGGACCAATCAAAGCAGATGTGAAGCCAGACCCTGTCATGACATCATGGAGTTTTGATGATGAAACAGACATGGTGACGGTTACATACGACAGCGGAGAGCAGGAAGTATGCTGGCTAGAAAACATCATGACAAAGCAGCGACTGGGTTTAATGGAAGAATTGCATAACGCCACTTGTACCAACACAGAAATAGACTCAAAATTGGAGTTAATGCAAGACATGTTCAAGTGGAGGCTCCAGAATCTTCAGGAACAAGAAGCTGATGAAGGTGAAGGTGATGACATGGATGAAGATCCAGATGAAGACACCGAGGAGGAAGAAGATGACGCAAGTGATGGATACTTTTCGGATAAAGTACCTTCTGACGAAGGCTTTTAATTTTTTTCCTCTTTTTTTTTCTTCTATGTAATCTTTTTTTAAGATAATTAAATGATATATTTCTACCTTTATTAGCAAAACGCCAAAAAAATACTAAAAATGGTAACCCTTACGAAACGCCAAAAATAACAAAAAATATTTCTCCTGCTTAATATTTTATTTACTTCGTTATTGTATTTTGTCATCTTGGTCTGCATAACGCCATTTAAAAAACGCCAAACTTAGAAGATGGGGTGTCTATAACCTATAAAACTCATAAAAGTTTATCAACACAGTAAATACAAAAACAGTAATTGAAAAGACAGTTACTTTATTACTATCATTTATTACAAGAAAAATTCCTGCCTAAACTACGCGCCAAAAAACTCCTATAAGAGAGGGGTCTATACACAATGAAATTAATCACCCCCAGAAAACACAAACGCCATATCCTCTAGAAACCACTCACTTTTAAACGCCACAAATGGCAAAGCTTTCACGGAAATGGATCCTTCTTCTGAGGGGGTTATCTCAATAAATTTAGCTGAATGAGATGGACAAATATTCAAGAAAAAGAGACTGATGACAATGATATGCCATCATGTGAGCTTTGTTCTTGATGATTATAGGCATGGAATAAAGGGATCAACACAAGTGTAAAATGCTATTTTGGACTCCATTATTACAAATAGCATCAAGCAAGAGTTGATCTTTAATGACATGCCACCAAACAAGAATATCACACCAAAAAACAGGTTGCCACTAAGCAGCTTCTTCTGAAAAAGACGGGGTTTATGAAGGAAAGTTGGCATCTAGCTAAAGTATTCAAAAAATGTTCAAAACGCCAAAAACAAATTCAAGAAGGAAGAGGCTGATGACAGTGAAGATTCAGAAGAAAAATTAGATTACCATTTTTTATTATTTTTGTTTTCATTTTATATTATTTTGATATGAAGTTATATGTTGTTTTGTTATCTAATTCTCTATAAATAAAATACATTATTATATAAAACGCCAAAAACTACAAACACCAAAACGCTAGTGGTATGAAAACTGGGAGAACGGCTGATGGCAAAGCACCTTGTAAAGGGTATTAAACGCCAAAAAATTCACTAAACGCCCAAAAAAATGGTCTTATTGTAATCTTATACAAATATTAATGACTCGTAGTGAATTATTATACAAAACGCTATTACGCCAAAAAAATTAACCAGAAAACGCTATAACGCCAAAAAATTATATATGTGACACAAAAAAAATTAATTCAACGCCAAAAACTTTAATAAGTACAATTAGCGCCAAAAAAAACTTAGATGCCAGAAAATATTATACCGCGTTGGGAAAATAAAAGAAGAATGAAAAGACAAAAAAGCCCCTCCGCCCTTCTCTATACCGCGGGACACGTGTTGGGCCAGAATGCGTTCTCACCGTTCTCACACTTTTAAGTGTTTTCTCCTAATCCCGTTTCTATATATATAGGGTGGGAGTTTGCTACAAAGTCTATTTTTGCTACAAAGTGTAAAAAGTCATAAAACACCATAATGTCAACCATAAAACACAATCAAAACACACAAATAACAAAATGAAGAATACTAAAATGTCATATTTGTGGGTTTTGTGTTGTGTTTTGGATGATAAGGCTTTAATTATCGAATGACTAACATTAGTGTGCTTATGTTGATTATCATGTTGTGTTTTATATTCATAGTTCTACGATGGTATGTTTGAAGTTTTTATGGACTGATAGGGTTTGGATATTGTATTTTAGTGATCTTCACTCTGTTATTTGTGGTTTTTGAGTGGGTTTTATGGATGAAATTGTGGTGTTTTATGACCTTGTACACTTTTTAGGAAAAATAGACTTTATAGCCGAACCCCACCCTATATATATATATATATATATATATATATAGGGGGAGGTTCATTTGAGAAGAAAAATTAAATTGAGAAGAAAAAGAATAAAGGGTACAATTGTAAAACATTAAATAGTTTTTCTCTCATCTCATTTATTATTAAATAGTTTTTCTCTCATCTCATATATAGGGCAAGGATAAATCAAAAACCCACTTGAGTTGAGAAAACCTAAGAAACTCAACATCTACCATTGATTTAAGTGATCAAGGGCTGTGATCATTTTAAGTATATTTCTTATATTACTTTTAGTTTAATAATAAGAAAAGTACATGGAAGGGCATTGTGGGCATCAAAAATGTATTTGCATGTACAATGATCTGCACTAGATCTCTCTCTCTCTCTCTTTCTTTTCAAAACTTCAAACACCATATCTCTATGCAACCCTTCAAAATAAACACCATATCTCTCTCTCTCTCTTTCGTTTCAAAACTTCAAACACTCTTCAAAAATTCAAACACACTTCAACATGTGATCTCTCTCTCTCTCTTTCTTTTCAAAACTTCAAACACACTTCAAAAATTCAAACACACTTCAACATGTGATCAGCACCTCTCCTAGAAGAAAGAACTTACACCCATTTCCTGAAATTTTCACAACAAATCATACAAAACGATTTGGTGTCTTCTGGTTCTTCCACTTGAACGACTTGCGAGACTAAAAAGGTAAAGTATCTTCCTTTACGAAATAGATTCAAGATTTTTTTTAAGAATGACAAAAAATGTATTTGATCATCCATTGAAACTACCAGTGTCGTTTTTTGTGGGTTTGTTTGTTTATAAATCCATCAAAAAAGGTTCGGTAGGGGGAGAAAATGGGGTTTTGTGATTTTTTTGGGTTTTTTTATAGTTATTACAGTTGAATAACAAATATGTAAGGGGTTTTTGATACTTATTAAAGTTGAATAACAAATGTTTTTAGCATTTAAAGGTGTTAACTATATTCTTGTAAAAACAATACTTTTACCCCAAAAAACTTTCCAACTAAGAAAACTTTATATTTTAAACAAATTTAATCAGAAAGGTTGGTTTTGTTTTGTTTATACAAATATTTATGATGAACACATGTTTTTTGGTTTTGTTTTTAGGGGTTTTGGTTTTTAATAATGTTACATGGTTGGTTACATTTGTGTTCTATTGGAAAAAAATGTTACTTTTTTATGTCGCATATTTCAACAAAGTGTATAATAAAGAAATTACATTTAAAGGGGAAAATGTAAAAAAAAAGGGTTACATGTTGGTTTTAAAACAAAACAAAAGTTACATTTTTTGTTCTTTCGTTTTTTAGTCAAATTCCTTTTTACATAAAAAAAGTTACATTCATATTTGATTCGTATATAAAAAAAATGTACATGTGTGTAGCATTTTGAGATAATCCAAAAATAATGTACATTGTACATGAATACTTTACATTGTTGGATCCCTGGAAAAAAAGTGTAACTTGTTATTAATCTTCGTGCTTGTACATAGTGAAGATAAGCAACAAAACAGATAAAAATGACCACATGTGTTTATACATTCAAACATTTTTTTTTCTTGGGTGTTCCCCATCTTCAAAAACGTTTCGTATTGCAAGGAATGTTGATGTTTTTTTTAATTGAAATGCAAGGGGAAAAGGCATCTACCACCAGATTGGAAAAAAGTGTTAAAGGGAAACTAATAAGTATTTAATCTCAAATTATTATTACATTAATTTGTATAGTTTGTGTTTACGGATTTCTTTGTAACATTGTGGAAATGTTTTGTTTTATGTATGGTGCTATGGGGCTGGTGCTATGATTATATATCTTATTACCTGGTTATATAAAAAAATTGGGCTTTATTTTTATTTATATATACAAATGTGAAATGAGACAAAAAATGTCTATGTTGTAGCATTAATGTGTATTTCTATGTAGGATAAAATATGAAAAAAATGATTTTTGTAAAATATGACTCGGTTTGGGTAGTATATGAAAAAAATGATTTTTGTGGATATAAATTAAAAACGTTAGCTAAATGGATGTTGTAATTAATATACAGTCTTTTAAAAGGCTTTGTGTAAAAGTTTACACATTTTTACATAAAAAGAGTCAACCTACAAAGAGGTAAAAAACTAATACCTAAATCTGTAAATTCTATGGTATGGTATGTGACATTTTCTTGGAGATTTATGTATTTCTACTTCTTCATTGTAAATAACTAAGATATGTAACATGGGGCCCTTGTAACATATTTGTTAATTTATGTTTTTGATTGTTACTGTATAATTTAGTAAGAACTAAATTTCACTCATTAGTTTTATGTAAACAAATACTATATAAGTTGTGTGTACTTGAACAAAGGTAAAAAGTACAACACTTTTTAATCTAAAAAGTCTACCTACCTATAGAGCTAAGAAGTAAAAACATGCACCTCACTTGGAAACATGTGACCTGCAAAAAAATCCATCAAATCCATTCTCTTTCTTCATTTTCTCTCTCATCTTTCATCATTTTGTATATTAAAAATACTTTTATTTGGTCGTGTAACATTGACTGTATGTTACATCTTTTTAGGTATTAAAAAAATGTAACAGTCTCTTTCTTGCAACTCCATAAAAAAACGTAAACATAAAAACATGTAAATGTTACATAAACATGAAAATGTAACATAGAAATGTTATACACAAAAATGTAACATGTAATACGTTACATAAATATGAAGACATACCATGTGTAATAATAACAAAAACCACTTTATATAACACATTGTTTCTGTAAACATATGTAACAAATAACACTTTGTTTCTGTAACATGATAGGTAGATGTGAAACAACAACAAAACCCACTTTTTACATGATCAAAAAAATGTAACATGCACCTTCACCACCATCTCTAACCACCTATAAAAAAACCTTTTCTACTTCACTATGGCGGCGACGGTTTTGTCAAGAAAAAAAAACATCAAATAATAACAATAAAATATAACAATAAAAAAAAGTATAAAACTTTCATGGATCTGAACCCAGCAAACACGAACCATCAACATGGATGTTACACAAAAATTGTAACACAACCATGATCAATTTACTTTCTGTTACATAAAAATATTACATTGTTAAGACCCAGTTGTTACACTCATATGAATCCCCTAACTTTTTAAACTAGCATATTTGTTTCTAGTAACAAAATTCACTTTATTTTTATTATACAAAACCCATCTTTTTTCATGATTATATCAAGAAAAAACTACAAATAATAACATTAAACAAGAAAAGTAACTTCGATTTTAATCCAATAAACAAAAACTTAAAACAAATTGTTTTGTAAAAGGTCTTACATACGTCAAGTGAAAAAAATGTTACATGAGACAGTTGTTATATCAAAACACTGATATGATTTTGTACAAACTGTTTCTATAAAATAGATGTGAATATTACAAATAGTCTTTAACAATGGTTCATTACCAAAAGATTAAGCAAGAAAGGGTACATACTTTGAAGTGACATAAAATCAAATTACACTATGGGAAAAAAGAAGTCAGACAAAGTGTGAATTCACTTCTCAATGTATCATGATGACAAGCCTCTCCCCTTACAACTATATTTTGTCTTTTTGGATGTGGTGTATAGCCTCAATTTCCTAGCTATGATATGTAATATTATTTAAAAAAAATATTTAATTTATGGATTAAAACAAGACAGTTGTTCAATAAGGATGTGAAACTACTATGTATTTTTCCCTAACTAAAAACACTAGACATGTATTAATGAAAAAATATATATATAACATAAAATTTAATACCCATAGAGGAACTGTGTCAACTTAATATATATGGGCGTCTTATCTATTTCTTTTGTAACTTTTCAAAATTGTAATAAAAATAATGCAACTAAACAAGAAACATGATATAATGATATAATGTAACACTTCTACGTAAGTAACGTGATATAGAATTCTTAAGTGTTTCTTTTTTAGAAGCCAGTGTGTGTTATTAACTTGACTTGGGCACCATTGTCTTTTTTATTAAAATGTGTAAATGTAAAAAAAAATGCAACGTACCTATAGGGGTTGGTCTCTAATAAAAAAGTTCTAGTTTTATAATTAAAAAAGTAACATTACAAAAAAAAAAGCCGGGTGAGGATTTTGTATAACATGAGAAAAAAAAAACCACAATTTGTACAGATGTGTGTAGATGATATATCTTAGATAAGTACAAAAATATTACATCAAAAAACTAAGTTTACCTCAATAGGTACCTTAATAGGGACATATGTATTGGTGTAATGAAACTAGTATAATATGTGGGTTTTGTATTATGTACTCATGTTAAACGTTTTGTTTTTTGTTACCTTAATGAACATGTATCATACTATAAAATTGTTATAACGTTATTAAGAAGTCCTAGTAAGTAAAAAAAAGTAGATTGTTAAAATCGTACAAAAAAATACCTTGACATTGCATAGTTATATAATGTACCACTTTTATGTAAGTGGTGTGAGGATTTTGTGTAACATGAGAAAAGATATAATTTTGTATGATGTAACCACATAGAAAAAGTAGACAGTAACATAAACTATCTTTTCCTAAATAAAAAGTGACTACATGATTATATCCAATATGTTTGCAAAACTATTAAGAGTAAGTCTCTTGAATAAAACAAGAAAAAAAAACAATCTAGCCAGTAAAAAGATAAAACTACGTACAATCATGAGGGATTGTATGCATTTAACTATAGGATGGTTTTAACTAGGGTTGATATAGGACAAATGTTGTCAGAAAAGAAATATTAAATAAGAAAGTGGGCATCTAAAAGTGTGTAGTAAAGATATGTGAGAGGGGTGAGATAAAAAGTACAAATCTAATAAATGACACAGATGAAGGAAGAAGAAAAGTCTGCGTGCAGACTTACACATTCATTCACTCAAAAAGGTTAAAAAGAAAATGACGAAAATGCCCTTGTCTCCTCTCAAACTAACATGTAACGTGGATCAATCCTAGTCACATGTAAGAGTTTTCTGGGTTTTCTTAACTGGACTGGGTTTTCTCATTATCATTAGCCTATATATATATATATATATATATATATATATGGAGAAGATCATGCGAGAACCACCTCTTATTGTGAGAACCACGAGAACCAATGTGAATACACCAAAAATGCCTAAAAATAGCTAAAAATCACACAAAAAATTCTTTTTTGAATTTTTTAATATTTTTTATAAAAAATCGCTACTTTTCGAACCAAAAAAAAATTTAAATTTTTTTTTGGCTTCTAAAAGTTGCGATTTTAACATGAAAAATATAAAAAAATTCAAAAAAAAATTTAGATTTTTTTTATTTTTTTAGATTTTTTTAGGTTTTTTGGGGGTTTAGTTTTTAGCATTTTAGCTTGGGGGGTGGGGGAGGGGGGTTTAGGTTTTTTTTTTTGGGGGGGGTGGGGTTAGGTTTTTTTTAGGTTTTTTTTTAGGTTTTTTTTAGGTTTTTTTAGCATTTAGCTTGGGGGGAGGGGGAGTTAGGTTTTATTTTTTTAGGGGGGGGGTGGGGGTTTAGGTTTTTTTTTGGGGGGGAGGGGGGTGGGGGTTAGGTTTTTTTTAGGTTTTTTTAGCTATTTTAGGTTGTGTTCACATTGGTTCTCACAATAAGGGTGGTTCTCGCATGAGCCCCTCCCTATATATATATATATATATATATATATATATATATATGGTTAGGTTCATTTGTGAACCTTACCCTATTTGTGAACAAAACGAACACGTCTTGGCCCTTAATCTAGTTTAATATTTATAAGGGTAGGATTGTCATTAGACATTTAAGAATTATTTATTAATTAAATTTAATATAGATTTCATTTTGAATAACTAAGGGCAGTTACCAAATATATATAACTTCCCCTACAATCTTGCATTCTAAAATTTGAATTCATCTTATCCAAAAAAAAAAAAAAAAAAAACCACGTACATCTTTATTTTAATTGCCTTTCATTGTCTTCTTCCATATTAACTAAGGGTAAAACCCTCATCTAACGATATGTAAGACCATTTAACCACATGCAATTTATTGTTTACCAAAAAGCACTTACTAGTCCTCATTTTTTATCCTTATAAATCACCTAAAACAAACCAACATGAAAACCAACTCAGAATGTATTAGAAACAAATAACTCTAAGCCATAATTATATGAGAAACTAATAAAAAATACTATGAAAAACATATCAATCTATTGCTACACGTACATATATGTACATCTCAGTTTGCCCAACTGTAATACACATGTGTACTTTGTCACTTACACATGTGTATTATTACAATCGTTAAGTTCACAAATTACACCATTTTAAAATCGACAGAAATACACAACATATCACAATGTTTCATGATGAAGTTTGAACAAATACACCTCTCATCGGTTCGTTTTACCTAGCACACTTAACTGTACAAAGCAATATATTGCATCACCTACATATATGTACAATTCAGTTTGTCCAACTTAAATGCACATGTGTATTTTGTCACACCCCCAAAATACCACATGTGGGAACCCCGCGGGATGTGTGACGTACCAGGATTCGAGCCACCAATCACATTGAACCACGCATAGTATTTAAACAAAACATGTCATTAATTACCAATAGTAAATGTCAATCATAAGATTATTTCAAAGAGTTGTGTAGCGGAAGCATATAGTAAATCGTTTAACAACTGTTTCATAATAAATGTTCAAAAACAATGTATCAACTATATGTTAATCCAAGAACCTCGATCCATGACCACTCCAGCACTCCCAGATAGCAAGTCCATGTCACGAATTCTAACGACCTGCAAGCATGCAGACAAGTGTGTCAGACGACGCTGGTGAGTTCAAAGTTTTGTTAACGTGTTTAGTTACCAGATGTGTGTTTACAACAGTTCAACATTTAGCTTTGATGTTGTTATTACTCGATTACCGTATGTGGCGACTAGATGTGAATGCCCAACCCCAATGCCTCCATTTAGGCATTGGTCATGATGTCAAGGTATCAAACAACCTTGGATAGATGTAAGGGGTCTTATATATTTACACGATGTGAATGCCCAACCCCAATGCCTCTAATTAGGCATTGGTCATGAGGTCCAGGTAATTAGTTCACGCCCGTCCTTTCGGCCCGGTGTGAGGGTGCCAAACCTGATAGCGCTATCAACTAAATACCTCGTTGCTTCTTCAGCAACACGGTAGATGTATGGGGTCTTACATGATTTATACTGTGTTCAATAACCATCATCCCAAATAAACAGTTTACCCAGTATTCCCTTCAGAAACGTTTACCAGATGTCCCAAACCACCGGGACGCATGCTTAGAAAAGTGCAGTGAACTCACCTTAGGTTTGCTCGGTAAGTTTTGTTATATAATCCAGCTCAATCAACCGTCCCTAATGTAGTTATCACAGAATAATCAGTTCGGTTTACACAGTTGTTTACACGTCTTTGCACATATGCCAACAAATAAAATCACGTCTACACCATAATCTATGTCAAGTGATTTTGATTATCCTTTCCGCGAATATACACTTATAACATACCACATAATTATCCATGACACTACACATCATATTAACTCACAAGTTCTTATGTGCAAATAACATATTGTTATACAAGTAGTTTAACATCTTGATTCCGCACGTTACAAGTCCAGCCCAACAACCCGTATTACGCGCGGCCCAACGACCAAGCAGGCTCGTTACACTGTTTTACGACCCGACTGAATATGCAGCCCAATCACAATTAATTTAGTCCAAACAAATGTAACAGTCCATTTTACATATGAAGACCCAACTAACATGTATGGGTCTGTCAAGACATTCGGCCCAGTTATTGTGTGAAGCCCATTAAAGTTTCATGTCACCAACTCCAATTAATCAGCCCAAGACTTACGGCCTGTTACATGTGCAGCCCACTGCAACAGTTCCTGACCCAATAAACTTTGCATATTACCAGGTTCTCTTAATAACCTAAACCAATCTAGTTTATCCCACCTGATTACCCTATGACACTTATTTGTAAGTTACACACTATACCAAACAATAATCATTTAAAACAATTAATATAATCATCCATGTGCACATGACATCGGCCTATTCTCAGATCATTAAATCCCTATCTAGTGCACATTATTTATTCCTGACAACTCCCTATAATCGATCAATGCATAACCGTCATTTATTACACCCAAAATTCAGAATCACATGTCAATAAATTATACATAGCAGGGAGAGATCAAGTCATATTATGTTCGTTAATTACATCACACAAAACCCATACATATGATCAGTACAAGTAACTTCTCACGTATCAAACACTTACACACCACTGAGCAAGATTAAACAAAAGTTAAATAAGTATCTTAATACTCTCATGGCCATAATGGATTATTATTCTATTCACACATCAATCCACAAACATATTTACAATAAAAAAAATATCACGTGAACAATCCAAACACATGCTAACCTGATTATACTACAAAAGAACACCGAATTCGAGGGGAGTGGGGTTCGTCTGCCGCAATTCCAAAGGGGGTAGGGTTTGTATGTGTTTGATATTGTGAGTTATAAAAGAAAAGTTACCTTAATATCTAATATAATGTCAAACAAACTTAAGGGGGCCTGTACTCATGACTTGGGCCGAGAGTCAATAGGAGTGTGGCTCATAGTGGGCTGACTAACCGGGCCTAGAGACACACGGCATATCCATAAAGTTCGCATAATATACAAGCAAGTTCGGCTAATATAATAATATATACTTTACCACCAATTCAACTTGCACATTGATTCACACATAACACCTTTGATAGTTTCAGAGTATGCTAACAATCTTATCATCAAGTCCTATACTAACAACCTACTGTTTCAATGCATACATTATCGACCAAGCACATATTTGAATCATCATGTCTCACAAAACCAAATCTGTTACCTTAACATAACATATGTAAGGGAGTGTGCGGTGGAATTACAAGTGTGTGCGACCCGAGGTAATGTGTGGCCTGAACTTATAAACCATCACTAGCGTCTAACGAGATAACAATCATGCACAATCAAATCATGTCGGTCCCTCAAACATCCCACACACCTAATTACGTGTAGACGGAACATGGAGAGTAATGATACGAGTTAAGTGTTACGAGATTAGGCTTGGGAGTTTGGGTTGTCACATCATCCCCAACTTGAAAGAAATTTCGTCCCGAAATTTGATAAGTGATCCAAAATAGTAAGACGTTAACCCGGGATGACTGTAGATTTTCCGCGGGTACCACATCATCCCCAACTTGAAAGGGAATTTCGTCCCGAAATTCGCCAATGATAACAGATGTTGACACAATCGTTTAGATAACTTCGGATCCTAGAGTTTACTCCGACCATTGCGTTCCTACGTGAACTTCGGTCTACATCTTGAGTTCTAACGAACTCTCAAAATCGCGGTACGACTATGTTAATCGAATCTTGACTTCCAGGTCCACGTGTTCGATCAATTTCTCCAGTAAAGGTGTCACACGTGCTTCATCAGACATCAGTTAAGCTCGCCACGCTTTCCAAGCCTCCCACACCCTCTCAAGGGGAGACTTTCAACACGATACGATTGCCTACAACGATCTTCCAGCGTTTCCCAAGTTTATCAGCTTCCCTGACGGTCACGCGTTGCCGCCAAACGATTTCCGATCCAAGGAATCTTCCCAAGAGTTTCGAGTACAGGTTCCGGACCTGTGATTTGGTTGTCACCCGCCTCAATTCAACAAGGAGATTAACGTTGCTGTCCATGCAATGCCTCAAACAGAGCTGTCTGAATACTAGAATGGTAACCTCTACGGTAGAGCTCAGCCAAAGATATGTGTCCTTCATAATTCCACTAAGTCAATCACACACATGCTCGCAGCATGTCTTCGAGTGTCAGGATGGTTCATGTACTTTGACCATTTGTCCTAAGTAATGCTCATGTCTAGACGTGAGCCAAGGGTGTTGCGTATTGCCTGACATAAATCATGCATATATCAAATTCAGAGGTAACAGGAGTTGGCACCTCGTGCCTAGAAGCCGCCTCTCTCAGAGGAACATTCACAACTGTGAAGACACGTCAGTTTACTTGATTGCAAGAAAGTGTGTTGGTATCGTGAGACAATCAACGATCACTCAGGTGATATCGTTTCTGTTTCGAGTTGTAGGCAGACTAGTGACAGATTCCATGGCAATTCTGTTCTCAGTTCCAAATGGGTGTTTCTGGTTGCCAATATCCCACATTGACTTTCCCACAAGTCAAACATCGATCTCATGCGTTGCTATGTGGGCCTTCAGGCCCGGTCATCCGTACATGGTCTTCAGGTTTTAATTCATCCTATCAAAACTCAAATGAATGGGATATCGAAACCCGAGTGCTTTGCCTGTACCAGTTCCCAAAGGTTGTTGTATAGGGAGGTCCATATTCGTTCCATGAAGTAGCAAATATCGTCCGACCTACAAAAAGTTGCTTCCCTATGCCCCGCATGGGTTAATCTTGAGAACTCTCTTCCTTCGGTTCTTCAGTTTGAGCAAGGCAAGTCTGATCAGGTAAGTTAGAGTCGATAGCGGGCTGCAAAGCTCGTGCACGTCCAAGTTTCGCGGTCGTATTCATTCCAAAGTTCCACCCAACTTTACCATCACGTGTTTAGCTCTTTTGAAACAAGGGTACATGGGAGGCCCTTGTGATCGGTCTAAGTGGTGCATTCGGTACCGTCCAAGTAATGCCTCCAATTTAAACCCAAAGACTACGGCTTCCGCCGCAGGTCGTGACTCGTGCAGTTCTTCTTGTAAGTCCACCACGTGGGCCATCTCCTTCTCCTGTTGCATCGATGTGTAATTGGGACTCTGATTCGAACCATCATGGTATACCGCCAGATCATCGGTACCCTCGGATAGAAGTGATGCTCAGTGTGTTGCAGGGTTGGGTTTCAAAAGCTGAAAAGACGTCCTCCTGTTTTGGTTCCCATGAATTCACAGCTCCCGCTGTGCTAAAGAGGTTAAGGCTGCGAATTCTTCGAAAATTCTACGATAAATCTGCGACGGCATCTAACATGACTACGAAATTACTGCATCCCCGAATGACTCCTTGGTGCCGATCAAGTTCCAACAAAGTGGATCCTAGCGAGATCCGCGCGTATTCCCAATTCGTTGACTACGTGACAAAGAAAGTGTACTCCCGAGGTCATACTTGGGTAGATTTCGGGTAGAGTTGTTCCTCCCGTAGAGGGCCTGAGATAAGTTACACACGCCGCCCATGATGTTCCTTTCTCCTGGAAATGATTGAAAACGTTATCACTAAACATGGTCAATTCATGTGGTCCATAAAGCTGCTGGTGTGTTGATTAACTCAATGGCCATGGTGTACAAAGTCGCAACGGCCGTATTGCATTCGATATGCCATTTCGGGAACATTCTCCTCTTGGTCTTCCGTCAATACATGGTTGAGGCAAACAGTTCTTGATGTCACCTTGCTGAGTTCTGGATAATCAGTACACATACGAAAAGGCTTTATCTTCCCGAATATAGTTGGGGCTCCCTACAGCGAACAAAACTAAGTCTAATAAAACTCCTGTCCAACAGTTCCTGTAGATAGTCCTTGCAACCCTCTTGGTGCAAGACGGTATGTAGCACGAGCAATCATGGCTGCTCCTTTCGTGAGATCAAACTAAGATTCTGCCTAGCGGTGGTGGAAGTAAATCTGAAAGCTCCTCGGGTAGCGCACTGAGAGGAATCACGAACAATTGATGGATCCTTGATCCTCTTTTCCTTAGCCTCAACATCAGTAACGGTTGCTAGCGTAGCAGGGTGATCCCTCCGTAGACACTGCTAGGCCTTCATAGCTGATATGGCGCTATCCTTTGCGACACTCTGTTGTTTTCGAACGATTCTCCACACAAAATTTCCTCCTCACAAGGTATGTGTGCGCGATTTTTGAATAACCAATCCACGCTAACTACTGCATTGTAACCATCAGGGGTAGTGGAAGGAAGGTCGATGTCGAACACCTGTTCCCCCAAGGTCGAGCTTGCATCCCAGCGAACATATAGGGCTTCAATTGACTTGCATCAGCTGACTCCACAACAGGTTCGGTTTCAAGAAGCATCAGGGTTAAACAGAACAGAGACGAAGCGAATAGCTACCCGTCCAAGCTATCGTGTTGCTATTACGCCCAGTATAGCCTATGACAATACTAAATGTCCTCCCACGAGCTTCATTTCTAGTGTTGTTTTCGTCACGAGAATTTCCAGTTCTGCCGCCGTTCCCTTGGTTGTCGATCCTTGTCGAGGTCGCCTTCGTTTCCATACTGTAAGCTACGATCACGAGTACCTTGATGTTGCCACGACTGTTGCCTCTAATATTGTTGCCTGTAACGGTGTCCCGCATCCTTTCACCATCAAGGTCCATCTTTTCACACTCCGTGCCATGTTCTAAGGCACTACTCATAGTGCGGGCGGTTACACAATCCGCTCTACAGTCAATCGTCATCGATTTTGTCCCGATTGGTTCGTAAAAGTCAACTCCCAAGAGTCGCTGTCTGGGGTTGAGGATTCGATTAGAGTCAAATCCCTGTTGCTCGATGCCGGTAACTAGGGTCGTTCAATTGCTGAAGTCGGTAAGGTACTACGTTTACCCTCTTGTCCATCGTTCTTGCAAGTTGACTGAGTAATGGACGGTATGTCGTGAGAGTGCTGCAGAAGTGATTGCACTTCGGGATCTAAGGCGTTAACATGCTAAGTTCCCGCAAACAAAGATAAGTGAGAAAAGTATAGTCTAATCATTTGACGCTGAGCCATCCAACTCAGGGACGTTCGTACTAGCACCTAACATTCTACACAATTCGCTAGGCGTTCGGATGCGTGATCAGGTGATACTCGTTAGTATCGAGATCCGTAAGGATTCAGAAAGGGGTGAAAAGATCATATTCAGGTAGGAGACAATCACTACTATGACTCCTATAGACTGCTGAGTTCTAACATAACATCAATTAACAGAGCGGAACCCCTTCTTCACTTGTTAAGCCTCACTGGGACTCGCATGCACCCCACATTATTATTATGTGTGCACCCACAATAATATTGTGATTTGCATGCTCATCTCAGTTCCTCCTAACTCATGTCGAATGTTTCCCCCAAACTCGAATAGCAAACAAAGAGCATTACATAACATAAGTCACGAACGTTTAGGGAAATACCACCCTATCAGTCATATAACATGTGCAAGGGATACGTAAGTTCATACTATCGTGTTTAACGTGCACCAGCATGCAATATCATATGTAAGTGTCCACTAGTTACGTAGTACAATGAGTATACAAGAGACGAACCTTGCAATCTGGAGCTGAGTGTCATGGTCATATTCTTTGTTGTCAAAACTGTTCGGTTATAGTCTAGTTTTATAAAAACGTTTTAAAACCAAGTTCTCTATAACCAGTGGCTCTGATACCAAACTGTCACACCCCCAAAATACCACATGCGGGAACCCCGCGGGATGTGTGACGTACCAGGATTCGAGCCACCAATCACATTGAACCACGCATAGTATTTAAACAAAACATGTCATTAATTACCAATAGTAAATGTCAATCATAAGATTATTTCAAAGAGTTGTGTAGCGGAAGCATATAGTAAATCGTTTAACAACTGTTTCATAATAAATGTTCAAAAACAATGTATCAACTATATGTTAATCCAAGAACCTCGATCCATGACCACTCCAGCACTCCCAGATAGCAAGTCCATGTCACGAATTCTAACGACCTATAAGCATGCAGACAAGTGTGTCAGACGACGCTGGTGAGTTCAAAGTTTTGTTAACGTGTTTAGTTACCAGATGTGCGTTTACAACAGTTCAACATTTAGCTTTGATGTTGTTATTACTCGATTACCGTATGTGGCGACTAGATGTGAATGCCCAACCCCAATGCCTCCATTTAGGCATTGGTCATGATGTCAAGGTATCAAACAACCTTGGATAGATGTAAGGGGTCTTATATATTTACACGATGTGAATGCCCAACCCCAATGCCTCTAATTAGGCATTGGTCATGAGGTCCAGGTAATTAGTTCACGCCCGTCCTTTCGGCCCGGTGTGAGGGTGCCAAACCTGATAGCGCTATCAACTAAATACCTCGTTGCTTCTTCAGCAACACGGTAGATGTATGGGGTCTTACATGATTTATACTGTGTTCAATAACCATCATCCCAAATAAACAGTTTACCCAGTATTCCCTTCAGAAACGTTTACCAGATGTCCCAAACCACCGGGACGCTTGCTTAGAAAAGTGCAGTGAACTCACCTTAGGTTTGCTCGGTAAGTTTTGTTATATAATCCAGCTCAATCAACCGTCCCTAATGTAGTTATCACAGAATAATCAGTTCGGTTTACACAGTTGTTTACACGTCTTTGCACATATGCCAACAAATAAAATCACGTCTACACCATAATCTATGTCAAGTGATTTTGATTATCCTTTCCGCGAATATACACTTATAACATACCACATAATTATACATGACACTACACATCATATTAACTCACAAGTTCTTATGTGCAAATACCATATTGTTATACAAGTAGTTTAACATCTTGATTCCGCACGTTACAAGTCCAGCCCAACAACCCGTATTACGCGCGGCCCAACGACCAAGCAGGCTCGTTACACTGTTTTACGACCCGACTGAATATGCAGCCCAATCACAATTAATTTAGTCCAAACAAATGTAACAGTCCATTTTACATATGAAGACCCAACTAACATGTATGGGTCTGTCAAGACATTCGGCCCAGTTATTGTTTGAAGCCCATTAAAGTTTCATGTCACCAACTCCAATTAATCAGCCCAAGACTTACGGCCTGTTACATGTGCAGCCCACTGCAACAGTTCCTGACCCAATAAACTTTGCATATTACCAGGTTCTCTTAATAACCCAAACCAATCCAGTTTATCCCACCTGATTACCCTATGACACTTATTTGTAAGTTACACACTATACCAAACAATAATCATTTAAAACAATTAATATAATCATCCATGTGCACATGACATCGGCCTATTCTCAGATCATTAAATCCCTACTAGTGCACATTATTTATTCCTGACAACTCCCTATAATCGATCAATGCATAACCGTCATTTATTACACCCAAAATTCAGAATCACATGTCAATAAATTATACATAGCAGGGAGAGATCAAGTCATATTATGTTCGTTAATTACATCACACAAAACCCATACATATGATCAGTACAAGTAACTTCTCACGTATCAAACACTTACACACCACTGAGCAAGATTAAACAAAAGTTAAATAAGTATCTTAATACTCTCATGGCCATAATGGATTATTATTCTATTCACACATCAATCCACAAACATATTTACAATAAAAAAAATATCACGTGAACAATCCAAACACATGCTAACCTGATTATACTACAAAAGAACACCGAATTCGAGGGGAGTGGGGTTCGTCTGCCGCAATTCCAAAGGGGGTAGGGTTTGTATGTGTTTGATATTGTGAGTTATAAAAGAAAAGTTACCTTAATATCTAATATAATGTCAAACAAACTTAAGGGGGCCTGTACTCATGACTTGGGCCGAGAGTCAATAGGAGTGTGGCTCATAGTGGGCTGACTAACCGGGCCTAGAGACACACGGCATATCCATAAAGTTCGCATAATATACAAGCAAGTTCGGCTAATATAATAATATATACTTTACCACCAATTCAACTTGCACATTGATTCACACATAACACCTTCGATAGTTTCAGAGTATGCTAACAATCTTATCATCAAGTCCTATACTAACAACCTACTGTTTCAATGCATACATTATCGACCAAGCACATATTTGAATCATCATGTCTCACAAAACCAAATCTGTTACCTTAACATAACATATGTAAGGGAGTGTGCGGTGGAATTACAAGTGTGTGCGACCCGAGGTAATGTGTGGCCTGAACTTATAAACCATCACTAGCGTCTAACGAGATAACAATCATGCACAATCAAATCATGTCGATCCCTCAAACATCCCACACACCTAATTACGTGTAGACGGAACATGGAGAGTAATGATACGAGTTAAGTGTTACGAGATTAGGCTTGGGAGTTTGGGTTGTCATATCATCCCCAACTTGAAAGAAATTTCGTCCCGAAATTTGATAAGTGATCCAAAATAGTAAGACGTTAACCCGGGATGACTGTAGATTTTCCGCGGGTACCACATATTTCTTGAAAATATGGAGGCGGTTCTTTTTCCATGATGAATTAAAATTGAATTACGAACTGAACATGATGGGGTGGTTATTTTTTCTGGTAACTGAACATTATTTTTAAGAACAAATAATTATGATACTGCCCTTAAGCAGTTATTTTAAATCATGTTTTAGGCTTTTATTAATTAAAAAAATCCTTTAAAACCTAAGATCATGGTCTCCTCATCCAACGGCTAGGAACTGTTCATTTTTGTTCAGAAAATTAACAATGTTCACTCTTGATCTTCATATATATATATATATATATATATATATATATATAGGGGAAGGTTCAAATGAAAACCACTAGTTATTGTGAAAACTCGAAAACTAACTAAAAAAACCAAAAAAACCAAAAAAACATACCAAAATTTCTTTTTTTTTTTTGCATAATAATTTCCGCAGGTTTTTTTATATAAAAAAAATTTTTGTGTAGTGCACTACACATGTGTACTACAAAAAAAAAAATTTTTTTTTGAAAATTTTTTTTCATATATAAAAACCAGCGATTTTTATAAAAAAAAAATTGAAAAAAAAAATTTTGTGTGTTTTTTAGACTTTTTTTAGTTAGTTTTCGAGTTTTTCGCAATAAAAGTGGTTTTCATTTGAACCATCCTATATATATAGGGGAAAGTGATTATGAGGCTGTCACACACCTAAGCTTAGATGCGAAACCCATAAAACTACGTCATTTTAATTAAAAAAAATAATATTGGAAACCAAAACATACCATTTCGGTTCTTCCTTTTTCTATGTCATTTTGAAGTTCTACAAATCCTATTTCTAAGAACATATAAAAGTTGCAGCTTAATCAAATACATTTTGAAAGATCACGAAATTTTCATGGAAAATCAAAACTAAGAATCATATCAAAATATCAAATGAAAGAAAAAACAGAACAGATAAATCATCAAATCTTGACTATTTAAATCTCAAATTAAATCTTCATATATCGTTTTTGGTTTTAAAGATTCAATTGGCTCAAACCTCCACATTAAAGCATTTATATGTAAAAATTTAACCCTAGTCTCCAAGCAAAGTAAACGTCTTTGTTCTTCAAATGGTGAAATATGTTTCAATTTTGTAACATCATGCCACCACCAGTTCCGGTCATCAAGATTTTATCTTCAATCTATTTTGATTTTCATTTCATTCAATTTGATTTGATAGTTTTGATTTTTTTTTAATTAAAGTTCACCGCTTTATAGAATTGAAGAACATGTATTTAATTAAAGCTACCTTTTATATGTTTTTTGAAATAGAGATATGTAGAACTTCTTCATCGTAGGAAAAACAGAAGATAGATATAAGATGGTGAATTATTAGGGTTTTTAATCAAAACTACGTAGTTTTGAAGGTTTCGCATCTAAACTTAGGTGTATAACAGCCCCATATTCACTTTTCCCTATATATATATATATATATATATATATATATATATATATATATATTAAAAATATTGGTCACAAATCTAAGCATATCAGTAAGATAAAGGAATTTTGTTTTATTTTATATACTTACACTAGTTTTTTTACCCGTCGCGCGTTGTGGCGGCGCTATACGCAAAATGATAACGTATAGACTACAATCCACCAGATTTGGTTTTGAACTAAATTTACGTAGAAACGTATAATAACTCAAATTTATATCGTCGAATCAAAACATCTTAAATTTACGTCAAAACATAGTCCACTTAAAACGTACGTAAAAGAAAACATTTTTATCATTTACCCGACTCACCTTTAAACGAAAACTACTTTAAAGCGTATACGAACTCGAATTTACACAAACACATCCATAAAAAAACGTAACAAATGAGTATTATAGTAAAACTTTAGAAGCGTGAACGAGTGAGAAAGTGACATTTACAAAGTTAGAGGGTTACCTTTTACATAATAGCAAAGTTTTAGGGTAGAATGGGTTGCATGACAAAAGTATAAGTGTTAAAGATAAGTTAGAAAATGTAGAGGCTTTTTTGTGAAGTTAGAAAGTAAGGGGTCATATTGTCAATTGTTAATTGAATTTTAGCACATAGAATAGTTGAGAGGGTTTTTTTTTTTTTTTGACAAATAAGAGACATGGTCATCGACCATGCTCTTTAATATATACTAGGATTTCGAAGCGCCGCCGCAAAAAGTTAAAAAAACTCAAATTTATATCGTATATTTGACCCGACTTGTTTTCGAAATAAGTTAGGTCGCAGTTGAATGAAAAAGTGTTATATTTAACTCACTCGCTATCGAACACAGTTTACAAACGTAAAAAATAAGTATAAAAATATATTATATTTGATCGGACTTGTTTCAGGAAAAAGTTTATGTCAAAATGTGAGTCGTTTACGTTGAAACGTGAATTTAAACCGACATGTACGTCAAAACGGGCATACGCCACACGTTATGGATGCAGCACCTTAGATGCTTATTTATGGCGGCACGTTATGTGATATGTTAGCCATATGAAAACACGTGTTTCGACGTATCCTGTCTAACTCGGTGTAACATATATAAGCATTACGCTTACAATTTTTTATGACGACATTAACGTGTAATACCTGCACGTGACATTACACGTTTTTTACTTTGTTCACACGGTATGTTCATGACATTAACGCCATTTGAAATAAATAAAAAAAGAGAATGTCTCAGTCGTTGCGGTGTAAAATTGTAACAGTAATTTCAACAGCCGTGTAAAATCGTAAAAGTAATTTAGACATTAAGATGGTTTGGCATAAATATAAAAAAGTATAGTAATTTATGAGATACTATGGTCTAAAATCGTAAAAGTAATTAAAAAAATAAGACGTTAAATTATTAAGCAGAAAAGGTTGACGAATCAAAGTTATCAATTACCAAAAATTAGAATGGGATGTTTAACCTACTAAGTTAAATAATAGGAGGTGTAGATCCAACTTTTATTTTTTATAATCTAACAAATAAATATTAAACTATATGTAAGTAATTAATTTTAATAAATCAAGACTAAAGAGTATGTTCACATAAAATTATATTTCCATTTGAGAAAAAGCTCCACTTGTGGAAAAAAAAGTTGGGCTGAGGGAGTCGAACTCCTGGCCTTCTATTTAGATTAAAGAGCAGCAACTACCAGATCAAACTCTCATTTTCATTTTTAATGCTCAAACATCGTTTATATATAAAATTAAAAGTGGTGGTTGTGATGTGACAGCCACCGACATTTTACTTTAAGATATAATGTAATGTAATGTAATTTGGAAAGTGGATGTACAGTGCATATTTTATTGGTAAATTCACATGTTTAGAATTTTGTTTATGATCACCCTTTTTTTCAAAATTTTCATTTGAAAAATAAAAGAAACATATATCTATATTTAATTAATTTCTTATAATTTTACGTAGACACGTAATTATTTTTTATTCTTCATCATATAGTTAATTATTTTTGTTTACGTTATATATTATTTTATTATTTTATAATAACTACTTTTTACTTTATTTTGTATCACTTATAGCTTTTAAAATACGATATTTTATATAATTTGGAGTGTGTCGTCGCGATATTTTATATAATTTAGAGTGTGTCATCATCGTATTTTATATAATTTGGAATGATCGAAGCACAAACATACATTTCATTAACCTTTTTTCTTTAATTTAATATATTGCTTTATTAAATTTAGAATAATATGTTTCGATAAATGTTAATGTGTTTTCTTTACCTTGATGAACCGAGCCAATACCATCCTACGAACGGAACCAAATCGAACTGAATGATATGAATACCAGTATGGGTATTATACTATTATCTGAACTAGTACCGGTATTCTTTTCTAGGGTTTTCGAATATTACAAAACACGTGTTGATATCTACTTGGTTATATGTCTCTCGGTTGCTATGCCAAGGAATTTGTATTATAATTTACAAGTAATAGCATACTAGCTTTGTTGTCGTCGGGCGTTGCGGCGAAACAAAGCTAATGATAATTTAAAACATACATTATTTGAAAACTAAGCATGTTATTTAGAAAACCAAACCGTTAGTATTGGTTCAGTTTATCATCATACTGTAAAACGATACCAACTACAACAACAACAACCATACCCAGTAAATCCCACAAATAGCAAAGCTACTTATAGGGTCTGGGGAGGGTGGGATATAGACAGACCTTGCCTCTATCCCTAGGGATAGAGAGGTTGCTTCCAGAGAGACCCTCGGCTCCAAAACGAACATCATACCAACACACCAAGTCAAAGAACATAGCAATAAGAAGTCAGCAATATAATGTAAATCATGTATAATATCAATACAATACAATAACATCATACCAATACCAAGAAAGTTATCAGAGTGACACAATATGATGTAAATCATGTATAATATCATACAACATTTGGGCATGAACACAGGAATGCAATCACCGGTAAGGTCACTTAAAGAATAAGAAAACCTACGTCCCTAAAATACACCTAAGAAATATTTTGAATACAACTTTATTTTGAATACAACTTTATTTTTAACAAAACTTATACCCGAATATCACGGGAAAAAAATTAAAGAAATATTAAATTAATTAATAAAGAAAATATAATTTAATAAAAAACAAAAAATATTAAAAAAAATAAATGACAAAGAAATATAGGTTTAAAAAGAGAAAAAATGAAAAAATGTTAAAAGATAAAAGTAAATATAATAATAAAGTATTATAGTATTTAAATATAAAATATTAAAAAAATTATATATTATTATAAGGGTGGAGATACAATAGAAAGTTTATTTGGCTAAGAATGCTAGGAAATGATCTTGACCATCCATTTAGTTAATCAAGGGCTAAGATTAAATGATGGAAATTGAGGAGAAGAAAAGAGGCACGTGAGTTTGTTTAGGGGCATTCTAGTCAATCCAAGGCAATAGTTTCTCTCTCCTCTAATTCCCCCCCCCCCATTTTTTAAACGTTAATAACTCTTTCATACGACATTATTTTTTTATAAAAATTGCACCAAAAAAACGAGCGTTTTTTTATCTTTAAAACGAGTATACTATTGCTATATTTTTGAAAAAAAATTTTGAAAACCCAGTTGCGTAAAACGCAATGGAAAAAACCCAGTTGCGTAAAATGCAATGGAAAAAAAACCTAAAAATGACATTTTTCTAAAACGTAATGCACCAAAAACACAAAGAAATGTCTTATTTGTAAAACGCAATGGCCAGAAAACACAAAGAAATGTGTTATTTCTAAAACGCAATAGCCTAAAAACTCAAAAGAAAGTGTAGTTTCTAAAACGCAATGGACTGAAAACACATAAAAATGTGTTTTACCTAAAACGCAATGCACCAAAAACACAAACACATGTCTTATTTCTAAAACGCAATGGCCAGAAAACACTTAAAATGTATGTTTTCTAAAAGCAATGGACTGAAAACACATAAAAATGTGTTTTACCTAAAACGCAATGCACCAAAAACACAAAGAAATGTCTTATTTATAAAACGCAATGGCCAAAAAACACTTAAAAATGTCTCATTTCTAAAACACAAAGGCCTAAAAAAACAAAAGAAAGTGTTCTCTGTAAAACGCAATGGACTGAAAACATATAAAATGTGTTTTACCTAAAACACAATGACTAAAAACACTTCAAAAATGTGTTTTTTCTAAAACGCAATGACCAGAAAACGCATAAAAATGTCTTAGTTTTAAAACGCAATGGCATAAAAACACCAAAGAAAGTGTTCTATCTAAAACACATTGAACCAGGACAATAGTTGTCTGTAAATTGTCTGAACCAGGAATGCAGTTCTAAAACGCAATGGCATAAAACTGTTTACGAATGCAGTTTTCCAGAGACAAATTTATAGAAAATTAATTTTTCTCATGCATTTTTATTAACGCATTCAACCCTAGCCAGGGGCTCTGCCCCTTGGACCCCGCCAGGGGCTGCCGCCCCCAGACTTCCGCCTAGATCGTAAAACGCAATGACTAAATCAAAACCCCAGATCGTGAAAATGAAATTAAAGAATTTCTTACATGGATCGAAGTCGATTTCTTCATCAGTTGACGAACTTTGAATGATAGAAACACTTATCAGCGATTGAATCGAACGGATCGAGTGATTATCTTCAAAATCACCGGAAAAAAACGAGATTTTGAATGAAATTAAACTGAGTTTTCTTCAAAAAAAGCTGAAGAACACGTTGATCGGGTGTTTGAATCATTGATTGATGACGAAAATCGCACTATAATGTAGTGATTATTGACATAGTAAGTGAAGAAAAGGTTGGAGATGGTGGGTTTTGAAAATGGTGGGTTTTGAAGTAACTAGGGAGAAGTAGGAAGAAGAAAGGGTGGGATTGACTAAAATACCCTTTCTCTTTATTTTAAAATTTGCCACGTGTCATAATCCTATTGCTTCCTATCCTTCCTAGGCAAAATAAACTTCCTATTTGATCTTTTCCCATTATTATAAATTTAAAAAAACTATTCATGAATCTTAAAATCTATATATATATATATATATATATATAGGGAGCTGCTAAAATAAGAACCATTCCCAGTTGTAAGAACTGCGAGAACCACTTTTAACCAATCAGAATATGCCAACAGAAAGGGTATATTGGTCATTTACCCAAAACATCAAATCCCCTTATCTCTCTTCATTTAAAGTACCTTCTCTCTCCTGTTTCATTATTTTTCAGTTATCATCTTCATTTCTTTCCATTTTTCTCTCATTTCTCTCTCTCTTTGAATCTGGTTTCGAATGATTCTGCAGTTGGAAAAACCCAAATCAAAATCAAAACAACCACCACACACCCTCATCTCCGGCCCCCTCCCCCCACCACACACCGCTGTTCACCGCCACCCAACCGTTCACCACACAAACACCGCCCAATTCTGGATTTGATGAAGATTTGCGTGGGTAACAGTCCCAAAACCACCGCCCAAAGCTCCGATTTGGGGTATTGAGCTCCAATTTGGAGTTTAGGGTTAGATGGTGGTGGTTTGACGGTGAACGATGGGACACGTGTTGTTATCTCCGGCGGTTGGTTTTGACGTTGATGACCTGTGTTGTTATCTCCGGCGATGGTGGAGTGCCGATGTCGGTGGTGGTGGGTGCTTGATGGCGGTGGTGGAGTGCCGATGTCGGAAGGCGGTGGTGGTTTGTGGGGAGACCAGTGGGTTTGGTAAGTGTTTTTGTTGATGGTTTGTTTTACGATGATGTTCATGGTTTGTTTTTGATGTTCTGTTTTTGAATCTGGATTTGAATCTGGTGGGTTTTGTCTTTGTGGGATTGAATCTTGTGGGTTTGATTCCGTTGAATCTTTTTGAATCTGTTGGGTTTGAATCTGTTGAATCTGGGTTTGAATGATGTTCATGTTCCTTTTGCTGGGTTTTTGTTTGAATGATGTTCATGTTCATGTGTTTGTTTGAATGATGTTCATGTTCCCTCTGTGGGTTTTAATTTGATCGATGGTGGTTTGTGAATATTTTGAATGTTTGAACAGGTACCCTTTTTGCTGGGTTTTGTTTGATGTTCATGTTTCCTTCTCAGTTGAATCTGGTGCCTTATTTGAATCGGCGGTGATGATGCAAAAAAAAAAAAAAAAAAAAAAAAAAAAAAAAAAAAAAACTGACGATGGCGCGGCAAGGATGGTGGAGGGTAGGTTTTTGAACCTGCAACCCCATTTTGCAGCCTCTGATTATCGGAAAATCTGAGCCAAAACTTCATTTTTTTTCAAGAATCCACTCGTTCTTTTAATTTTTGTTTGTTGGGTTTTTTTTTTTTTTTTTTGAGGCGTCGATGATGATAGCAAACTATCTGAGACACCTCCCAAGGGTAGGTTTTTTTGGGTGCGTTAATTTTTGCGTAAAAACGTTTTTGTAAAAAAAAAAAAGTTAAACCGTAAACTTTTTAACGTAAAAACGCAAAACGTAAAAAGTTTTTACGTAAAGCGTAAAAAGTTTTCCGTGAAACGTTAAAAGTTTTTAGGTAAATCGCAAAACGTAATTTTTTTAGTAAAACGTAAAAACGTAAAAAACGTTAACGTAAAAAAAACCGGCGCGTAAAACGTAAAAAAACGGAAACGTAAAAAACCGGGGCGTTAAACGCAAAAAACCGGCGCGTAAAACGTAAAAAACGGTAACGTAAAAAACCGGGGCGTTAAACGCAAAACACCGGCGCGTAAAACGTAAATAACGTTAACGTAAAAAACCGGCGCGTAAAACGTAAAAAAACGTTAACGTAAAAAACCGGCGCGTAAAACGTAAAAAAACGTTAACGTAAAAAACCGGGACGTAAAACGCAAAAAACCGGCGCGTAAAACGTAAATAACGTTAACGTAAAAAACCGACGCATAAAACGTAAAACGTAAAAAAACGTTAACGTAAAAAACCGTCGCATAAACCGCAAAAAAACGTTGACATAAAAAACCGGGACGTAAAACGCAAAAAAACCGGCGCGTAAAACGTAAATAACGTTAACGTAAAAAACCGGGACGTAAAACGCAAAAAACCGGCGCGTAAAACGTAAATAACGTTAACGTAAAAAACCGGGGCGTAAAATGTAAAAACGGCGCGTTGAAAAAACGATGCGTGAAAAAGACGGGCGAAAAAACGGCGCGTCAAAAAACGAGGCGTGAAAAGGCCGGGCGAAAAAATCTTAAAAATTAAAAAAATTATAATAAAAATTTGATTTCAAAAAATTGTTTAAAAAAAATCTGTTTATAAATAAAAAATAATTAAGTCAAAAAACTAATTAATGAATAGGACAAAAAAGATAATTTAAAATTAATATATATAAAAAGACAAAATAGAGTGATTTTACTTAAATACCCTTTTGGATTATAATATTAAAGACATAATAAGACAAAAAGCTTTTAATATTAATATTTACTACTTTTAATCACATCCATCCATCTAGTTGATCTAAGGGCCAGAAAGTGGTTCTCATGGTTCTTACAACTAGAGGTGGTTTTCATTTTAGCGATCCCCTGTATATATATATATATAGGGATGGGCTCATGCGAGAACCACCCTTATTGTGAGAACCTTGAGAACCAAAGTGAACACAACCTAAAATAGCTAAAAACAACCTAAAAAAACCTAACCCCCACCCCCCTCCCCCCCCCCCAAAAAAAACCTAACCCCCCCCCCCCAAAGCTAAATGCTAAAAACTAAAACCCCCAAAAAACCTAAAAAAATCTAACCCCCCCCCCCCCAAAAAAAAAAAAAAAAACCTAACCCCCCCCCCCCCCCCAAGCTAAAATGCTAAAAACTAAACCCCCAAAAATCCTTAAAAAAATCTAAATTTTTTTTAAATATTTTTTATGCTCAAATCGCTACTTTTAGTGGCCAAAAAAAAAAATTTTTTTTTGGCTTCGAAAAGTAGTGATTTTTATATAAAAAATATTAAAAAAAAATTTGTGTGATTTTTAGCTATTTTTAGCTATTTTAGCTATATATATAGGGAGAAGTAGGGGTGTTTAAAAAACTCATGGCTCGCAGCTCGCTCGAAAAAAGCTCGACTCGAAATTGGCTCGGTTGTAAACGAGCCAGCTCGGCTCGGCTCGGTTTGTAAACGAGCCGAGCTCGAGCTTGGCCTGGCTCGGCTCATGAGCTCGTGAGCTGGCTCCATAAGGTTTACATCCTTCATTTTTTTGTCCCACATCGCTTAGAAAACAAAAACTAAGGGAGTATCTCCCCTATAAAAGAAGGTAAAGGCAATGTACAAAGTAAATTAACTATTTATACTTGCATATTTAGCTATATAGTTAAATTAAATGGCAATTATAGCCCTCAGTCTATGAAGAAATTCATTTTTAAGTAGTAAATTTTGCGGTTTTTTATTAGTTCGAGCTAGATCGAGCCGAGCCGAGCCGAGCTAGCTCGAATTCTAATCGAGACGAGCTCAAGCCTCAAATCTCAGCTCGATTTGAAATTCGAGCTCGAGCAGGGCCAGCTCGAATCGAGTTCGAGCCGAGCTCGAGCTAGGTCTAGCTCGGCTCGACTCGGCTCGTTTACAGCCCTAGGGAGAAGATCATGCGAGAACCAACTCTTATTGTGAGAACCGCGGGAACCAATGTGAACACACCAAAAATGCATAAAAATAGCTAAAAATCACACAAATTTTTTTTTTAATATTTTTTATATAAAAATCGCTACTTTTCGAAGCCAAAAAAAAATTTTTTAATTTTTTTTTTTAAAAAAATTTTAAATTTTTTTTTTAAAAAAAAGTTTTTTTTTTGGGCCACTGAAAGTAGCGATTTGAGCATAAAAAATATTAAAAAAAAAATTTTAGATTTTTTTTTTATTTTTTTAGATTTTTTCTGATTTTTTTAGGTTTTTTGGGGGTTTAATTTTTAGCATTTTAGCTTGGGGGGGTGGGGGGTGGAGGGTTTAGGTTTTTGGGGGGTGGGGGGTGGGGGAGGGGGGTTTAGGTTTTTTTTTTTTAGGAGGGGGGGGGGGGGGTTAGGTTTTTTTGGGGTTTTAGTTTTTAGCATTTAGCTTTGGGGGGGGGTTAGGTTTTTTTTAGGTTTTTTTAGCTATTTTAGGTTGTGTTCACATTGGTTCTCAAGGTTTTTACAATAAGGGTGGTTCTCGCATAAGTCCCTCCCTATATATATATATATATATATAGGAACCTCTACCTATATAATATAATATAAAATGGGAGGAAAAATATCTTAATTTATTTCCCAAATTTTGCCATTTGGATTCAACTATCTAACGACAAAAATGGATTAAAAAAAACTTTTACTCTTTTAGTGAGTCGAGTAAGAAAATAGCTAGCCATGCATACATAATTTTTTTAAGTAAACTGATCGAAATTTCCATAAATATTTAATTCAAATCCCATTTAACACAATAATCATTGCAAACTAATAGATTGAAATAGAACACAAACTAAAGTCGTGTCACTAGCCCTTTTACATAAATGAGACGTCCATCATACTTGGGCCACTCCCCTCTGTTAAACATTCCAACGGTTCATTTATCCTTGCCCTAAGCATCTTTTAGGTGGCTAGTTCGTGATTGTATATTGTGATTTATGATCCCTTTTTAACGGGCTTCTATGACGTCTCCAGCTTGGATATAATCTTAGTTGCCCCTCCCTCTTCCCTGTTTTTTCGCTTCAAGATCCATCAACATACTTTCGGCTGGAGAAGACAAAGAATCTAAAGAGCTCCTTCATAGCATTGTTGCAGAGCTGTAGCTCAAACCGCACAAATCTTTGTATCAACAAAGCAAATTTCCATCAAGAACTTAATATTCAGAAGGTTGAGTAAAAATTAGCTTATAGAAAAGATGGAAAGTTCTAAACGTCTTCTTAGAATAAGTTGTTTAACAAGTTTACACACATGCCTTTTATCTATATTGGACACCGTTCTTACATACAAACAGTTTTTTTTTTATGTAAAAAATATTTTTTAGAGCAATTTATGTTTATTAAAAGAAAGTGTTTAATAGGTTCGTCTCGGTATGCTTGAAGATGGATACATTATCCTTCATGGCCAATCTATCCAAAACAGTGCCCTAACCTAGGCATTGTTAAGTTGATTGTTGGCCAGCTAACGGTGATGGCAAAGTCGGCTCAACCTTTTCTGGGACCTAAAATTGAGGTCTTTTTCGTAAAATGAAAAAAAAAATATATTGTTTGCTTATGATCCTAACACATGAAAAATATGATGGCAAGGGTTCCACCCACGATGGTGATGGCATGGGCTCCACCCTCTATGTCACACATCGTTTGGATTTTCTACTCGAATAATGGAGCCACTAGTTCTCTTCGATGGTAATAAACCATTGTCAACCACATCAAAGTGTGGATGGCTTCATGCCAACAAGGGGTTGATGTGAGATATGACAGTAGTAATGACGGATTCAGTATTTTTTAAAGAACGGTCGCATAATGATTTTTCTTTTATATATTTTCTAGTAAATAATAATTATTCTTTTACCAACCCATGTTATATGGAAAGCAAATAATGTAATTCATAACTAAATGCTTAATTAAATAGCGTAGTGCACAAAGCTCCCGATGCGTAGGATTCGGGAAGCCTAGCTAACTTGGGCCTCGTGTACATATATTTACCATGCATTCTTGCAATATGTTGTTTCCAATTCCATCATGACCTCGAAGTCACATGATAGCAATTGTACTGTTTGAACACACAAAATAATCATATAAAATAAAATAAAAACTTTAATATATTAAGTTAAATCAAATACTAGTCAAGTAAAAGTTAAATTAAAAATAAAAAACAACATAATGTTTTTTTTTTGTTTTCAAAAATCAAAATTCTTCAAATCCGGTTGGTTTCAAATTTTCTATTAGTTGTAAATAGGGCTGCAAACGAACCGAACGTTCAGCAAACATTTGTGAACCGTTTGGCGGGAAGTTCATTTACATCTGTTCATATAATAAATGAACAAACATGAACAAGAAATCTTGTTCGCTTAATTAAATGAATGAACACGAACATATGTCTCGTTCGTTCAATTGTGTTCATGAACGTTCGGTAATGTGTTCATGAACATTTCTTCATGTTTATTTTTTATGCTGTTCACTATATATTTTTTGTGCATTTTCTATCTGAACTTTTATATTCTTTAAGTATTATTTATTTTATTACCTTAACAGATAAAATAGGAAACCATATTCCCACATTTTTATGCATTGTTTCCCTTTCCTTCTCATTATTTACATCAGCGAATACTATCGACCTCCATTCCACGATTAGGGCTTCAAGATCTAACACCGCTCCCTCCCGCCATCCACATATAGCTTTTGTAGCCTGCTTCGATTTTATTTGTGTTTTTTTGCATTCGTGAACTGTCTATGAACACGTTCATTTCCTTAATGAACAAGTACAAACATAAAATCTCGTTCAGTAAATGTTCATAAAGCGTTCATAAACACATTATTTCCTTAATAAAAAACACGAACAAGACAATGTTCATGTTCGTTCGGCTCGATTATAGCCCTACTTGTAAATGTGGGTTCAGGCTTTGGCTTTAACCGAAAGCTTGCGTATAAAAGAGAAAAAAAGTAAAAATATTATGAAGTGGGCCTCATTGATATTTCTATACATCTTAAAGTACAATGACGGTGGAATTTTCCACTATCATCCCCTTAACTTTGGGTGATTTTCCACTATCACCTTTTCACTTTGAAACTTTTCATTTTTAACATATACTTTTATAATTTACATTTTTGCCATATAGAATTTTTCTTTTAACCTTCTACTTTTGTAACTTACATTTTTGGTCCATACTTTCGTAATTAATTTTTTTGCCCATATGCTTTATACAGACCCTTCAACTTTTAAACTTTGCATTTTTACGTTTCGACGTAAATTTGTTATACGCTTTCGTACTTTATTTTGTATGTTTTCTACATACGAATCGGGTAACATATAATACGTTTTGACTTTATAGTATAAATTCGGGTTAGTCAGGTTGCATATAATACATTATGATTGTTCGGTATAAACTCAATTTACTTTACGTTTTGATCCAATCGTAATGCAGCTATAGGTTACATTGAGTTCAATCGGGTACGACGAAACATGTGTTTTCATATGATTAACACTTTGTATAATGCTTCGACTAATTCGTTCGGCGTTTGCGATGTACCCGCGTCCCTACTTTTTTAAGCTTTTACAAAAGTGAACCCTTTTGTTTTCCCATTGATCTACAAATCCTTAACTTTTGAAAAATGTAGTTTTAACCCCTACGCTATTACTCAATTTTACAACCCGCTAAACAACTATTTTTATATACGTTTCGATATAAATTCGAGTTGGTCTACGTTTCGACGTAAACACTTTAACAGGAATCAAGTCAGGTCAAATATAATACGTTTTCGTTAAAAAAAACATTTTACGTGCATATTATTATGTACGTGCGGTATAAATTCGAGTTGGTCTACATTTCAACGTAAATATTTTTGTAAAACGAGTTAGGTCAAATATAATAAGTTTTTATGTTTATTTTTGTACGTTTCGTAAATTTTGTTCTCAATCGAGTGAAGTCAGATTGTGATTTCTTTTTTTCACTCTAACTAATCCATATTGATTACACGTGTTTGTTTTTCCTTTATACCCATGATGTTTTCTATGTATGTGTCGGGTCGCATATAATACATTATAATACTACGACATAAATTCGGTTTACTTTATGTTTTAACTCAATCGCAATACGCGTTTCATACGATTAATACATTACTTAACGCCTGAACTAATCCATTCGATATTTGCGATGAACCCACGCCGCAACGCGCGTGGGCATTATTACTAGTTAATCGAAAAACATTCATTTGCTTTTACTTTTTACTTTGACTACTCTATCGGGCCAAATTAGAGTGGGTCAAATCTTCAAAAACATTAAAAGAACATGTGTACCTTAAATAATAAAGAAAAGTTTGTTGGCCGAATGGGTAATGGACCCCATACTCTGCTGTAGTTCGGTCCCTAAGGTTATGCGGTACTGGACGGCGACGGTTCCAACACCGTGCCACCCCCCCCCCCGTCCCCCGTCCCCGTCTTGACCGTCAGCCTTTTGCCGTTTGAGACGGTCCACTAAATGACAAAATTATGTGAGGAGCGAGGACAAATTTGACCGTTTGATAAAAAAAATTCCAATTTCAATTTAAAAAAGCAACGGCTATTTTTTAAATTAATACCAAATTCACTCCAACTTTTATAAATACTCGTCACTTTTACACCATTTTTTACACCTTTTCACCCGCTACAATCTCATATCTCTCTCACATTTTATAAACCCTCTTCCCTTTTTATAAAAACTCAACATTTTTTATACCTTTTTTACCCACTACCACCCCATCTCTCTCTCAAAAATTACCATCGCTTCACCTTCTTCCATTTCTTCAATTTCTTCATCTTCTTCGTCTACGTGGTATTCATCATCTTCGGAAGAGAATGACGTATTTATGGAAAACATGATTGTTTTGGTCAAAAATTACCGAAACAATTAAGTGATCAAATTAGTTAAGTGAGGTAGTGTGCTAAGAGAATGTGTTCAAAAATATGTTAATTGAGTTATTTGCAAAAACAGTTTTAGGATACGGCTCAGGATATAGAGTCGTATCTGTGATCATACAATGAGTAAAAAAGTAAAGTAAATGACACGAGATGTACGAGGAAAGCCCTTGATCAATCTAGATCGCCGGCATAAAACCTCGGGAGCTGACAATCGCAGCTGCCTTGTTCTTCTATTGCTTCAAATATCAGGATACAGTGCAGGATGTGGTGCGGATCGGCTAAGTGTTACAACGAAATTTGAATACAAGTGTGTTGTTTGCAATGAGCTAGAAAGTGAAAGTATGCGAGAGTGTCAGTGGAGATTGTGTGCCTTAAACTGATCCGCCCCCATCTATTTATAGTAAAGATAAAATAACAAACTATCCTAAACTTCCGGGATCCACCGAATATTCCTTCATCGAACGTTGTAGACCTGGTCTTTCGGGCTCAACGTCTCTCCTTCAACAAACTCGTCCGAGTCCTGAGGAGAAGAAGTCCTCTTGACCGTTAGCAAGTCTCAGCCTTTAACCTGCACGTGGTTAATTAATAAACCTCAGGATATCGCCCAAGATGTTAGCAATATCCTCTTCCAGCATCCTGGTCACAAATAAACAAACAAAGGCAGGATATTGGTCAGGATATGTATGCTTAGAAAATGAGCCATAACAATTGTCCCCAAATATATCGGTTGGTATACCAATCCAACGGATATATTTCAAAAATCTTATCCCATAACTCAAGGCATTTAAAACGAAGCGACGGTCAAGATCACATCGTAACTTCCAACGCGTTTTTTACTCAATGGAGATCCACGATGCCCCTATATCTTCTCTTTTCTTGTTTGAAAAGCAGATATCTTCAACAGAACCCTCAGGTAATTTCTCCATTTCTGATTTTCTTCCTGTCAATTTACTTCACCTTACTTGCAATGGATGCCGAGACCTTCACCCAGCGGAATCTCCTTAAAAATCCCGAAAAGGAGATCTGTGCTTTTGACAACGCAGACATTGCAGCTTTAAGAGCTTCCGACGCTTTCCCTGATAACACGGTCTTCAGACCATTCGATCGGTCAATCCGATCGGATGTTTCTTCCATTGAATGGGTTTGTTTTCCAGCATATCCCTTTTCATTAGGTCTTCGATACCTTTTTCCTGAATTCATGATGCAATTCTTTCGAACCACCAGCATCTCTTTTGCCCAAACCATGCCCATGGTTTGGAGAGTACTAATTGTACTTAACCAAATCAAAAATCTCCATTGTTCCGACCTTCGCATCGAGGATTTGCCTATTGCTTATCGCCTCCGATCCCACGGCTCTAGCCGATTCTTGCTCTTCTCGACATCCAGCAAACCCTTGATTCTCAAGGCCACCAAAAACGAAGACGGATGGCAGCGCAAATTTTTCTTTGTCAAACGGGACTCCATTGCTGAGGGTGCCAGCCTTCTGGTGGAGTGGTTAACCACCGGTAGGATCATAAATATCCTCATAAACCATTTGATTGTTATCTTCTATTAATACTCTTCTTTTTGATCTTTATGCAGTGAACTTCAAGGAAGTTGCTCCCCCTACCGCTGAGTCAGAAGAGAGAATCAATACTGTTTACCGGTTACCTGCAATAGACAGGACTTTCACCACACACGTCCCAAGTTCCAGCCAATACTCATCATCCGAGATGTCTGGTAAGAATTTCTTTCAAAATAATTAGTCGCAACAGTATAATGATAAGATAAAGAGTAAAACTTTTCCCTTTATGCAGCACCAGCTAAGATCCCTGAAGTCTTTGATCTTGACGAATTTGACAGCTATTCTGACCAGATCCAGGTCAAGAAAGAACCTAGCCCCAAGACCACAGCTACATCCAAACCCAGCATCTCCAAAGCCATCATCATTCCTAAACCCTCACCGGCTACCAAACCCCGGAGTTCAAGTTCCCGCAAAAGGAAAGAACCTGATTCCCCTGTCATTTCTGACACATTTCCTTACGAGAAGCACGGGTTCATTGAAGCTAGCGGGTTTATGACTTCTTTTCTTAACCAGGTCAGTATTCTCATATCATATCCTGCAATTTACATTATTATCAAAGATTTATCAATATTAATACCTATCGTCTTACCTTTGTAGGGTCTTGAGCGCCTGGTTAACTTATATCAAGAATCCTGCAAGCTCAACAAGACACTTGAATCTAAACTAAAGGAAGCAGAAATCACAATCTCCGACCAAGGTATGATTGCGGCCGCCAAATCTCGTCATTACGAGGAGAAATACAAAGCTATGACCCAAGAACACCAAGTTGCTCTCAACAAAGCTACTCTTCAAGCCCAGGCCGATCTGGAAGCCGCCCATGTGCAGTATGAACGGGATATGGTCAGCTACCGGGAAAGCCTCAAAAGTTCCGTCGTCATTTCTCTCCTCCAAGCCAGGTTGAAGATGGCTCATGAAGCCAAAACATTAGGTTTCGACTGCCCTTCTTGGGATGTTGGTGCTTGGGAGACCAAGCTAAAGAACCTTGGCGGCACCTCTTCTAAATCAACTGTCGATGAACCTTCCAAAACAGTCGAAAAAGCAACCGATGCTGAGAAGGATACTGAGGCGGATCCCAAGACGGATGTTGCTGAAAGCACTATGGACCAAGAAGGCACTACCCCCTAGAGCTTATTTCCTTTGAATTATTCGAACAATTTTATGTTTTTATGAACAATTTATATTTCTGTATCTAAACAATTTGATAGCCGAAGGTGGATGGGTCCTGGGTTTCAGGATGGAACCTTCGGTTATCAACCAGTATTGATTGCTTCAAGAATAATTTCATCTTTTTATATTTCTAAGTATAAATCTTAGCTTTGCAAAAAATTTCATACTGTTATCTTATAAAATATCCTGATCAGTATGCTCAGCGATATACTGTAAAAACTTTTTATTAGATAGAACTTCCAAACATCCCTTCAACTTTGTAGAAAGTTTTTGATAAACAATCTATTTTTCCAAAACCAGTTTTCGATAATATTTAAATGATCAAAGTTCCAAACTAACACTAGTTTCAAACACCCTAATCAAATATTCTGAAAAGGACTTTAAGAATATATCAGGATACTTATCATAATGTTACTAAAAACTTAGACGATGTTTACAAAGGAAAGATCATACCAGAAATAGGGTATAAACCTATTACCAAACTTCAATCCCTTTGCAATTCTTCCAATGAAGATGTCCCCTGTGCAAGGTACTTAGTGCATTAGTTCCAAGCCTCATCCTTTTAGCTTTACACCACCACCTTGGTGGGAATGTCCCCTGTGTACAATGCCTTCAAATACTTTAGAAATCTTCTGAATGTCAGTTTCCATTGTATAGGCAATTTTTTACGTCCCAAGGGCAAAACCCAAGGATGTACTGGAGATAAATCCCTTGTATCATGGGGAAAATCCCAAATTTTCATGCGCTACAGGCGGGAGTGTGATCAATCCTCATATACCTTTAGGATTCAGGATATAGCCAACAGTAACGAAATTGTCAGCCACTTTTACATGGACTGGTCCCGCCACCTTGAACTATCCCTGAATAATTTGCGCTCCAGGCGGGGTGTTTAAACCCAATTCGGAAGAAAGGTGAATACCTTTAAACCTGTCAAGGGATCAGTATCCCTTAAACGTGAGAGAGGGGGCCAATCCTCTAATCTTTCGAGTTATCCTGAGTACATATCCTGGAGCTGTATCCTGAAACATATCTTGGAAAACAATTGTAAACTAAGGTGGGTGTTAGCTTGGCTAACACCCCTCCGATGCTTAAGTCAGTATTGGGTTACAAAGAACAAATTAAACCAAACATATTTAAAAAAGGTAGAATTCATACCATCCTGAGTTAGAAATTAAATTCTAAACTCACTTGAAATAGAGCTTAAGGTGTATAGCATTCCAAGACCTCGGTAGCATATCCCCTTCCATATTCTTGAGTCTGTATGCTCCTTTCCCTGCTTCTGATTCAACTTCGTATGGTCCTTCCCATTTTGGAGCTAACTTGCCATCGGCAGGATTAGTAGTATTCTGAAAAGCCTTTCTTAGCACCCAATCTCCAACCTTAAATCTTCTGGTCCTAATATTCTTGTTATATGCCCTAGATATTCTCTGTTGATATGCTGCCATCCTTAGCCTTGTCGCATCTCTCTTCTCATCTATAGTGTCTAAATCCTGACTCAAGGCTTCAGGATTCTGCTCAGGATCACTTAGGGTAGATCTTGCAGTGGGTATTGTCATTTCCGTCGGAATCATTGCTTCTGCTCCAAATACCAAGGAAAATGGGGTTTGGCCTGTTGCATTCTTTACCGTTGTCCTATCAGCCCATAAAACAAAGGGTAATTCTTCTGCCCATCTTCCTTTTTTGGCTCCAAGCCTTTCTTTAAGTTATTGACAATTATCTTGTTTGAGGATTCTGCTTGTCCATTCGCTTGAGGATGTACTGGAGTAGATGTTACCATTTTGATTCCCCAACTCTTGCAAAAGTCAGTAGTTCTCTTGCTTATAAACTGAGAACCATTGTCACAGATTATTTCGGCTAGTACTCCGAATCTGGTCAGGATATTCCTCTTTATGAAGGATACTACTTCTTGGTCTCTAACTTGAACAAATGCTTCCGCTTCGACCCACTTAGAGAAATAGTCCGTCATTGCTAGCATAAAAACTTTTCCTCCCGGGGCTTTTGGTAGCTTTCCCACTATATCCATACCCCACTTCATAAATGGCAAGGGGAAACAATAGGATATAATGGTTCAGCAGGTTGATGCAGTATGTTACTATGTCTCTGACATGCGTCACATCTTTGAGCATATTCTGCGGCATCTTTTCTCATTGTTGGTCAATAATATCCTGTCCTTAATACTTTTGAGAATAACGACCTGCCCCTAGTATGGTTACCACAATCCCCTTCATGTATATCCTGAAGTACTTCTTTGGCTTCAGGACCCTCCAAGCACCTCAAATACGGTCCTGCAAGAGATTTCTTGTATAAAACATTGTTTATAATAGTGAATCGTGATACCTTCATCCTAAATGCCTTAGGATTTTCATCTCCGGGGATATGTCCTTCCTTGAGATATCTCATGATTGGAGTCGTCCAGGATTTAGGATCCTTTTCAGGATACTCCGCTCCAGGATCCTGAATACCTGCTACTTCTTTTTCCTGAGGATTCGTTGCAGGATACAAGATATGTAATATTGGTATTTGGGTCCCTTCAGGTATCCTGATCGATGATCCCAAATTTGCTAAGGCATCCGCTTCAGCATTATCCTCCCTTGGTACCTGTTCAAGTATAAAAACATCGAAATATCCTGCTAATTTTTTGAGAATATCGAGATATTCGATTAATTTCTCACCCTTAATTGCATAGGATCCATTAAAATGGTTAGTAATTAACAAAGAGTCAACATATACTTGCAAATTTTTTATACTCATACTCTTAGCCAATTCTAATCCTGCAATTAAAGCTTCATATTCTGCCTCATTGTTAGTAGCAGGAAATTCACACCTAATAGCCTGGGGTAATATGTCCCCCTGTGGCGATTTTAGTAGTATTCCTAATCCTACTCCTCTTACATTAGATGCACCATCAGTATATAATGTCCAGGATCCTGAGGATTCTCCTAACTGTTGAACTTCTAGGTCTACCTCGTCCTGAATGTCACTACTAAAATCAGCCACAAAGTCAGCTAAAGCCTGAGACTTTATGGCATTTCTAGGTTCATATACTAAATCATAAGCACTCAACTTTACTGACCACTTGGCCATCCTGCCCGACATTTCTGGTTTCCTAAGCACATTTTTGACAGGATAATTTGTCTTAACATGTATCCTATGTGTCTCGAAATAATGTCTAAGCTTCGTTGATGCCATGACCAATGCTAGTATTAATTTTTCTAAGTGAGAGTACCTAGTTTCAGCATCTAATAAACTTTTACTAACATAATAAACAGGATATTGCTGACCTTCATGGTCTTTTATAAGAACGGCACTTACAGCATTCCCTGATACAGCAAGGTATAGGGATAGTGGTTCACCATTTTCAGGCTTCATCAATAGAGGTGCGGTTGAGAGATATCGTTTCAAATCCTGCAGGGCTGCTTCATGCTTCTCCCCCCATTTGAATCTTTTGTTCTTCTTCAGGATATCATAAAAGTCTTTGCATTTCTCTGAGGATCTTGAGATAAACCTTTTTAAAGCTGCTACTCGGCCTGTCAATCTTTGTACGTCCTTCATATTTGAGGGTGATTTTATATCCAGGATAGCTTTGATCTACTCTGGGCTTGCTTCTATCCCCCTTTTTGTCACCATATATCCAAGAAACTTTCCTGCCCCCACTCCGAAATGGCATTTAGTAGGATTTAGCTTCATGTTGTATTGATCCAGGATATCAAATGCTCCCTTGATATCCTGGAGGTGATCCTCAGCCTTTTTAGATTTCACTACTGTTAGGGCTGGATTTTTATAGGTGATCCTTACACATGATCCTAACCAGTGATCCTTGTTTCTTTGGCAGACAGTGATCCTCAGCAGAACTTCAGGATCAGGATCATGGGACATTATGGTGATCCTCATACTAACGGCCACTTCCGCTTAATACAATATTGTTTTGCAGGAACATCTAGCAGGATATACTCTAAAGACCATGATCCAGGGACGCGTCTTCACAAATATGGCAAGAGCTAAATCAGAGATAGACGTTGCACAGGATATGGAAACATGGCTTGATTCATGGGCAGCAATTTAGGCTAGATTGTCTTTATTTCTAAAGGGGTAATGAGCTGATATTTAGTCATTTTACCTAAAATAAGTCACCCACACATGTATAAATACCCATCTTCCTCATTCGGAAGAACACACACGACATACGACACAACTCTCAAACACTTAGACACTCAGTGATCCTTGTACTCAGCTCATTACTATCCGAAGTTGTAATCATATTTTTGTTATATTGAAGTTGGTGATCGGTAGTTGCCATCACCCGAGGTTTTTTATGCCGGAGATCATTCGTTGATCAAGGGCTTTTTCCTCGTATAAATCATTGTGTCTTTGCATCTTTTATCACAGAAGTGATCCTTTATTTTCATAATTAACCAAGCATCATACCCCGTTTACATAAAGTTTGGTTACATTATCCTTCTGTGATTTTTGACCAAAACAGTTTGGCGCCCACCGTGGGGCAATTGGTGCTTCATTCATAAGAAAATCTTTTGTTCGAAATCATCTCAGAGAGTAACATGGCTTCATCATTGAAGAACACGTCCACAGCGATGTCGGCGGTCACTTCATCACAGATCACCTTGCCTCCTCCACCGGCAGGATCTCAGAGAAATACTGAGAAGAGATCAACTCCCACTTCCTCTAAACCTCTATCTTCTTCTGCTATGAATTCTTCTATTCCCAGTACTAGTGATGTATTTGCTTTAATTTTGCAGATGATGATCGTATGCAGCGGCAAGATGAAACTAACGAAAGGATCCTCAGGGAAATTGGAGATCTCAAAAGACAAAAGAAAGCGGCAGAGGATCATTCTCCACTGATGCCCAAATCCTTGAGCTTTGATACTCCAATGATTACTTCCCAGCCATCGGGGATCCCGGACGTGCAAATTATAGGGGAGTCAAGAGGATCACATCTCAACTCGGCAGCAATGACTCAGACATCAGGCTCACATTTTCAGCCCGTAGGATCCTATCCTCAGTACATGGGATCCTTCAGGAATTCGGGAGCCTATCCGGAGACACAGCAGTTTCCAGGATCCTACTTTGTTCCAGGATCATCCCAGGTTCAAGGATCCTACTTTGTTCCAGGATCATCCCAGGTTCAAGGATCCTCCTTTGTTCCAGGATCATCCCAGGTTCAAGGATCCTCCTTTGTTCCAGGATCATCCCAGGTTCAAGGATCCTCCTTCGTTCCAGGATCATCCCAGGTTCAAGGATCCTCCTTCGTTCCAGGATCATCCCAGATACCAGGATCCTTACAGATGCCAGGATCCCTAAAAAGTTTGCAAACAGGGAGTCTAGATGTCCATCAAGGGGACTTCATTCCAGTGCAGACCATTGCTTCCACTGGTCCCTCGGTTGTTCCAGAATCCCAGCAATATGGATTCCCTAACTTGAACCCAATGGGAGGTAACACTTTAAATAATTATCCTACTACTAACCTTGGATTCATGCAGGATACAGGTACCAATCATGCTATGGCCAGGGAATTACAGAAACTAAAGGACATGATCTCAAGTGTTCCAGGGGTAGTCAAGCCTATCCCAGAGATTGCGGATGGAAGCCACAAGGTATCCCGTTTTGCACCACCAATTTGTGATGCAGAGGTACCCAAAAGGTTCCATATCCCTACCATGAAGCTGTATGATGGCACAACGGATCCAGAGGAGCATATGGCACAATACAGGGAGAGGATGGAGATCAATCCTATCCCAGAAAAATTGAAGGAAGCATGCCTATGTAAAGGATTTGGATCCACTCTTACTGGATCAGCTCTTAAGTGGCTGCTAAGTCTTCCCCCTTACTCTATTACTTCATTTGCCAATTTAGTTAATTTATTCAATAACCAATTCTCTTGTAGTAGAAAATTTGAAAAATTAACTAGTGATCTGTACAGGATAACTCAAAATCATAACGAATCATTAAGGGATTATATAACTAAATTTAGTAAAGAATCCTTGGACATTCCCAACTTGGATATGGCTACGGCTGTTGAAGCCTTCAAAATGGGACTGCTTAAGGATTCATTATTCTATGATGATCTTGTTATGACACCATGCAGGAATTTAGATGAAGTAAGAACTCGAGCACTCAGGTTTATCCGGTTAGAGGACGACAAGAGGATCCAGGAAAGACAAGTAGGATCCTCAAAACAAGATAAGCAAGGATCCTCCTTCAAAAGCAACAAGTTCAAATCCTACCATAGAAATGAGAACAAGAATGTGCATGCTGTTGACCAAGAAGAGGATGATGAAGAATATCCTCCAATCTCAGAATATTGTTTTTCCGTTGATAATCATGAACTAATCCTTGCAATGCAGAATCTAGGTGAAAAAGCTAGATGGCCCAGGAAGAATGACAAACCATCCGGGACTAAGGATAAATCCAAATGGTGTGCATACCATGAGGATTTCGGGCATCTAATTGAAGATTGCATAGCCTTAAGAAAAGAAATTGGATACCTGCTAAGCAAGGGGCATCTAAAAGAATTGTTGGGGAGAAAAAAGCAAAAGACCCAGGATCCTGAAAGGATCCCTGAAAAAGCTCCGGCACCTCCAGCAAACGCACAAGTGATTAACTTTATATCCGGAGGATCAGACATTTGTGGTACATCCTTTTCAGCGGCCAAAAGACATGCAAAAGAATCAAAAATGGATAATGGAGAAAGGCCTATTAGAACCTCAAGTGTCTCAGAAGGGAAGATGATAACATTTGATGAGGACGATCGCATTAACATTCAGGATCCTCACCATGATAGTTTAGTTATCACTCTCTTTATCTCTAACCATTTTGTCCGCAGGATCCTTATTGACGGAGGGAGCTCAGTGAACATTATCCAGCTTGATGTCTTGAAGAAGATGGGAATCCCAGAATCAGACATCACACCAAGATCCTCCGTGCTTGTAGGATTCAGTGGGGAAACAAAGAAAACTCTGGGGGACATCAAACTCCCAATCTACGTGGAAGGATTACATAATTATCAGAAATTTTGTGTTATTGACTGTTTATCTTGTTGCAACGTTATCCTTGGCAGGCCTTGGATACATGATATGAAAGCAGTCCCATCTACCTACCATCAATGTGTGAAGCTCCCTAGCCCATGGGGAATAATCAAGATCGATAGTGACCAGCAGGAGGCTAAGGATTGTTATACCTCATCTATGAAGCCAACCTCGAAGCCAAGGGAGCAATAGCAATTACAGTATCCTCCAAGGAATGTCTTGGAGGCAAGGGAACAAGATGTAGATGAAATCCTCTTGGATCCTAGTGATCCTGAATCAAAAATCTATATCGGATCAGGGATCCTTGGCGAGATGAAAGAAGACATGATATCCTTCCTCAAGAGAAGAAAATCTACCTTTGCTTGGAAACATGAAGATATGACAGGTATATCTAAGGATATTATTACTCACAAACTTGGCATTGACAGGTCTATCAAGCCAATCCATCAAAAAAGGAGGAAGTTTGCACCAGAAAGGAATGCCATTATCCAAGAAGAAGTAGAGAGACTACTTCGAGCAGGTATGATCAGAGAGGTAAAGTATCCAAAATGGTTAGCCAATGTGGTTGTTGTCCAAAAGAAAAACGGAAAGTGGAGGGTATGTGTCGATTTCACTGATTTGAATAAGGCATGTCCCAAGGATCCTTTCCCATTACCCCACATTGACTCTATGGTGGATGCAACAGCGGGGCATGAACTGTTAACTTTTATGGATGCATCATCTGGATTCCAACAAATCCAGATGGAACCATCTGACCAAGAGGATACAGCCTTTATGACCCCAACCGGTTTATATTGTTATATTGCCATGCCTTTTGGACTAAGAAATGCAGGTGCAACATATCAAAGGCTGGTAAATATGATGTTCAAAGATCAAATTGGAAAAACTATGGAGGTGTACATAGATGATATGGTGGTCAAGTCGAAGAAAGCTGAGGATCACATAAGGGACTTGGAAGAAGCATTCGATATCCTTGATAGTTACAACATGAAACTTAATCCTTCAAAATGCCATTTTGGTGTTAAGGCAGGAAAGTTCTTAGGATACATGGTAACCCAGAGGGGCATTGAAGCAAGCCCGGAACAAATCAAAGCATTAATAAATATCAAATCTCCTGCCAATGCCAAGGATGTCCAAAGACTGACAGGCAGGATAGCAGCTTTGAACAGGTTCATATCGAAATCCTCAGAAAAATGTAAAGAATTTTACGATATCCTAAGTAAGAATAAGAAGTTTGAATGGACTGAGAAACATGAAAACACTCTACAAGCCCTCAAAGAATATATGTCCTCAGCACCAGCACTAGCAAAACCGGAAAAAGGAGATGTGTTATCCTTGTACCTGGCGGTATCCTCAACCGCTGTAAGTGCAGTCCTTGTCAAGGATCATGAAGGTACACAATATCCTATTTACTATGTAAGTAAAAGTTTACTTGATGCCGAATCCAGGTACTCACACCTCGAAAAACTTATCCTTGCATTAATCATGGCATCCACTAAGTTAAGACATTATTTTGAAACCCATACTATTATTGTTAAAACTAATTTTCCAATTAAGAATGTCCTCAGGAAACCAGATATGTCAGGGAGAATGGCTAAGTGGGCAGTAAAGCTTAGTGCCCATGATATAAGATACGAACCAAGAACAGCTATTAAATCTCAGGCACTAGCTGACTTTGTGGCTGATTTCAGTAGTGATCTACAAAAAGAAGCAGAATTGGAGGTTCAGCAGTTGGATGAGACCAAGGATCCTTGGATACTACACACTGACGGATCCTCAAATATCAAAGGCACAGGTCTAGGGATCCTACTAAAATCGCCACAGGGGGACATAATACCCCACTCCATAGCCTGTGAGTTCCAAGCAACTAACAATGAGGCTGAGTATGAAGCCTTAATTGTTGGCTTACAAATTGCTAAGGATATGGGGGTAAAGTATCTCAAAGTATATGTAGACTCATTATTGATCACTAATCACTTTAACGGATCCTATGCTGTTAAAGGTGAAAAACTAACCAAATATTTAGAGATAGTCAAAAAATTGGCACTCTCTTTTGTTTCTTTTAGCTTAACACAGGTACCAAGGGAGGATAACACGGAAGCTGATGCATTGGCCAACCTAGGATCATCCTTGAAGATTCCAGAAGATATAAGTATCCCTATCATCCATATCCTGGCTCCTGCTATTGAAAATCAGGTGGCCATGGAAATAGAAGAGGATACTGCAATGATCCCTAGTGAAGAAGCCCAATCTTATTCAGGATCATGGATCTCACCAATCATGAGATACTTGCAACATGGGGAGATTCCAACGGGAGAAAATCCTAGAGCTTTCAGGATTAAGGTATCTCAATTTGCAATCTTAAATAATGTGCTATATAAACGATCCCTTGCAGGACCATATTTAAGATGTATTGAAGATCCTGAAATTGAAGAAGTGTTGAGAGACTTCTGTTGGGGCTGGATTTTACTATAAATGATCCTTATACGTGATCCTGACAAGTGATCCTTGTTTCTTTGGCAGATAGTGATCCTCAGCCAGACTTCAGGATCAGGATCATGGGACGATATGGTGATCCTTATACTAACGGTCATTTTCGATTACTACAATATTATTTTGCAGGAATATCTAGCAGGATATGCCCTACATATCATGATCCAGGGACGCGCTTTTACAAATATGGCAAGAGCTGAATTGAAGATGAACGTTGTGCCGGATATGGAAACATGGCTTGATCTTAGGGCAGCAATTTAGGCTAGATTATCTTTATTTCTAAAGGGGTAATGAGCTGATTAGTGGTCTATCTACCTAAAATAAGTTACCTACACATGTATAAATACCCATCTTCCTCATTCGGAAGAACACACACAACATACGACACAACTCTCAACACTTAGACACTAAGTGATCCTTGTACTCAGCTCATTATCATCCGAAGTTGTAACTACATTTTTATTATATTGAAGTTGGTGATCGGTAGTTGCCATCACCCGAGGTTTTTTATGCCGGAGATCATACATTGATCAAGGGCTTTTTCCTCGTATAAATCGTTGTGTCTTTGCATATTCATCACAGAAGTGATCCTTTACTTTCATAGCTAACCAAGCATCATACCCCGTTTACATATAGTTTGGTTACATTATCCTTGTGTGATTTTTGACCAAAACAGTTTGGCGCCCACCGTGGGGCAATTGGTGCTTCATTCATAAAGAAAATCTTTTGTTCAAAATCATTTCAAAGAGTTACATGGCTTCATCATTGAAGAACACTTCCACGGCGATGTCTGCAGTCACCTCAGCACAAACCACTCTGCCTCCTCCACCGGCAGGATCCCAGAGAAATGCTGAGAAGAGACCAACCCCTTCTTTCTCTAAACCTCCATCTTCTTCTGCTATGAATTCTTCTATTCCCAGTACTAGTGATGTGTTTGCTTTAATATTGCAGATGAAGGATCGTATGCAGCGGCAGGATGAAACTAATGACAGGATCCTCAGGGAGATTGGAGATCTCAAAAGACAAAAGAAAGCGGCAGAGGATCATTCCCCACTGATGCCAAAATCCTTGAGTTTTGAGACTCCAATGGTCACCTCTCAGCCATCAGGGATCCCAGACGTACAGATCACAGGGGAGACGAGAGGATTACATCTCAAGTCAGCAGCAATGACTCAGACATCGGGCTCGTATTTTCAGCCAGCAGGATCCTATCCTCAGTATATGGGATCCTTCATGAATCCGGGAGCCTATCCGGGGGCACAGCAGTTTCAAGGATCCTACTTTATTCCAGGATCATTCCAGAGCCAAGGATCCTCCTTTGTTCCAGGATCATCCCAGGTTCAAGGATCCTCCTTCGTTCCAGGATCATCCCAGATACCAGGATCCTTACAGATGCCAGGATCCCTAAAAAGTTTGCAAACAGGAAGTTTAGGTATCCATCAAGGGGACTTCATTCCAATGCAGACCATTGCTTCCACTGGTCCTTCCGTTGTTCCAGAATCCCAGCAATATGGATTCCCTAACCAGAACCCAATGGGAGGTAACACTTTAAATAATTATCCTGCTACTAACCTTGGATTCATGCAGGATACAGGTACCAATCATGTTATGGCCAGGGAATTACAGAAACTAAAGGATATGATCTCAAGTGTTCCAGGGGTAGTCAAGCCTATCCCAGAAATTGCAGATGGGAGCCACAAGGTATCTCGCTTTGCACCACCAATCTGTGATGCAGAAGTACCCAAAAGGTTCCATATCCCCACCATGAAGCTGTATGATGGCACAACGGATCCAGAGGAGCATATAGCACAATACAGGGAAAGGATGGAAATCAATCCTATCCCAGAAAAGTTGAAGGAAGCATGCCTATGTAAAGGATTTGGATCCACTCTAACTGGATCAGCTCTTAAGTGGCTGCTAAGTCTTCCCCCTTACTCTATTACTTCATTTAGTTAATCTATTCAACAACCAATTCTCTTGTAGTAGGAAATTTGAAAAATTAACCAGTGATTTGTACAGGATAACTCAAAATAATAATGAATCATTAAGGGATTATATAACTAAATTTAGTAAAGAATCCTTGGATATTCCCAACTTGGATATGGCTACGGCTGTTGAAGCCTTCAAAATGGGACTTCTTAAGGATTCATTATTCTATGATGATCTTGTTATGACACCTTGCAGGAATTTAGATGAAGTAAGAACTCGAGCACTCAGGTTTATCCGGCTAGAGGATGACAAGAGGATCCAGGAGAGACAAGTAGGATCCTCAAAACAAGATAAGCAAGGATCCTCCTTCAAAAGCAACAAGTTCAAATCCTACCATAGAAACGAGAACAAGAATGTGCATGCTGTCGACCAAGAGGAGGATGATGAAGAATATCCTCCAATCTCAGAATATTGTTTTTCCGTTGATAATCATGAACTAATCCTTGCAATGCAGAGTCTAGGTGAGAAAGCCAGGTGGCCCAGGAAGAATGATAAACCATCCGGGACTAAAGACAAGTCCAAATGGTGTGCATACCATGAGGATTTCGGCCATCTGACTGAAGATTGCATAGCCTTAAGAAAGGAAATTGGATACCTGCTAAGCAAGGGGCATCTAAAAGAATTGCTGGGGAGAAAAAAGCAAAGGACCCAGGATCCTGAAAGGATCCCTGAAAAGGCTCCAGCACCTCCGGCAAACGCACAAGTGATTAACTTCATATCCAGAGGATCAGACATTTGTGGAACGTCCTTCTCAGCGGCCAAAAGACATGCAAAAGAATCAAAAATGGATAATGGAGAAAGGCCTATTAGAACCTCAAGTGTCTCAGAAGGAAAGATGATAACATTTGATGAGGATGATCGCATTAACATCCAGGATCCTCATCATGATGGTTTAGTTATCACTCTCTTTATTTCTAACCATTTTGTCCGCAGGATCCTTATCGATGGAGGGAGCTCAGTGAACATAATCCAGCTTGATGTCTTGAAGAAGATGGGAATCCCAGAATCAGACATCACACCAAGATCTCCGTGCTTGTAGGATTCAGTGGAGAAACGAAGAAAACTCTGGGGGACATCAAACTCCCAATCTACGTGGAAGGATTACATAATTACCAAAAATTTTGTGTTATTGACTGTTTGTCATGTTGCAACGTTATCCTTGGCAGGCCTTGGATACATGACATGAAAGCAGTTCCATCTACCTACCATCAATGTGTGAAGCTCCCTAGCCCATGGGGGATAATCAAGATCGACAGTGACCAGCAAGAAGCTAAGGATTGCTATACCTCATCCATGAAGCCAACCTCGAAGCCAAGGGAGCAATAGCAATTACAGTATCCTCCGAGGAACGTCTTGGAGGCAAGGGAACAAGATGTAGATGAAATCCTCTTGGATCCTAGTGATCCTGAGTCGAAAATCTATATCGGATCAGGGATCCTTGGCAAGATGAAAGAAGACATGATATCCTTCCTCAAAAGAAGAAAATCTACCTTTGCTTGGAAACATGAAGATATGACAGGTATATCCAAGGATATTATTACTCACAAACTTGGCATTGACAGGTCTATCAAGCCAATCCATCAAAAAAGGAGGAAGTTTGCACCAGAAAGGAATGCCATTATCCAAGAAGAAGTAGAGAGACTACTTCGAGCAGGTATGATCAGAGAGGTAAAGTATCCTAAATGGTTAGCCAATGTGGTTGTTGTCCAAAAGAAAAACGGAAAGTGGAGGGTATGTGTCGATTTCACTGATTTGAATAAGGCATGTCCCAAGGATCCTTTCCCATTACCCCACATTGACTCCATGGTGGATGCAACAGCGGGGCATGAACTGTTAACTTTTATGGATGCATCATCCGGATTCCAACAAATCCAGATGGAACCATCTGACCAAGAGGATACAGCCTTTATGACCCCAACCGGTTTATATTGTTATATTGCCATGCCTTTTGGACTAAGAAATGCAGGTGCAACATATCAAAGGCTGGTAAATATGATGTTCAAAGATCAAATTGGAAAAACTATGGAGGTGTACATAGATGATATGGTGGTCAAGTCAAAGAAAGCTGAGGATCACCTAAGGGACTTGGAAGAAGCATTCGATATCCTTGATAGTTACAACATGAAACTTAATCCTTCAAAATGCCATTTTGGTGTTAAGGCAGGAAAGTTCTTAGGATACATGGTAACCCAGAGGGGCATTGAAGCAAGCCCGGAACAAATCAAAGCATTAATAAATATCAAGTCTCCTGCCAATGCCAAGGATGTTCAAAGACTAACAGGCAGGATAGCAGCTTTGAACAGGTTCATATCGAAATCCTCGGAAAAGTGCAAAGAATTCTACGATATCCTAAGGAAGAATAAGAAGTTCGAATGGACTGAGAAGCATGAAAATGCTTTACAAGCCCTAAAAGAGTATATGTCCTCAGCACCAGCATTAGCAAAACCGGAAAAAGGAGATGTGTTATCCTTATATCTGGCGGTATCCTCAACCGCTGTAAGTGCTGTCCTCGTTAAGGATCACGAAGGTACACAATATCCTATCTACTATGTAAGTAAAAGTCTACTTGATGCCGAATCCAGGTACTCACACCTCGAAAAACTCATCCTTGCATTAATCATGGCATCCACGAAGTTAAGGCATTATTTTGAAACTCATACTATTATTGTTAAAACTAATTTTCCAATTAAGAATGTCCTCAGGAAACCGGATATGTCAGGGAGAATGGCTAAGTGGGCAGTGAAGCTTAGTGCCCATGATATAAGATACGAACCAAGAACAGCCATTAAATCTCAAGCACTAGCTGACTTTGTGGCTGATTTCAGTAGTGATCTACAAAAGGAAGCAGAATTGGAGGTCCAGCAGCTGGATGAGACCAAGGATCCTTGGATACTACACACCGACGGATCCTCAAATATCAAAGGCACAGGGCTAGGGATCCTACTAAAATCGCCACAGGGGGACATAATACCCCACTCCATAGCTTGTGAGTTCCAGGCAACTAACAATGAGGCTGAGTATGAAGCCTTAATTGCTGGCTTACAAATTGCTAAGGATATGGGGGTAAAGTATCTCGAAGTATATGTAGATTCATTATTGATCACCAATCACTTTAATGGATCCTATGCTGTTAAAGGTGAAAAACTAACCAAATATTTAGAGATAGTCAAAAAATTGGCACTCTCTTTTGTTTCTTTTAGCTTAACACAGGTACCAAGGGAGGATAACACGGAAGCTGATGCATTGGCCAACCTAGGATCATCCTTAAAAATTCCAGAAAATATAAGTATCCCTATCATCCACATCCTGGCTCCTGCTATTGAAAACCAAGTAACCATGGAAATAGAAGAGGATACTGCAGTAATCCCTAGTGAAGAAGCTCGATCTTATTCAGGATCATGGATCCCACCAATCATGAAATACTTGCAAAACGGAGAGATCCCAATGGGAGAAAATCCTAGAGCTTTCAGGATCAAGGTATCTCAATTTACAATCCTAAATAATATGCTATATAAACGATCCCTTGCAGGACCATATTTAAGATGTATTGAAGATCCTGAAATCAAAGAAGTATTGAGAGACTTCCACGAAGGAGATTGTGGAAACCACACTGGGGGCAGGGCATTATTCTCAAGGATCCTTAGAACAGGATACTACTGGCCAACCATGAAAAGGGATGCTGTAGAGTATGCTAAGAAATGTGATCCTTGCCAAAGACATAGCAATATCCTTCACCAACCAGCTGAATTACTACACCCCATACCATCCTCTTGGCCATTCATGAGATGGGGAATGGATATAGTTGGCAAGCTCCCTAAAGCACCTGGTGGAAAAGTATTTATGCTTGCCATGACTGACTATTTTTCCAAGTGGATAGAAGCTGAAGCCTTCGCTCAAGTCAGAGAAAAGGAAGTCATATCCTTCATTAAAAGAAACATTATAACCAGATTTGGCATCCCCTCTGAAATTATATGTGATAATGGTTCTCAATTCATTGGAAGGAGAACCACTAACTTTTGTGACAGTTGGGGAATCAAGATGATAACATCAACACCAGTTCATCCACAAGCCAATGGTCAAGCAGAATCATCCAACAAGATCATCATCAACAATCTGAAGAAGAAGCTAGGATCCAAGAAAGGGAAATGGGCAGAGGAGTTACCTTACGTGCTATGGGCTGATAGGACAACTCCCAAGAATGCCACTGGCCAAACACCTTTCTCTTTAGTATTTGGGGCAGAAGCAGTGATCCCAACAGAGATGGTGATCCCAACTGCTAGAACAAGTGCTCGTGATCCTGAAGAAAATGCTACAATCCTAGCTCAGGATTTGGATACTATTGAGGAAAACAGGGATCTAGCTAGGATAAGGATGGCAAGCTACCAACAAAGGATGGCTGGTGCCTACAACAAGAATGTCAGGATAAGGAAGTTCCAAGTCGGAGATATGGTATTAAGAAAAGCATTTCAAAATACTATTAATCCTGCTGACGGGAAGCTAGCACCAAAATGGGAAGGTCCCTACTTAATTGAAGCCGAAGCAGGAAAGGGGGCATACAGGCTGCTAACCATGGAAGGGAACTTGTTGCCAAGAGCATGGAATGCTGTTCACTTAAAGAAATATTTCATGTGAACAGGATCCTTCATGCATGTGACCCTTACATTGGAGTATCCTTGAAGGATCCCGGTGCCATTGATGATCCTTACTCTGGTAATATGCTTATCCTAAAAACTATTGCATTTTCTTACTTTTTGCCTAAGGATAAGGATCATGTATCCTTCATCCTCTACTCACAAACCATTTGAGTTATGATAGTTCAGGTATCTTCAGCAAATCGTCAAAGGCACCACAGATCCTTGGGTACAACCCCAGTTATCCTTGGGATTATCCCCAGTTTCCGCCAGCAGCGCACGATGATCCTGATATAGTTCATGTCTTTGGGATCAGTACCCATTTTCGGGGCTGGCGACCTCATCGTACTGGCTATACTTGGGATCCTACGTATAATGGTGGACGCACCATACATCCGTTCCTAAGGTTTCTAACGTTTTCACGTTAGCTAAGGTTTTGACATTTTCATGTCACTAAGTTTGGATAGTTGCCAGAAAGGGCCATACTCCAGTTTACATACGATCCTTTGGGCTTGTCCCCAGTTATCCTTTGGGCTTGTCCCCAGTGATCCTCCGGGATCATCCCCAGTTATCCTTTGGGCTTGTCCCCAGTGATCCTCCGGGATCATCCCCAGTTATCCTTTGGGCTTGTCCCCAGTGATCCTCCGGGATCATCCCCAGTTATCCTTCGGGCTTGTCCCCAGTGATCCTCCGGGATCATTCTCAGTTATCCTTTGGGCTTGTCCCCAGTTACTAACTTATCTTTTATATTGGCTTAGTCCCAAGTTATATTCCATTTTTTCAGGTTTTCGAAGTTAAACGATTAAGGATCCTTAATCCTTATTATCCATTAAAGTTTTACCTACGGTTGTTCCAATTAAAGGTTAGGATCCAAACTTGGATCCTCAGGTATGATCCTTAACTACTTTTAATTTCATTATTCATTTGAATAACCTTTAGACCTTGACAACTGAACCTATGATCCTTAAAATAAACTATCTTGGAAACTTTCGATTATAGGATATTTGATCCAGGATCATATCCTAAATTTCTTAAACATAATTTGCTCAAACTTTTCAAACAAACATGTGTCAAAACAATTGAAAATCAAAAAGGATAACAACACAAGATAAGCCAGAAAGATTAAAGTTATATTATTAAACCAAAGGATCATTAACCCTTTCAAAAAAGTTGTCAAAATTACCTACCCAAAGCTTCTACCAGCAATACGTGGCCCGTCCGCTGGGGTAGGTAAAGGGTGTCCATGATAATAGGTTCAAAAGTATTGCAGGGAAATTAAAAGGCGGCAGGATCACAACGGCTTCATCCCCCAAACAGAGGATCCCTCCACCATGTGTAATCCTACCTATTGTTCAAAGGATCCAGGATCCTTAACCCTAAAGAAACTACTGTTCAGAAATTACAGACCATAATTGTTCACAAACCATCAACCACAAACCACTACCAAAAAACCTAAAAAATTGGGCTCCGGCCTAGTCAACAATATCCATCATCGCCCAATCATGCAGCTTACTTCTCTGCTGCTCCATCTCCACCAGCATCTTCACCTTGATCTTTGCCAGCATCACCTCCCTCCAGCATTGGGATGTCCTCAGCATCATCGTCATCTTCCAATTCTGCTAGCCTTGCCTTCCAACCTTCAACATCCCACGAGCCTTTGTCAAAGGTAGGATCCTGAGCTTCCTCGGCCATCTGAAGTTGAATCTTATACATAGCAATTGCCGCGGAGACCTTAGCATCTTGGGTGATCTCCTGCTTCTCGTTATCCATATCAATCAACCTCTGAGCAGCCTCAGCCTTCATGACCCGGAGCTCCTTCTCAAGATCTCCTATCTTGAGATCCTTAAGCACGCCCATTTGTTGAAGATCAGCAATCTGGCTCTCCTGGTCCTCAACATTGCCAAGATAAGTTTCGATCTCAGCAAGTTTCTGCAAACAAGAGAATAAAGACAAGCTCAGACTCAGGTGATCCTCAAGAAAAGCAGGATACATAAAATGTGATAGGCGGATAACCTACAGGGGCAGTGATCCTTACCTCATTCACGTAATCAAGAAACTGCTGGCGAAGGAGAGGGAATCCTTGGAGTTCATCAGAAGCTTTCCTCTTTTTTCCTTTGCCCCGAATGGACGCTTTAGGAGCTGAGACTGAAGGGCTAGCAGCGGGAGCTTTCTTCTTTGAGGAAGTGACGTTGGCAAGGTCACTGATCCCAAACTTGGAGGCAGACTTAACGGACCTGGCAGACTTTCCGGCACCTACACAATTCAAAAACAAGATAAGTTCCCTTGTTAAATTAAATACTTTCACATAAAAATTATTTTCTATGAGGATACTTACTTGACATTGTGGCAGATGCAGAGGATATCTCTTGAGAATCTTGGATAATGATTTGGAAGCTTCTGACTTCAGGATTAAGCTTCTTGAAGGCTAACACTCTTTCTTTGGCAGCAGGGGTCAACTTTAAGTGAGCAACAGAGATAGCTGCAAAAAAGAAAAGACATCAGTAATCCTCATCATAAGAGACAGGACTGATAGTGATCCTTCAAGGATCCTCTACCCTACCATGAGTGGCCCATTCCTTGGGCAGATCCTTTCCATCCGGGATGGAATCCCTCTTAACAAAGAAAAATCGACGTTTCCAGTTGGTATCATTCTTGGTAACCTTGAAGATTGGATGATCCTCCCCAGCTTTCCGTTTCAACAAGTACCGGTGAGAACCAAAGGTGGTGAGATCATAAAGTTCAGCTAACTCTGACATCCCCAAATCAATCCCTTCTTGCTCGATGATCCTCTCGAAGGTATATAGAACCCTCCAGATCATCGGCATAGCCTGGATATATGAGATGCCGGCAAGAGAAAAGAAGGATTGGGTAAATGTCGGAAAAGGATATGAGTACCCGATGAGGAAAGGGGTAGCAGGAAAGGCCACCCAGGTGTCCGAAACAAAATCACTCAAAGCAGTTGGGTCAAAAGGCTTAAAAACAACATTCGCCGGGAAGCAATGGCGAATCTTGTCTATCTGGATATCGGTAAAACAGCACCTCTCCATAGGGGAATCCTTGATAATCCCCTGGCTTTTCAAGGGACTATCCTTCTTAGAGCCTTTGTGCGGTGAATTCCGAAGAAGCATGTTCGAGACAAAAAACAGAAGAAAAGCAAGAAAAAACAGAGCAAAGAAGAGAAAGAAGAAAATGATACCTGATCAAAGCCTTCGGTGACGATTATAAAGGGAGATACTTCGAATTTAAATACAAAGTGATCCTAACCCTATCTCCTATTTATAATGATGATTCGCAGGGATTGTCACATCAGTGACGTAAATATCATAACGGCTAGTCCATGTGCAACGGCTAGTAAATCGGAATCGTCCGTTAGAGATAAGCTCAAAACAAAATATAACTCATCCATTTACAATTAACTCCTTATATTTTGGGGGCAATTGTTGGGGCTGGATTTTACTATAAATGATCCTTATACGTGATCCTGACAAGTGATCCTTGTTTCTTTGGCAGATAGTGATCCTCAGCCAGACTTCAGGATCAGGATCATGGGACGATATGGTGATCCTTATACTAACGGTCATTTTCGATTACTACAATATTATTTTGCAGGAATATCTAGCAGGATATGCCCTACATATCATGATCCAGGGACGCGCTTTTACAAATATGGCAAGAGCTGAATTGAAGATGAACGTTGTGCCGGATATGGAAACATGGCTTGATCTTAGGGCAGCAATTTAGGCTAGATTATCTTTATTTCTAAAGGGGTAATGAGCTGATTAGTGGTCTATCTACCTAAAATAAGTTACCTACACATGTATAAATACCCATCTTCCTCATTCGGAAGAACACACACAACATACGACACAACTCTCAACACTTAGACACTAAGTGATCCTTGTACTCAGCTCATTATCATCCGAAGTTGTAACTACATTTTTATTATATTGAAGTTGGTGATCGGTAGTTGCCATCACCCGAGGTTTTTTATGCCGGAGATCATACATTGATCAAGGGCTTTTTCCTCGTATAAATCGTTGTGTCTTTGCATATTCATCACAGAAGTGATCCTTTACTTTCATAGCTAACCAAGCATCATACCCCGTTTACATATAGTTTGGTTACATTATCCTTGTGTGATTTTTGACCAAAACAACTTCCACGAAGGAGATTGTGGAAACCACACTGGGGGCAGGGCATTATTCTCAAGGATCCTTAGAACAGGATACTACTGGCCAACCATGAAAAGGGATGCTATAGAGTATGCTAAGAAATGTGATCCTTGCCAAAGACATAGCAATATCCTTCACCAACCAGCTGAATTACTACACCCCATACCATCCTCTTGGCCATTCATGAGATGGGGAATGGATATAGTTGGCAAGCTCCCTAAAGCACCTGGTGGAAAAGTATTTATGCTTGCCATGACTGACTATTTTTCCAAGTGGATAGAAGCTGAAGCCTTCGCTCAAGTCAGAGAAAAGGAAGTCATATCCTTCATTAAAAGAAACATTATAACTAGATTTGGCATTCCCTCTGAAATTGTATGTGATAATGGCTCCCAATTCATTGGAAGCAGAACCACTAACTTTTGTGACAGTTGGGGAATCAAGATGATCACATCAACACCAGTTCACCCACAAGCCAATGGTCAAGCAGAATCATCCAACAAGATCATCATCAACAATCTGAAGAAGAAGCTAGGATCCAAGAAAGGGAAATGGGCAGAAGAGTTACCTTATGTCCTATGGGCTGATAGGACAACTCCCAAGAATGCCACCGGTCAAACACCCTTCTCTTTAGTATTTGGGGCAGAAGCAGTGATCCCAACAGAGATGGTGATCCCAACTGCTAGAACAAGTGCTCGTGATCCTGAAGAAAATGCTACAATCCTAGCTCAGGATTTGGATACTATTGAGGAAAACAGGGATCTAGCTAGGATAAGGATGGCAAGCTACCAACAAAGGATGGCTGGTGCCTACAACAAGAATGTCAGGATAAGGAAGTTCCAAGTTGGAGATATGGTGTTGAGAAAAGCATTTCAAAATACTATCAATCCTGCTGACGGGAAGCTAGCACCAAAATGGGAAGGTCCCTACTTGATTGAAGCTGAAGCAGGAAAGGGGGCATACAGGTTGCTAACCATGGAAGGAAACTTGTTACCAAGAGCCTGGAATGCTGTTCACTTAAAGAAATATTTCATGTGAACATGATCCTTCCTGCATGTGAAGTATCCTTGAAGGATCCTGGAGATATCGGTGATCCTTATTCTGGTAATATGCTTATCCTAAAACTATTGCATTTTCTTACTTTTTGCCTAAGGATAAGGATCATGTATCCTTCATCCTCTACTCACAAACCATTTGAGTTATGATAGTTCAGGTATCTTCAGCAAATCGTCAAAGATCTCCAAAAGCACCACAGATCCTTGGGTACAACCCCAGTTATCCTTGGGATTATCCCCAGTTTCCGCCAGCAGCGCACGATGATCCTGGTATAGTTCACGTCTTTGGGACCAGTACCCACTTTCGGGGCTGACAACCTCATCGTACTGGCTATATTTAGGATCCTACGTATAATGGTGGACGCACCATACATCCGTTCCTAAGGTTTCTAACGTTTTCACGTTAGCTAAGGTTTTGACATTTTCATGTCACTAAGTTTGGATAGTTGCCAGAAAGGGCCATACTCCAGTTTACATACGATCCTTTGGGCTTGTCCCCAGTTATCCTTTGGGCTTGTCCCCAGTTATCCTATGGGCTTGTCCCCAGTGATCCTCTGGGATCATTCTCAGTTATACTTTGGGCATGTCCCCAGTTACTAATTTATCTTTTACATTGGCTTAGTCCCAAGTTATATCTCACTTTTCAGGTTTTGGAAGTCTAAACATATAAGGGTCCTTAATCCTTATTAACTACCAAAGTCTTATCTATGATTGTCTTGATTGAAGGTTAGGATCCTAACGTGGATCCTCAGGTATGATCCTTGACTATTTTTGATTATACTCTTTATCCTAACCAACCCTTATACTTCGACAACCGAACCTATGATCCTTGAACTAAAACACTTTGAGAACTTTCAATATAAGGATATTTGATCCAGGATCATATCCTAAGTTTATTAAACACTTTGTCAACTCTTGTTATTTTAACAAATATAGCAATTGAGAAATAAGAGGATTATTGAAGGATAACAACACAAGATAAGCCAGAAAAGTTAAGTTATATTATTAAACAAAAGGATCATTAACCCTTTCAAAAAGTTGTCAAAATTGCCAACCCACATTTCTACCAGCAAAACGTGGCCCGTCCACATGGGTTGGCAAAGGGTGTCCATTGTCTATGCGGTCTTAGCATTTTGCAGGAAATAAAGGCGGCAGGATCACAAAGGCTTCATCCCCCAAACAGAGGATCCCTCCACCTTTTGTAATCCTGCCTATTGTTCAAAGGATCCAGGATCCTTAACCCTAAGAAACTATTGTTCAGAGATTACAGACCATAATTGTTTCAAACATCAACAACCACAAAAAACCACTACCAATCCTAAAAAATTGGGCTCCGGCCTAGTCTCGAAATATCCATCATCGCCCAATCATGCAGCCTACACCTTCGCTGCTTCATCACCACCAGCATCTCCACCTTGATCCTTCTCAGCATCACCACCTTCCAGCATGGGGATCTCCTCAGCCTCATCCTCGTCCTCCAGGTCTGCCAGCCTTGCCTTCCAACCTTCAACATCCCACGAGCTTTTGTCAAAGGTAGGATCCTGAGCCTCCTCGGCCATCTGAAGTTGTATCTTATACATAGCAATTGCCGCGGAGACCTTAGCATCTTGGGTGATCTCCTGCTTCTCGTTATCCATATCAATCAACCTCTGAGCAGCCTCAGCCTTCATGACCCGGAGTTCTTTCTCAAGATCTCCTATCTTGAGATCCTTAAGCACGCCCATTTGTTGAAGGTCAGCAATCTGGCTCTCTTGGTCCTCAACATGGCCAAGATAGGTCTCAATCTCGGCAAGTTTCTGCAACAGGAGAAGAAAAAGATAAGCATAAGATCATATGATCCTCAAAAAAAAAAAGCAGGATATGCTAGGCGGATAACCTACAGGGGCAGTGATCCTTACCTCATTCACATAGTCAAGGAATTGCTGACGGAGGAGGGGAAATCCTTGTAGATCTTCAGTAGTCTTCCTCTTCTTCCCCTTGCCCCGGATAGATGCTTTGGGAGCTGATGCTGAAGGACTAGCAGCAGGAGCCTTCTTCTTCTTTGAAGATGTGACATTGGCAAGATCACTTATCCCAAATTTGGAAGCTGATTTGACAGACCTAGCAGACTTTCCGGCACCTACACAATCAAAAAATCAAGATAAGTTGCCTTATTAATCAAACAATCTTACATATAATTTATTTTCTATAAGGATACTTACTTGACATAGTGGCAGATGCAGAGGATACTTCTTGTGAGTCTTGGACGGTGACTTGGAAACTTCTGACCTCAGGATCAAGCTTTTTAAAAGCTAGAACTCTCTCTTTTGCAGCAGGGCTTAATTTCAGATGAGCAATGGATATAGCTGCACAAGAAATAAAAAGAGATATTAGTGATCCTCATCATATGGGACAAGGCTGACAATGATCCTTCGAGGATCCTCTACCCTACCATGAGTGGCCCATTCCTTGGGCAGATCCTTCCCATCCGGGATGGAATCCTTCTTAACAAAGAAAAACCGACGTTTCCAGTTTGTATCATTCTTGGTAACTTTGAAGATAGGGTGATCCTCCCCAGCTTTCCGTTTCAGCAGATACCGATGTGATCCAAACGTAGTAAGATCATAGAGCTCAGCTAGCTCCGCCATCCCCAGGTCAATTCCTTCCTGCTCAATGATCCTCTCGAAGGTATACAGAACCCTCCAGATCATCGGCATAGCTTGGATGTAAGAGATGCCGGTTAGAGAAAAGAAGGATTGGGTGAAGGATGGAAAAGGATATGAATACCCTATGGTGAAGGGAGTAGCAGGAAAAGCCACCCAGGTATTCGAAACAGAGTCGCTCAAAGCACTAGGATCAAAGGACTTGAAAACAACATTCGCCGGAAAGCAATGACGAATTTTATCTATGTGGGCATCAGTAAAGCAGCACCTCTCCGTAGGAGAATCCTTAATAATCCCCTGGCTTTTTAAGGGACTATCCTTCTTGGAATCCTTGTGCGGAGAATTCCGAAGCAGCATGTTTGGAACAGAAACAGGGTAGAAGCAGAAAACAGAGCAAAGAAAAATAGAGAGAAGAAGAAAGAGAAGAGTAGAATACCTGATCAATCTTCGAGTGCAGAATATAAAGGGAAGTATCTTGAATTTAAATACAAACTGATCCTCACCCTATCTCCTATTTATAATCATGATCTGCAGGATTGTCACATCTCTGACGTAATGATCACAACGGCTAGTCCGAACATAACGGCTAGTTTCTTGGAGTCGCCCGTTAGAGATAAGATCGAAACAAAATATAACTCGTTTATTTACAATTAACTCCTTATATTTTGGGGCAATTGTTAGGGCTGGATTTTTATAGGTGATCCTTACACATGATCCTAACCAGTGATCCTTGTTTCTTTGGCAGACAGTGATCCTCAGCAGAACTTCAGGATCAGGATCATGGGACATTATGGTGATCCTCATACTAACGGCCACTTCCGCTTAATACAATATTGTTTTGCAGGAACATCTAGCAGGATATACTCTAAAGACCATGATCCAGGGACGCGTCTTCACAAATATGGCAAGAGCTAAATCAGAGATAGACGTTGCACAGGATATGGAAACATGGCTTGATTCATGGGCAGCAATTTAGGCTAGATTGTCTTTATTTCTAAAGGGGTAATGAGCTGATATTTAGTCATTTTACCTAAAATAAGTCACCCACACATGTATAAATACCCATCTTCCTCATTCGGAAGAACACACACGACATACGACACAACTCTCAAACACTTAGACACTCAGTGATCCTTGTACTCAGCTCATTACTATCCGAAGTTGTAATCATATTTTTGTTATATTGAAGTTGGTGATCGGTAGTTGCCATCACCCGAGGTTTTTTATGCCGGAGATCATTCGTTGATCAAGGGCTTTTTCCTCGTATAAATCATTGTGTCTTTGCATCTTTTATCACAGAAGTGATCCTTTATTTTCATAATTAACCAAGCATCATACCCCGTTTACATAAAGTTTGGTTACATTATCCTTGTGTGATTTTTGACCAAAACAACTACCATATCGTCAATGTACACCTCCAAGGTGTCCCCCAGTTTGTCTTTAAACATCATGTTCACCAATCTCTGGTACGTTGCACCTGCATTTTTCAAACCAAAAGGCATAGCAGTATAACAGTAAATACCTGTTGGTGTCATGAAAGCAGTATCCTCCTGGTCTGAAGGTTCCATTTGGATCTGTTGGAATCCTAAGGATGCATCCATGAAGGTTAACATTTCATGACCGGCAGTGGCATCCACCATCGAGTCTATATGAGGCAGAGGGAATGGGTCTTTAGGACATGCTTTGTTCAAGTCTGTGTAATCTACACAAACTCTCCATTTCCCATTCTTCTTTTGAACCACGACCACATTTGCCAGCCACTTGGGAAATTTGACTTCCCTGATCATTTTGGACTTCGATAGTCTTTCAACCTCTTCTTGAATAATTATGTTTCGTTCCGGAGCAAACTTCCTTCTCTTTTGCTGGACAGGCTTGAAAGACCTGTCAATTCCAAGCTTGTGAGTGATAATATCTTTGGATATGCCTGTCATATCCTCATGCTTCCATGCAAACGTTGACATCCTGCATTTCAAAAAGTTAATTAATTGTTCTTCAATATCCTGAGGGATATTGGTTCCCACGAGCACCGAAATATCGGGATTATCCTGGTCTAGGATAATTTTCTTCACATCCTGCTCCGGATCCTCCACGATATCCTGGGCCCGCGTCTTTAATTGCTATGTTGCACTAGGTTTGGTTGAGGATTTCATCAAGGATGAGTAGCATTCTTTCGCCTCCTGCTGATCACTATCAACTTTGACAACTCCCCAAGGGGTAGGTATCTTGATGCATTGGTGATATGTTGATGGCACGGCCTTCATATCGTGAATCCACGGTCTTCCCAGTATGATGTTATAGCAGGATAGAGAATCCATCACACAGAAACGTTGTATCGAGTTGACTCCTTCAACGTATACTGGCAACTTTATCTCTCCCACTGTGTTTCTAGCCTCTCCACTGAACCCAACAAGCACGGTAGACTTTGAAGTGATATCCATTGGAGATACATTCATTCTCTTCAGAGTTTCTAGTTGGATTATGTTGACGGAGCTGCCATTATCAACCAGTATCCTGCGTACAAAATGGTTAGCCACATGTAACGTTATTACCAGAGCATCATGGTGAGGATCCTGGACAGTATCCATGTCATCTGCATCAAAGGTGATCACTTTGTTAGTTGTGAGGGTAGTCATCCTGACAGGTTTGTCTCCCCTTTTGGCCTTAGCTTCCTTTGCATGTCTCTTTGCTGCCGAATACGAAGTCCCACAAATGTCGGATCCTCCCGAAATGAAGTTGATTATCTTGGCATCCGCGGGAGGTAATGCTGCTCGCTCAGGATCCTTCTCAGTATCCTGACCTTTATTCTTCTTTCTTCCTAAGAGATTTTTCAGATATCCCTTGCTTAGAAGATAGCTTATTTCTATCCTTAGAGCAATGCAATCCTCAGTTACATGTCCGAAATCTTCGTGGAAAGCACACCATTTTGACTTATCTTTCCAGTCAGCCTTTTGTTGATTCTTTCGAGGCCACCTAGCCTTGTCTCTTAGACCCTGCATGGCATACATCAATTCGGGAATGTTAATAGAAAAGCAATATTCAGACAACTCAGGATACTCTTCAGGATCCTCATCTTCGACAGCATTCACTCTCTAGTTTTCATTTCTACCATATGGCTTAGGCCGATATGACTTGAATGAGGATTCTGACTTCCTGTTAGTTGACTCATAAGTGTTAGATGAGTTCATCCTTTCTTGCATCTTCCTGTCATCCTCCAGACGGATATATCTCAAAGCCCTGTTACGAGCTTCGTCGAGATTCCTGCAGGGATTCATTACAAGATCCTGATAAAACTGAGAATCCTTTTGTAATCCCATCTTGAAAGCTTGCACAGCTGTTGCAACATCAAGATGTGGGATATCCAAGGATTCTCGACTAAATTTGTTCACATAATCCCTCAAGGATTCCTGAGGCCCTTGAGTTATCCTGTGAAGATCACTGGTTAGTTTCTCAAAACTCCGACTACAAGAAAATTGACTGTTAAATAAATTAACCAAATGAGCAAACGAAGTAATTGAGTGAGGAGGAACGTTTAACAGCCATTTTAAGGCTGAATCCTGTTAGAGTAGAACCAAATCCCTTGCACAAGCACGCTTCCTTGAGCTCCGGAGGGATAGGGTTAATCTCCATTCTTTCCCTATACTGAGCAATATGCTCCTCAGGATCCGTAGTTCCGTCGTAAAGCTTCATGTTGGGGGTTTGAAATCTCTTTGGGATCTCAGCATCACAGATAGGATGTGCAAAACGAGATATCTTATGGTTGTCTTGGGACACTTCCGGGATCGGCTGGACCGCCCAAGGTACACTAGATATCATGTCCTTCAACTTTTGAAGTTCCCTAGTAAGTGCTGATGTCGCACCTGTATCCTGCAAAGATCCACTATTGTTAGTAGCATGAGTATTATTATTATTTGACACGTTACCCGTTGGAGGATTTTGCCCATATCCTGAAGCATATCCTGAGCTCCTCATGGTTGACATCCTGACCGAGGAGGGTATTTCAGGAGTATGATTCTGAGGAAGACTGGGCACAATATTCCCCCTGTTATCCTCAGTATACACAGCTGAACTAAAGTTCAACGCTCTGGGGTGTAATGGAGTGACATTATCCTCAGCAGATCTGCTCGAGCCAGACTTCAGGAGTTGTATTTCCCTTAAAAGCATTTGGTTTGTTTCCTGTTGCTGCCTCATTTATTCCTGCACACTTCCAAATAAAGTAAGAATTTCATCATTAGAAGCTAGAACGGGAGCAGATTCCTGAACACTGCGGGTAGGGATAATATCCTGAGGTCGTGAAGAGGCTGGCGTCCTTGGAGGAGGTGGTGGAAGCACCAAACCAGTAGTAGCAGAAGTCATAGCAGACATAGTAGAGGAACTCATGTTTGATCTTGAGGCCGTTATGGACAATGTGGCAAAAAGTTTTGAAAATAGAAAACTGATTGGCGATTTGACAAAAATTTTTAGTAAATAGAGCACCACTTGCCCCACGGTGGGCGCCAAATTGTTTTGGTCAAAAATTACCGAAGCAATTAAGTGATCAAATTAGTTAAGTGAGGTAGTGTGCTAAGAGAATGTGTTCAAAAATATGTTAATTGAGTTATTTGCAAAAACAGTTATAGGATACGGCTCAGGATATAGAGTCATATATGTGATCAAACAATGAGCAAAAAAGTAAAGTAAATAACACGAGATGTACGAGGAAAGCCCTTGATCAATCTAGATCGCCGGCATAAAACCTCGGGAGCTGACAATCGCAGCTGCCTTATTCTTCTATTGCTTCAAATATCAGGATACAGTGCAGGATGTGGTACGGATCGACTAAGTGTTACAACGAAATTTGAATACAAGTGTGCTGTTTGCAATGAGCTAGAAAGTGAAAGTATGCGAGAGTGTCAGTGGAGATTGTGTGCCTTAAACTGATCCGCCCCCATCTATTTATAGTAAAGATAAAATAACAAACTATCGTAAACTTCCGGGATCCACCGAATATTCCTTCATCGAACGTTGTAGACCTGGTCTTTCGGGCTCAACGTCTCTCCTTCAACAAACTCGTCCGAGTCCTGAGGAGAAGAAGTCCTCTTGACCGTTAGCAAGTCTCAGCCTTTAACCTGCACGTGGTTAATTAATAAACCTCAGGATATCGCCCAAGTTGTTAGCAATATCCTCTTCCAGCATCCTGGTCACAAATAAACAAACAAAGGCAGGATATTGGTCAGGATATGTATGCTTAGAAAATGAGCCATAACAATGATTATGAACGCGGCTCAGGTCTTCATGGCAGGTGATGAAGCGTCGTCCCGACGGCTAACTAGACGAGCAAAATTAAACCGAGGCCAAGAATGTAATTTACTATTTTTTCCGCGTGTTTTTATATGGATTTGAAAATGAATTTTATAATGAATTTGATATATTTTTTGTTTTAAATATATAGCCGCCCATGATAAACTAGTAGCCGATTATTTTGCCGATGAACCCGTGTACACAGACGAGATGTTTCGACGTCGGTTCCGCATGAGTCATCGACATGTTTTACGTATCGCAGGCGACATGGCCCAGTCTGATCCGTTTTTTACACTGCGATACGACGCTAGGGGGCAAAGGGGTTTCACTAATTTACAAAAATGTACGTCGGCCATTCGCCAACTGGCATACGGTTACGCACCCGATGCATTAGACGAGTATTTAAGGATGTCCGAAAGAACCGCACGTCTATGTTTGCACAAGTTTTGTGAATGGGTTGTCAAATTATATAACAAGAGATACCTATGGAGACCGAACGCAAATGACATTCAAAAATTATATCAAGCACACGAACAGAGATATGGTTTGCCAGGAATGCTCGGGAGCATTGATTGCATGCATTGGTCGTGGCAGAACTGCCCAACTGCCTGGCAAGGTCAGTATATTAGGGGAGATCATGGACATCCGACTATTATTGTAGAGGTTGTTACGTCAGAGGATCTCTGGATCTGGCATGCTTTTTTTGGTCTACCTGGTTCGCTCAATGACCTTAACATCATATATCAGTCACATATTTTAACGATGTAGTGGCGGGAACAGGTCCAGACACAAGTTTTACGGTTTCGGGGGTGGAATACAGGCGAGGTTACCACCTAGCAGATGGAATATACCCAACGTAACTATTCCGCACCCGACAGACGAAAAAAGAAAAAAAATTTGCGAAGTATCAAGAGGGTGCGAGAAAAGATATTGAACGGGCTTTTGGTGTTCTACAAAAAAATGGCATATCATTGAACATCCAGCACGTTCGGCTACACCAAAGAGGTTACGACACATTATGTACACTTGTATCATCCTTCATAACATGGTTATTGAAGACGAAGGTAGAGCGATATGTGAGTACGACGAAAACGCGTCTACCTGAAATTATGTTCCAGTTAGTTTAGAACAACAAGATTTGAACATGTTCTCTCTACGTAACGAGTACACACATCATAATCTACAAGCGGACTTGGTAGAGTACATTTGAAACAACGCTCAAAACGAACCAGACGACCACATGCAGGACGAAGACTAGTAGCTTTTTTTTAATATATTAGGATTTTTTTAATTTTATGTTTTTTTAGTCTATGTTTTTTAAGTCTATGTTTTTTTTAAGTTTATGTATTGTTTTTTAATATTAATGAAAATATTTTGTTAATTTATTTGTTAAATGTTAAAAAAAAGTGGAAGATTAAAAAAAATAAAAAATAAAAAAGTGGTGGGGTAGGATCATCTAGGATCATCCTCTCATTTCCACTAAATTTAGGGGATGGATCATCCTTGGGAGGACTATGATGTGGCGCCTAGGTGGCGGATCATCCTCCAAGGGAGGATGGGCACCATACCATGTAGCCTAATAGTTAGTTCCGTCCTGATACATATGGATGATAATGGGTTAGGTTTGGGCCAGGTATTGATAATCTTAAACCCGTACATGATTGTAAAGCTGTCTCATACCCCGGTCCAATACCTATCGGATATAGGCATGCCCGCAGGAATCTGGTATACCCATTAGTTTTTTTTTATAAAATACCTGATGAGATTTCAATACATTTTCTTCTTAACATTCTAATTTTTACATAACTTTATATTATTAATAACTACAACTAGTTAAGATATAATATATTACATACATATTTATCACAACAAAAGTTTAAAATATCTAAAATATGTAAATATCATGATGGCATAAATTTCAAAAGATAACTTCATATTTGTAATATATAAATATAGGTAGAGGATCCTGTACATTAATCTAAAAGTGTGAGAAGGGTGAGAGATATTGTGATGATGACATATGTCCTCAATCTAAATTATTTCAAAAGGGTAAACAAGTAATTTTCTTATTGATTTAATTAATTGATAACTTTCCATAACCGCCACCCTTAATTATAGGAATATAAATTAAGAACAATCTACGAATTTGTGTTTTCTCGTTTAGAACTGTATAGTGTTACATAGTGTTATATGGTGTTATATAGTGTTATATGGTGTTATATGGTGTTATATAGTGTTATATGATGGATGTATAGTGTTATATAGTGTTATATGGTGTTATATGGTATTATATGGTGTTATATAGAGTTATATAGTGTTATGTAGTGTTATAGTGTTATATTTGTCTAATAGCATGTCTATGATAGATGTATAGTGTTATATATTGTTATATAGTGTTACATAGTGTTATATGGTGTTATATGGTGTTACATAGTGTTATACGGTGTTATATAGTGTTATATGATGGATGTATAGTGTTATATATTTGTTGTAGCAGTTACATACTTCTGGATTTTTTAGAATGTCCGAATTTTAAAATAAGTTTAAAATTGAATCGCTAGAATTTATGAGTGAATCGCTAGAATTTAGGAGATGTTACCTAATTTGAAACATATACAAAGACACTATTACCCCTACAATTTTCAAATCAGTCCAAATAATTAAAACACAATTTATAATTTGGTCCCTATTGATCTCAACCATTAGATCAAAGATCATCATCATCATCATACTCAGTAAATCCCACCAATAGCAAAGCTAAGGTAGGGTCTGAGGAGGGTAGATGTAGACAGTCTTACCTCTACCCCGTAGGAATAGAGAGGCTGCTTCCAGTGAGACCCCCGACTCGATTGTAGTTTTGTATCAAGCCTTCGACCTAAGACACATAACACTCAAACAATCGGGACACAGACTGATTGGTGCATGTACCCCGTGTCTTTCAGCTATCAACGTCACCACATGATGCATGGTTTCATGTATACCCAGCCTGAATGTTTCGGATTTGAAGTATACCCATCGGGCTCAAGTATTCCAACAAGGATGGCATTACAGAACTGTAATGTTCATGTCCATTATGTGGTGACGAGGACGAAACGATTGAGGCATCTGTTTATCTCTTGCAGGTTGGCACAAAGGGTATGGGATGAGGTGGGTCGATGGGTGAGGGTTCATGGCATGTTTCTGCTGGAAAGAAAAGATACATGCTTGAGGTTTGGCTAAGTTGAAAAAAGATAATATATGCAGTTATGCAAACAGTTGTATGGTGTATATGTAGGTGTCGAAACAGCTATCAAAGATCTAATGGTTTAAAACACTTCTCGTACTTTTGAATTAATGTACACTATCCCTCAGTGGCGGAACTAGAACATCAACTCAGGGGTATCCCAATTTTTTTTTATCGTGCAATTATACAATATTAAAAAAAACATGCCGCCCAATTGCCCAAATCAATAATCATTCAATTTTGGGCTATTATTTACTTATTTGGGCTTAGCAAATGTGTTATTATTTACTTATTTGGGCTTACCTAATGCGTTATTATTTACTTATTTGGGCTTACCAACATCTTATTATTTTGTAAAAAAAATTTTGAGGGGTGTCCTCGTACTTGTTCAGGGGTGTCCTATGTATAAAAATCGAAAAAAATAAAAAAATTAACACTGCTAGTAAAAACTTGAGCCGTAGCCCGGGCTACGTCCCACATAACTAAAGTTCCGCCCCTGCTATCCCTACCCTATAAATATAAATAATATCATAAACATATATATCTCAAAAGAACAAATTGTTTCCCAAGTAGTGAAGCCATTTGAATGAAACACTACTAAACATGGGTTAAGGGGAAAAACAATTAAAAATATAAACTTTTGGGCATATGTTTCGGGTATATAGTTTCAGGTAATGAGGTTAGGCATGATCTAATCTTATGTCCGTCCCATACCCACTAAATTTTTTTTCTCAATCATATACACGGTCCCATACCCATCGGGTTCACGTATACCCAGCCTGAATGTTTCGGATTTGGAGTATACCCATCGGGCTCAAGTATTCCAACAAGGATGGCATTACAGAACTGTAATGTTCATGTCCATTATGTGGTGACGAGGACGAAACGATTGAGGCATCTTTTTATCTCTTGCAGGTTCGCACAAAGGGTATGGGATGAGGTGGGTCGATGGGTGAGGGTTCATGGCATGTTTCTGCTGGAAAGAAAAGATACATGCTTGAGGTTTGGCTAAGTTGAAAAAAGATAGTATATGCAGTTATGCAAACAGTTGTATGGTGTATATGTAGGTGTTGAAACAATGCAGTTTTTAATAATAAGCAGCCTCGATGAGATCAAAATTTTGAGCTACATTTAATTCAAAAGTAGAGCTAAAGTTGCAGGTCTTTCATGGGAACAATAGAGGTTGTTTAATGCTTCTTCTTTAGGTGTGTAAGGAATTTAGAGTGGGTAGGATGCTATGTTTGTTCCATTCACTGTATCTTTTATTTCCGTGTATCTTGTAAGTTGGTGTGGGTTAACTGTTGTTAACCTTTGGCTATATATAAACAAATGACGATTTTGTTTGTGGTTCAAAAAAAGTTAATAACATGAATACAAGCAGGACCATGTACAAGGATACCTAGAATTATCTACAAAACTTCACATTATGGTTAATGATGATGTCCATGTGAACATAGGTAACTTTGACTTTTCCATAATTAAAGTCAACTTTTGACTTTATTGGGTTTCTTAATTGGGTTAAGATTTTAATACAAAGGTATGTTGTTTTTGATTTTACGTAATGTTGATACTTTGTTGGTTAGAACATGCGAAGTGGTTATGGTGAATAATGCCTCACCTTTGGGCGTTGTCCGTCACGTGTCGTCCTAGTCAGCCAAGGGGCGTTTTGAAGAAATGGGCGTAGTGGGATAATGCCCCCATCCTTGGGCGTTGTTCGACACATGGCACTCCCATAATTACCCAATTATTATTTTTTTAATTATTAAAACAAATAATATTCAACTAAAACAGTGATTGGACAATGGTTTTCATCTTGGGCGTGGAAAATACAACGCCAAACAGCCAAAATTAAAAAAAAAAAAAAAAAAAACCGCCCCGTGGGGCCATGGCCGGGCGTTTTCAGGCTTAAAAACGCCCCATAATTTAACGACTACGCACGGTTTTAGTATGCTTGTATTTGAATAGTGGTGACTTTTGCATGATTGTTCTACTTTTTTGGTGAATGATAACGCTTAGTCTCATAGGAAATTAATGTGTTCTTGAAACATTCACCACGACAAGACTTCAAATTTTGTTGTTCAAAATGTACTTCTTTACTACGTTTATATTTATTTTCAACCTAATTTAGAATCAGGGTCATCTACGTTATGTACGTTTTAGCTCAACTTGCATCTTTAATCGTGACCAGCTCCTCATTATAACCGATATTATACGGGTTGGTAACATATGTTAATAATCGTAACACGGGAACCAATTATGAGTATAGTAGTAATTACATATGTGTAATTTATTAAATCAATAGATTCATAAGAAATATTTTCTTTATACAACCCGTGTAACACACGGGAACTTAAACTAGTATACTTATTGTTGGTACAACCGGTCCTACACTTATATACTAGAAGGGTATCCGCGTAATGCAGCGAAGGACATAGATATTGCTAGGGTGTGAATGGTTCGCCTGGTTCGATTATTAACCTTAATTGTCAGTTAGTCTATTTTATTGATCAATTCATTTTTGATTAACCAATTCGGTTTATTCGGTAATACTGTCGATTTTTGGTTCGATATTTAAATTTGATTAATAGCGAAAATCAAACTTGGGCTAAAACTTTTGCTTCGAAATACATGAAATGGATGTATAAATACATGAAATGAAGGCATAAAATATCAAATACATGAACCGGAGGTATAAAAGCTAGAAATATATGAAAATATGAATGGTTCGATTAATTTTGGTTAAACGAAGGTAAAAAAAATAAGATAACTGGCTTTTGGTTGATTTGGTTTTCAGTTAATTCAGTTTTTGGTTGATTTCTATTCGGTTTTGTCTTTTTTCGGTACTCACCCATAAACATTATTAATCACGTAACATATCAAATTTTTTAATTAAAAAAACTATAGCAATACTATATTCAAGTTAAAGAGAATTAAATATTCATTTTTGTGGTGTAATAATACAAAAAAAAATTATTAACGTGCAGAAAACTTATGATTGTTTAAAAATCATAGGATAGTTAGTTATTTATAAGGAAGATAAACTGTAACTACTAATTAATTAACCAGAATTTGGTTTGTCAGACTAATTTACCCTCATTTTTAGAGTTATACCTTCACTTTTTTGTATTTTAAATGTCCTTCCCGAACGCGTTATAATATAGTATAGATACTCCGGTTATAAAATAAAAGGTTATATAAGGCTCCCACTAATCCCACACCCTAATAATCTTATTTTCACACTCTTAAATATAAACGGCCCATATAAGGTTATAAGTCTCGTATACAAGAATGTTGCACAAAATTTTAAGAAAGGGATTTTTTTGTTCGTTATATGCGGGTCGTATACAAGCGTATACGACTAATATAATGTTATACGGCCCAAAGTTGAATTTTTGACGTGTTTTTTATCAGTTTTTGAGGATTATATATATATGAGTAGGAGTTGGGTAGAAAGTGTGTTTTTCTTAGAAAGTCTAGGAAGTAATAAGAACGCGACATGTGGCATTGAAGGATTTTAACTAAGAGGGCATTTGTGTAATTTGAATATTATTTTAATTATGGATTATATTATTAGGATAACTAACTAATTAGAAAATTATGGAAACTAAATATCTCATTTAATTCAAACTGACAGTTTCAATTTAAATCATACAACATCTTTTCAGCAATGATTTTTGATGCAGGATTTCTTATTTTCTTGACATTGTGTTTTACCAGCAAACAGACTAATCGGCATTGTGTTTTACCAGCAAACAGACACGCTGTGTTTTAACAGAAAACAGATTTCTTGACGCTATGTTTTAACAGCAAGCAGATTGCTGGAGGATTCTTGACATTGTGTTTTAACAGCAAGCATATTTCTTGAAGCTGTGTTTTAACAAGCAGAATTCTTGACGTTGTGTTTTAACAGCAAGCAGATTTCTCGGCATTGTGTTTTAACATCAAGCAGATTTCTTGACGCTGTGTTTTAACAGCAAGCAGATTTCTCGGCGCTGTGTTTTAACAGCAGCAGATTTCTTGACGTAACAGTAGCAGATTTCTTGACGCTGTGTTTTAGCAGCAGCAGATTTCTTGACGCTGTGTTTTAACAGCAGCAGATTTCTTGACGCCGTGTTTTACTATCATGCTTTTTGAATATCTTCCCTATAATGTGAAATACAACACCTTTTAAACAAAAACGTAACGACAAAGACACCGTTCAAGTTCTCGTATAACACACTTGGATAAACAGTGTTTATAGCTGAAAAAACAAAGTTATGAAATCTAGACTTGAAAATATACAAAAAACACACCTTTCCCAGTCGATTCCTTCTTTTAAGGTTTTTTTTGGGATAGATCAGAGTGTAATTATTCTCCATTGTTTTCAGTATTCTTGAATCTTGTTCCTATAAAAGAAATCACAAAAAAAAACACATTGATGATCAATAATCGAGATCTAAAACACAATTATCAAGTTAAAAAGCATCTTACGCTTGTATTGGAGTCCATATTTCTTATCTACATCCATGGATTCAAGCTAATTTTGGTATGATTTAGGTTTAACAGAAGTGGGTTTTTTTGGAGATAGAGAGAGAGAGATAGAGAGAGAGAATCACATGAATAATGGAGAGAGAGAGGGAAAATCGTAGATTAGAAGGGGTGGGGGTTTGATTGACGGTACATTGACAAAATTGCCCCTAGTCTTTTAAAACAATAAATTAACTAAACTAAAAAATTACAAGATTGCCATTGACTTCATCTCAACCATTAAACACACCCATTGGATGGCCCAGATCGCTTCCTAGACTTTCTAGGAAAAACACACTTTCCGCAGGATCCCTACTCACATATATATATATATAGGGTGGGGTTCGGCTACAAAGTCCATTTTTCCTACAAAGTGTACAAAGTCATAAAACACCACAATTTCAGCCATAAAACACACTCAAAACCCGCAAATAACAGAGTGAAGATCACTAAAACACAATATCCAAACCTTAAGAGTCCATAAAAATTCAAACACACCATCGTAGAACTATGAATATAAAACACAACATGATAATCAACATAAAACACACTAATATTATCATTCGATAATCAAAGCCTTATCATCCAAAACACAACACAAAACCCACAAATATGGTGTTTTAGTAATCTCCACTTTATTATTTATGAGTTTTGAGTGTGTTTTACGACTGAAATCGTGATGTTTTATGACTTTTTACACTTTGTAGGAAAAATAGACTTTGTAGCCAACTCCCACCATATATATATATATATATATATATATATATATATATATATATATATTGGGGAAGGTTCATTGGGGAACACTAAAAAAGTGGGGAACAGCGGGGAACCGACCCAAACGAACTCCGATTGGACTCATTCCAGCGGCGTTGGAACCGGCTCGTCAAACCCTAACTAAGATCTTTTAACCCTAAACCCAAAATCCTAACTCCTAAACTCTAAACCCTAAAGCTAAAAATAAGGCTAAAACCTAAGCTAAACCGTAAAATCTAAACTATAAACCCTAAAAGCTAAACCCTAAAGGCTAAACCTAAAGCTAAACCCTAAAGCTAAACACTAAAACTAAACCCTAAAGCTTAACCCTAAACCCTAAAACCAAACCCTACAGCTAAACCCTAGAGCTAAACCCTAAAGCTAAACCCTAAAAGCCAAACCCTAATATATTTAGGGTTTAGGGGTTATGATTTAGGGTTTAGGGTTAAGAGATCTTAGTTAGGGTTCGATGAGTCGGTGCTAATGCCGCTGGAATGAGTCCAATCGGAGTTCGTTTGAGTCGGTTCCCCACTGTTCCCCACTTTTTTAGTGTTCCCTAATGAACCTTACACTATATATATGGGCCGTATAACCTTATACGACCCATATATATTTAAATAACTGTTTTTTTGTAAATTTATAAAATCGAAAACATATAAGTGTTGAATATTTTCGACTTTATTATGGAAAGAGAATATCTCACGATATCATATGTTGTGTGTTATTTAGATATGTCGGATTATGTTATGAGTTTGTAATATGTCAGATTATGTTACATGTTTGTAATGTGTCGGATTATCTTAAGAGTTAGTAATATGTCGTTGATTATGTTACGAGTTTGTAATATGTCGCCGATTAGGATAAACTAACAGCACAACATGTGCATAAGATAACAATCTTCAAACAACACAAAATAAAGATAAACAAAATAACAATCTTGCACATGCGTTCATGAGGGCGATGTCTCTATCTGTTATTATTACATAGGGCACCATAGCACTATCCACTAAATCTTTCAACCTTTATAACACCCACGTGAAATAGGGCTCCATAGCAATGTCCACTAAATCTTTCAACCTCTGTAACACCATGTGAAGTATTCCTCTCGTTCGTTGGTTATGAACGCATGAGCAATGCAAAAAGAGAGGTATGTAGGTGTGACACCAATAATCTTGACAAGGGGTATTTTGTACTGGTTTATCTTGTAGGTGGAGTCTATAAGCAACACATGCGGGAAGACACACCACAACATGTTCGACTTCGGGTGGATAAAGAAAACATCTTGTAGCCTTCCGTCATTTTCAGATGTTCGGTGGAAGAAAACAAACCCAATTTTGTTCAGTCGGTTAAAAAGAATCTACAATGGAGTCTCGCTGACTTGCTCCCTCCGGCCCACTTTCGCTGCGCATTGTATATTGTAGTTCTTGCTGAGACATTTTCGAGGTTTTGTTTTTTAATAGTTGAAAGAATGTCTCATGGTCACATGTTCTGATGAGTCAACTGCTCCATCGTCCTCTCTTCCACCGGAGTCAACTTCATTAGAGATGGATGTCCCTCGTGATACAGAATGGGTTCATGACTGTGCTTAGCTTTGTCAACCCTTAGAGTCCAAACTCTTAACCTCTTTCTGTATATCCTGGTCAGTTGAAACTCACAACCGGTTGGATCCGCTACATCTGACCATGGTTGTTTGGGCTTGCGGTGGCTGCCACAATCGCACATAAGCCATATTTTTACGGGCTGGTGGCTAGGGCCTTTCTCGTAGTTCATGTGTTTAATGACTATGGTGTACCCGTTGTCGCGTCCGATGGCTCTACACCAGTTAATCAAATCGTCCATGCTATCAAACTTCTGACGAAACACTTTGGGGTTATAAAATGGTTCTACTAAACGTACAACAAATAAACATATAAATAAATGTTATACCTGGTCAGTTTTAAACTCATTAGGTTCATCATCACCTTTACCGTCGGACGACGGTCCTCCACTTCCGGACAGGGATTCTCCACGATCAGACGGCGATGGATCACTACCGTCATAGTCACAAACCCAAAATCGTTGAGAATTAAACCATGATGGTTACCCTGATAGGCATCCAAAGCCAGCCCACGGATCTTGACTGGCATAAGACACAAAACTTAGATCGAATAGAAGATTTAAATCACACAACCCTAAATTGTTATTTTGATTCAAATCATGTCGTCTTATTCGACTCACTAGCCGAGTCACCACCGAAAAAATAATTGTCGCCCCAAAACGACATTGATAGCGTAATATAACTTTAACAGAGAGAGAATATAGAAGAAATTAATAGAAGTTGAATGAAAATGAATAAGATTATAGTCGTTTATATAGTAAGTTTTTACGGAATATTACGTCTTTTCAAATTATTAACGCACGAATCGAGGAATATTACGTCGAATCAAGTAACTCGCACGAGAATCGAGGAATATTACATCGAGTCGCACGCGTACCAAGGAATATTACGTTGAATCTCACGTGTATCAAAGAATATTACGTCAAATCAACAAATAAAAAAAACAATAAAAAACTTGATATATACGGGTCATATAACGTTATACGACCTGTATACAAGGGTCGTAAACAACATATACGAGCATCCCTAAATCTTATTTTCACACCATGTATACGGGCAGTATAACATTATAAACATTATACAGTATAATGTTATACGGCTATATAAATGGTGTGAAAATAAAATTTAGAGGTGTGATTTTGTTTGAACATTTATATATTCAGATTTTAAGAAGATAAAAGGCACTATGAAATGACAAAACATGTGACAAAACATGTGACTAGAAACCCCCAACTGCATCCAACTGCATGCGTCTCCATCAAACATGTGTAATCAACTTTATAGGGACAATTATCACAACAAAGTGGAAAATTTCTCTACACCATTCACTTCAAAATAGACATGTGAACAAAATGGACTTGTGTTTTCTTACATCATTCAAGAATCCTGTGACGATTTATCCCTTTTTTCTGAAGTTTAAAATATTATTTCTATACCGTAAATGTAACCCTTCTCCAGTTTTACCTAACACTGCTCGTCCTTTATCTGTAATCTCCCTCCCTCCCTCTTTCTCCCTCTCTTTATATAGTAGATACATATATATACATGTAGATATAACAACATTATTTAGAAAAAAGTTGTGATTTTTTCACATTTTGGAGTGTTTCTTGATGTGTGTTCTTGTCTTTGATATCATCATATGTTGTTTACCCACCATGGTGTTGTGTTTTTCAGATAATTTTCAGATGTTGGTATTGCTTACTTTGATGGTTGATCACAACATGTTTAATGTTTTGCTTAAGTGGGTTTTGAAAATTATGTTCTTTTTCTTACATAAACTATCAACTTGTAAAGTAGTAAACTCAGATAGATACCCATAATTATTTACTAATTTTTTTGGTCACAAGCTTTACTTCATTGTTCTCACCCCTTGCTTACATAAAACCTGTTAACAGAGTTTATTAATAACTATTAGTTATTATTTCATTTAGTTTCAAGTCTGTTTGTTGGGTGGTTATTCTATTGTAATTTGAATAATAGTATATTTGTTTACATTTTATCATTTTCATTAGCATGTTACCTTTTATCATTTGTTAGTTAGCTTTATACTCTTTACACAAAAATAGTGTTCACCATTACAATTTTCAGTTTCTATGAATTTTTTCAAAACCATGTCATGTTTATAGAAAACTTATGTATTTTATGATGATTTTTTTTTTTTTTTGCATATCAGGGTACACGAAACCGGCTTGTTTGTTAGAGAAATGCCTATGAATTTGGTTTGGGCATTGGTAGTTTTGGTGGTTAATTTCAGTGGATGTTTTACTGAAGGAATGAACAATACCAGTGTTTCTACAAGACCGGATGTCGTAAATGTTGCGTCTATATTGACATTTGATTCCATCATTGGAAAAGTGGCGAAAATAGCTTTACAGGCTGCAATTGAAGATGTTAATTCTGATCCAACTATACTTAAAGGAACCAAGTTGAAAATAACTTTTCATGACTCCAATTACAGTGGGTTCCTAAGTATGATGGCAGGTAAATCTTTTACACATTAGCTTTGTTTATAATATTATTGGTGTTTGTATGCGATTTTAAAGAAGAAGAATGTAGGTTTTGTGTTTCTAGTTAGACCTGGATAACTTTCTGAATTGTGTATGAGTTCACTTTAAGATCTAAGTATTTCGTAGGTATTCAAAATCAATAATCGGATAAGACAGAAAGATTTTTGCAAAGAATGAAGATGTTCTTTTTTGTGGAAAACGAAGTTGTTGATTCGTTTGTTAAACGGGCCATATGAGTTTATATAGGGGTCAAACCATCACAATGATCGGGACGAAACGTTGCAACTCTTCATGAAAAGAGTATAATACAAGGCCGTTATAACTGTCGACTGTTGGACAGTTATAATAGCTTTGTGTTGCAATTAGTGGCCACCATTTTCCATGCAACTTTTCACCAATCATAAATCCAAAGCAACTCCTCCCCCCCCCCCCCTAAGTAAATCCAATTATACTAAAATGACATTAATTACACTAAAATGACCAACAAAAAGGAGTTGACTAATTTCTCAAAGTAATCTGAAATCATTAATCATCTTGTGGACTTTAATTTGTTTCTGTTAACAGCTTTACAAGTCATGGAGACAGAAGCCGTGGCCTTAATCGGCCCCCAAAGCTCGGTTTTAGCTCATGTGATTTCCCATGTGGCGAACGAGCTTCAAGTTCCTCTTCTGTCATTCACAGCTACTGATCCGACATTATCTTCACTTCAATATCCGTTCTTTGTCCGTACAACTCACAGTGATCTTTATCAAATGGCTGCCATAGCAGACATAGTTGAATACTATGAATGGAGACATGTTATAGCAATTTACATAGATGATGATCACGGCAGAAATGGAATAATATCATTAGGCGATCGGTTAGCAGCTAGAGGATGTAAGATCTCCCATAAAGCGCCTATCAGCCCCCAAGCCACCAAAACCGATATAAGCGATGTTTTGGTTCAAGTTGCGTTAATGGAGTCAAGAGTTCTTGTTGTCCACACTTATGCCAATTCGGGATTAGATATACTTGAAGTGGCTAAAAGTCTTCAAATGTTGGATAATGGGTATGTTTGGATTGCTACAAACTGGCTCTCTACCAATATTGACATTAGTTCGCCGCTTCCTTTGAATACAATAGATGTTATGCAAGGGTTTATCACACTGAGATCATACACAAAAGAATCAAATCTCACAAGAAAGTTCGCTTCTGAGTGGCGAAACTTAACCACATTTGGATTAAGTACTTACTGTTTATATGCATACGACACGGTTTGGCTGCTCGCTCGTGCGCTTGACGCTTACTTCGATCATGGTGGAAACATGTCATTTTCAAAAGATATTCGGTTGAACGTGCTAAAGGGAGAAATCTTGAAGCTTAATTCTTTAAGCATCTTTAATGGTGGAAACTTATTGCTTCAAGATATCTTAAAGGTTAAAATGAAAGGATTAACTGGAGTTGTAGAGTATACTTCTGACAAAGATTTGGTTTTTCCGGCTTATGAGGTTCTTAATGTGATTGGTACAGGCGTTAGAAAAATCGGGTATTGGTCAAATTCTTCGGGTTTGTCATCTATTCCTCCAGAAACAGTCAACATGGATCCACTTCACCAATCAAGTTCTTCTGAAGCATTGCACGATGTGATTTGGCCCGGTCCTACAATGAAAAAACCGCGTGGATGGGTATTTCCTGAGAATGGGAGACAGATGGTAATCGGTGTTCCACATCGAGTGAGTTATACAGAATTTGTGGGACAGTCGGAGGACACTAATGCTTTCAAAGGATACTGCATTGATGTTTTTACGTCTGCTGTTAACTTACTGCCGTATGCTGTTCCTTATAAGTTTCAATCCTATGGAGATGGTGTCAAGAACCCAAGCAACACCAAGCTCGTGAGCTCGATAGACGCTGGTGTGAGTATTTCCTTTTGGTTACTTATCTCTTACTAGTCAAACGGGTAAAATGTTTCGAAAATGAAAGATAAGCTTAAAAGAAAACCTGTCAAATTGGTCAAACATACCATAAGTCACTCATCTTATATTTTCAAGAGTAAAGTAGACGGATAGTCCCTGTGATTTTCCAAAATTTTGGATTTGGTCCCTATCTTTCTAAACTATGTGGATGGTCCCTGTGGTTTGCACTTTGTCACGCATTTAGTCCTCAACCAACAATTCTAAAGGTTTCAGGAGGTCCAAGTTAGAGACTAAATGTGTTACAAAGTGCAAACTACAAGGATAATCCATGTACTTTTGGCATAAGTTGGGGACTAAGTGCGTTACAAAGTGTAAACCACCGGGACCATCCGTGTACTTTTGGAAAGCTAGAGACCAAATCCAAAATTTTGGAAAACCACCGGGACTATCCATGTACTTTCCTCGATTTTCAATGTATAAAACATCCTGAAAATATGTGTTAGTAATCATATTTGGCACACTAGTTATTTACAAAGAAAATTACAATGTTTAGACCGAAAGTGTTCAAGGTCAACCCGGCCCGTTTTGACCCGTTACCCAATCAACCCATCATGTCCTTTTCTTGCTACCTCTAAGTACATTTTCTTGTTAAATGCTCTTGAAATTTTACAAATATAATGCAGGTTTTTGACGCTGCGGTGGGAGACATTGCTATAACTACTAATCGGACACAACTAGCAGATTTTTCGCAACCATTTATTGAATCTGGGCTTGTTGTAGTGGCACCTGTTACGAGATCAAAGTCTAGTACTTGGGCTTTCCTTAGACCGTTCTCTCCTTTAATGTGGTGTGTTTCAGGGATTTTTTTCATAGTTGTTGGAGTTGTTGTTTGGACTCTAGAACATCGTATAAACGATGAATTTCGTGGTCCTCCTAAGAAACAGATTGTCACAGTTCTATGGTAAGTGTCTTTCTATTTTTGTTCTACAGACTGCACGAAGACTACATAAAATTGTTGTCTTTTTTTCCATACATCACCAAATGCGTGATCCAACCTCGTTACCTCAGAGGCTGTTTGGATTTGCATGTTAAATAATCAGCTTTAAATGTTTAAACATGCTAGGGGCGGCAATTCTTGACCCGTATTAAAAACAGGTTCGTGTCGACTAACACGGCCCATTTAAAAATTTTGGTCGGTTCGGGTTGACCCGTATTAAAAACAGGTCGGGTTCGGGTTGACCCATTAACCCGTTTAAGTGTTTAGAAAAAAAAAATGTATATTTTTGTTTTTGTTTTTCCCGTTTCCATTTTGCACGGTTAGTCATAATAATGTTAGTTTTGGCACACTATATATTCACTTGTCACACTCATACTCACCAGTGGCGTTTCTGAGAATTCACGTACCCTGTTCGAGCTCGAAAAATGTGCCCATATGCTTTAACGAAAATTGTTTTTTATTTTTATTTTTTAAAATCATATTAGTATTGGGTTGGGCCCAATAAACCTAATGTTAAGTTGGGTAAATTATAAAGTATAAAAAGGTATTTGATAATGGGCCTCTATGTTGGATTTGTATGTGTTTAATTTTTTTTTTAAATAACATATATATCGAATTTTTTTTTAAATCCCGTGCCCCTCAAAATCACGGGCCTTGTGCGGAAGTCTTCCCCGCACACCATAAAAGCCGCCCCTGATACTCACCATTAAATTGTTTATTAATAAACTCGCTTAAAACCCAACAACTCGCTTATAAATAGTCAACACGTATGACTCGTTTAAAATACAGGTTAAATGGGTCGTGTTCGGGTCAAATATTTGACACAAATAACAATATTAGTCAGGTTTGGGTTGCACATTTCAACCCACTAACTCATCAACCCGAAACGATTGACACCCCTACAGATTATGCACATCTAAGGACATTGATCACATCCTTGTCTTTCGTTATTTGCAGGTTTAGCTTTTCAACTATGTTTTCCTCCCACAGTAAGTATTTCCGTCGTTTTTATAAAAAAAAAAACTTAATTCTTTACGATGATATTGAACCTTTTTTACTTAACTAATCACATGATCTATTTCATTCTTGAATATCATCACTTAAAGTATCTTTTGTAGAATGGAACAGAATGTTGTATGATGTTGGTTTATGCAGGAGAAAACACACTGAGCGCTCTGGGTCGTATGGTTCTAATTCTATGGTTATTTGTGGTTCTGATAATAAATTCAAGCTATACTGCTAATTTGACCTCAATCTTGACGGTTCAAAAACTTTATTCGCCTATCAAAGGAATAGATAGTTTAATGGCAAGCAAAGATCCCATTGGGTACCCAGAAAACTCATTCGTCCGTAATTATCTAATAGCTGAATATGGCATTCATGAAGATCGATTAATTCCTCTGTCGTTGCCTGAAGACTTTGAAAAGGCGTTAAAGGCGGGTCCAAATCATGGTGGTGTTGCTGCAGTTGTTGATGAGCGCGCATACCTTGAACTGTTTCTTTCAACCAGGTGTGATTTCAGCATTGTTGGTCAAGAATTCACCAAAAATGGATGGGGATTTGTAAGTACAAAGTTTTCATTGATACTTTATCTTTACCTTTGCATTACTTCTTGCTAACATTGACTTTTCTGGTCAGATGTAGGAGTTTCCGTTACCATTAAAATACAAATATTACTTTGAAAAACATTATAATCAAAACTTGAATCATAACAACACCAAATATTTGACCTTGGAAGTCAAACATCCACTTTCTGCCAGAAAGATTTGACTTCTAAAGTCAACCTGAATTATTTTCAATCTTACTTCATCGCAGGCCTTCCCACGGGACTCTCCTTTAGCAGCCGATCTGTCAACAGCTATTCTAAAACTATCGGAAAACGGCGAGCTGCAAAGGATCCATGACAAATGGTTACTGAGAAGCGCGTGCAGCTCACAAGGAACAAAATTTGAAGTTGACCAGCTCGAATTCGCAAGCTTTCAAGGCCTGTTTTTTATATTTGGAATGGCTTGTTTTCTTGTGCTTATCATATACATTGCACTAACAATACGCCAATTTTACAAACACTATCCGGACCTTTCTGAGACAACTGGAAGAAGCATCCAGTCGGGACCCATTAAAACATTCATTTCGTTTGTTGATGAAAAAGAAGAGACGACAAAAGCGCGTTCAAAGAGAAAGTTTTCAGAAGGAAGTTCAAGCACGACGTATGCAAATAATGCTGCGATGCAGAACTATAATAGCAACAGGACGTACGCATCTAATGCATCGTTACAGAACTATAATGGCAGCAGGATAGATATGTCAGTGGACACCCTCAAATGATCAAAATGTTGTAATGTCAGTCATATGTGTACCATAGCAGATAACCTAAAGTTCCACATTTAGATTAATCTCATAGTTTTATGGTTGATCCAAACCCTAGACATGTTACTTTATATATAAAAGATTTGCATCAATTTGCATAGAGTTGATCATATTTGTTCACTTCAACCAGTTAAACGTACTTATAAATTTACACCAATATCCACCTTAGAACTAGAACTCTTGGGGAGGAACACCTTTACGGTTTTACTACACACCTTGACACCGCTAGCTACTTTTAAGACAAATATTTATCCAGGTGAAGACATGGTCAACCAAGTCAAACCTCTAAATCTGCTGTAAAAGTTGTTACATACATATACAGCCTAACTCTTTTTAAATCAAAAAACCTTTTACTTTAATTTTGGTTTAATTTATCTTTTGAAACTGCTTTAATAATTTTCTAAAAACATCATACTGTACGTTACATCCGTAATACCCGAAGTTTTATCTGTTTATAAAGTGATGAATCAATGATTTTATTAATGATCAAGAACTTAATAACACGTTCCGTTGTAGTCTAGTTGGTCAGGATACTCGGCTCTCACCCGAGAGACCCGGGTTCAAGTCCCGGCAACGGAATTTAATTTTTCAATATTTTTAGTTTTGACCTTCTCTAGTGAATTAGTTATAATTACTTAATTAGTGTTGATGTTAAAAGAAAAAAAAAAACAGAAATGCAAAATAAAAATTTGGAATAATATATCATGTTATTTATGAAAAATGTTAAATGAAAATTTTTAACCATATTAGATAATATATGATGTGTATCCTCTATACTATATAATAAAAGAAACCTGATTTTGGACACATGTCATTCATTGAAGATGTCTACATTTGTAATTTTCTACCTTTTCATACTTAATATTATTATTTATCAAATTGACACTTTTTTATTTAGTTTACCCTTATTTTATATTTTATTTAATTTACCCTTGTCTCATGTTCGTGGTCATCTATAAACCGTGTTTTAAAGGAGACCGACATCAAAATTGAAGTACAACTCTTATATATGTATTTTATTTTTGAAATAACAACATGGTTATATCCTTCTGACTTTTCAACATTTTTATATATCCGTTTCATGGTATTTTATGTTTTTATTCAAAATAATAAATTAAAAATTATTACTTGTGGCATTAGGCTAAACGGTATGGAACCGTCGCCATGTTCGTCCTCCAACTTCGCCGCCACATCACCACCGTCCTCCCACGCCGCCGCCCCTCTGTCCCCCTCCGTCCCGTCCTCCCCGTCGGAGTTAAGCCGTTTGCGACGGACCAAAACATGTGGGCCCCCTTGGTGACGCCCGTCCTCCCACGCCGCCCCCCTCGGTCTTGCTCCGACGACGGCTTCTTCTCCGGCACCATACCGAGCAGTCTTAAAACCATGACCATCGACCAAGTAATTGTAAAAATCATTTAAAAAAACAGACGAAAAGGATGTATCTATCTATCTACTATAATAAAAGAAACCTAATTTTAGACACATGTCATTCATTGAAGATGCCTGCATTTATAATTTCCTACCTTTTCATAGTTAATATTATTATTTACCAAATTGACACTTTTTTTTAAATTTAGTTTGTACTTATCTTTTCCGTTCAAATGGGACAGAAGTAAAATTATTGGATTTCACATTTGTAATTAGTTATTTTTTTATTAAGATGCTATCGTTTTATTTGCTCATGTTCAAAATGATCAGAAAAAAAAAAACTCAGTTATTTTTGTTTCTAGGAAATCATAATCCCTTTATTTGATTCAATCATTCTAGAAGTTTTAAAACTAAAATATAATCTATCGTAATCAAATTCACATTTCAAAACCCTCAAAATTCAACCATTCAATAATCACAATTACTCACACGTGTAAGCCCATATATAATCTAACCTACTTTTAATAAAGGATTTCAATTAATTCTATGTGAAATTTATAAAGACTTTTTGTTATACACTTAATTTCATATATAATCTAATCTAACCTTTAATAATGTATATATATGTGGACGCTCGGAGAGCAAAAGTGAAATTGCACTAATTTTAACGTTATTTCACAAAATTTGTGAAAATAACGTTAAAAGCGGCGGACGGTTAATCATGCATCATCATCATGTGGTGGCGTTGATAGCAGAAAGACAAAAGGGAACATGCACTAATCGGCCTTTGTCCCGATTGCTAAGTGTTATGTGCCTTATGTCCAAAGCTTGATGCAAAACTACTATCGAGTCGGGGGTCTTACTGAAAGCAGCCTCTACATCTTACTCTCCTCAGACCCTACCTTAGCTTTGCTATTTGTGGGATTTACTGAGTATGATGATGATGATGATTTAGTATATATAATTAGATTTATTAAACCCGTATAATACACGGGGTTTAAAAAGATATAATTTTTTTATGATTTAGTTTATAAAATTACATTTATCCAACCCGTGTAATATACAAGGTTACAAAATTACATTTATTTAACTCGTGTAATACACAGTGTTTTTAAAGATATAACTTTTTTTATTATTTAGTATATATAATTAGATTTATTCAACCCATACAATACACGGGTTTTTATTATTTGGTATAAAATTACATTTACTCAGTACAATACATGAGGTTCTTAGAGATATATTTTTTTTTTATTATTTAATATATAAAATTACATTTGTTCAACCCGTATAATAAACGAGATTTTTAAAGAATAATTGTTTGAATTTAGTATATAAAATTACATTTATTCAACCCGTGTAATACACGGGTTCTAATCTAGTGTTATATATATGAAAAAAAAAACATGTGTTTTAAAGATATACTATGTTATGGTCCTGTTTATTTTAACAGGTTTAATAAATATAATTTTATATACTTCCTAATAAAAAAAAAGTTATGTTTTTAAAAAAACATATATTTCACAAGCTAATTAAAAAAATCTCACGACACGTATCATCGTTAATATATGCTTTGGTCAAAAGTTTGTTCCCATTTTTGAATTTCCCTTAAAAGAACCGGAATATTTACACTAGAGTGGCAGTTAAACGGGTAAAAAGTTGTCTCGCAACCCCCTTATGAATAGCAAATTCGATCCTACTAAAAACAAAGAAATTGTTGTGCATGACCCTCTACAATCTATTCAGGAAATAGATGGCTTTTAGGAGCAAGAAAACCAAATGTGTCAAAGGCAAAGGAAATGAAGGCATATTGGTTCTCAACACAATTTTTTTCTTGCTTAGCAACTTTCCCTGATTATGCCTTCAAATTCATTTTCCCTGAGGCTAATAAGAAGGGACACTCCCATAGGCGTGTTTCCCACCTACCCATATATGTTTTGATTCAACAATTGTGTATTATGTTTAATAATTTAACGAATATAATTTTGAAGTTAGTGATATTTTGAGATTTAAATACAAGTCTTTTTAGTAGAAAAAAGTTAGTTTATTGGGAAATTCATAATTGATTTTGTATTGAATTATTTTATATTGAACTAGGTTATAACCTCGTGTATTACACAGGTTTAATAAATAATTTTATATACTAAATAATAAAATAATATATCTTTAAAACCCTCCTTTATTACACGAGTTGAATAAATGTAATTTTATATATTATATATTAAATATTAAACTAATGGACTGAAATAGTGATTTTTAAACTAATGGATTGAAATTGTTACGAAAGTGAAACCACAGGGACTGAAATCGCAGTTTTTAAACTAATGGACTGAAATAGTGATTTTTGACAAACCACAGGGACGAAAACAGTAATTAACTGTTTTAGAAAAACATCATACTGTTTATAAAATGTGAGTTTTTGACGTTACATCCGTAATACCCGAAGTTATTATCTGTTTGTAAAGTGACAAATCAATGATTTTATTAATAATTAAGATCCTAATAACACGTTCCGTTGTAGTCTAGTTGGTTAGGATACTCGGCTCTCACCCGAGAGACCCGGGTTCAAGTCTCGGCAACGGAAATTAATTTTTCATTATTTTTTGTTTTGAGAAAAAAAACAGAAATGCAAAATAAAAACTTGGAAGAAGAAGAATATATCATGTTATATATGAAAAAAAAATGTTAAATGAAAATTTTTAACCATATTAGATAGATGGGGAAGTTTATACAGAACACTAAATATTGCGAGAACATGAAGAACAAAATGAATCACTCATTTTTTCAATCCTAAAAATCTAAAAAGTAAATGAAAATATTATAAATGTAAAACTTATTGTTTCTCATACTAGAATTTAAAATAAAATATGAAAAATCTTCAGTTTTTAAATAACCTACACACATGTAGGTTATGTGTAGGCTAAATTACCTACATGTATGTAGACTATGTTTAGGGAAAAATATATGGCTTTTTATGTATATATAATACACATATTAATGTAAGAAACATAAGATTTAAGAAATATGAACCTTAAATCCCAAAATTTAGTGATTTAGAGTTATTTCTTTTTTTTCGCAATAATTAGTGTTTTGTAATGATAGTTATTCTTAGATAATGGGTATATGATATGTATCATGTTATATATATGAAAAAAACACATGTTTTAAAGATATATTATGTTAGGGTCTCGTGTATTTAAACGGGTTTAATAAATATAATTTTATATACTTCGTAATAAAAAAAAGTTATGTTTTTTAAAAAACCATGTATTTCACAAGCTAATTAAAAAAATCTCACGGCACGTATCATCGTTAATATATGCTTTGGTAAAAAGTTTGTTCCCATTTTGAATTTCCCTTAAGAACCAGAATGTTTGTAGTAGAGTGTGACCTAAACGTCCTTGGCCTTATAGCCTAGTTGCATCTTAGGGGTGGAATAAGACTTTGGAACCAATTGGTTGTTCGATTCCCACAAAGGGGGTTTTCCCATATTTATTGGGTTTCCTCCTGAATTGGTGTATAGACATTATGCCTAGTGGAGATGGATATGATCAGGGCCGTCTCCGAAAATTACAAAAAAAAAATTTGGCCCTGTGCAAGATAAAAAATTTAGGCCCTATTCATTAATCCATTATGTTTCTTTATTGATTTGAGTCAAGTCATTAATCCATTACACAATAAAATAGTTGGGTTTATGAATTTGGTTGACAAAAACAGTTAGTATTTAACGTTTTTGGTTCATAAATTAATTAACAAAAGTTATTTTTATAATAATAAACCAGCCTAATTTATTAAAATCATTAATAATAATAATAATAATAGTGCACTGCAATTGCAATTCAGATTATATTAATTTATTTATGCCCTGAATGGGCTTCAGGGCCCAACCATGAAACCAAAAAAATATGAAAAAAACAGGTTTCGAACCGGAGACTTGAAGACTTAAATTTTAAAAGGGAAACGCAGAACCCATCCGACTACAACAAGCACGTTGCTTTCATTCTGACTATAAACATTTTATATATAAACAAAACGAAAAAAATTATGGGCCCTAAAAGTTTTTGGGCCCTGCTCGGTTGCACGCCCTGCACACCCTTTGGGCCGGGCCTGGATATGATCGGGTGGTTTCGCTGGTGGCACGATGATACTCCAGTGGTTCGTCAGTGATCCAAATTTGCCGTTCACAAAAAAAAAGAGTGTCAGCTAAACGGGTAAAAAGTTGCCTCGCAACCCCATTTTAAATAGCAAATTCAATCCTACTAAAAACAAAGAAATCGTTGTGCATGACTCTCTGCATGTTCAGGAAACATATAGCTTTTAGGAGCAAGGGAACCAAATATGTCAAATGCAAAGGCAATGAACGCATATTGGTTCTCAACACAAATTTTTCATGTTTAGAAACTTTTCCTGATTATGCCTTCAATATAGTTTGGCTAGCCACGAACCCATTTCCTCTGAGGGTAATAAGAAGGGACACTCCCATAGACATATTTTCCACCTACCCATATATGTTTTGATTTTTGTGTATTATGTTTAATAATTTTAATGAAGTTAGTGATATTTTGAGATTTAAATAAAAGTTTTTTTAGTAGAAAAAATTAGCTTATTGGGAAATTCATAATTGATTTTGTATTGAATTATTTATATTGAATTTATTTCGTTAACGATATAAAAACTATTAATACTTAAAGAATAAGTATTCGTGTAATTAAATATGGCAAAGAAGTCAAGAAACAAAAACTGAAATGAGTTCATAACTTTTTTTTATTATATAGTATAGATAGATATAGACGAGATTTATTGCACCCAAGTGTATAGTCCAGTCGGTTAAAGGGCTGAGGCTTTTGTCACAATATACGAGATTACTTTACTAACAAGTTTTAATGATATCAAAAGATGTTAAAGATTTGGAAGTAATTCTAATGATAACATATTTGGGTAGAAACCAGAGGTTAGAGGTTTTAGAAATAACTGTACGGAGTTGGTTCTGGTACAAACCATATTTATCCTACAAACTGTAAGAAGAGATCCTAGCACTTAAAAAAGTCAAATAAATAATTATTGTTTGTTAGTATATTTATAGGGAATTCAATATAATTAATATTATTTAGTATATTATTTTATCATTTCTCTATAATTATTTGGATGACATGTGACACTTTTTAAATGACTCTTATAATTTGTATGCAAAATATAGTTTATAGTTTGTATGCAAAATATAGTTTGTATTTAATGATACTCTATTTTATAACTTTAAAATTATCTTCTTATGTTAAATTTCTAAGTAAAGAGAAGGTGGTTTGTATAAGACAAAATGATTAAGATTACGAAAACAACACTTTAAATTTTAAAATACCATAGATACCAAAACCGTCTATGTTTCAACAAAGAAAAATTTAAAAAAAGGTACGTGGACCATGGTACAGCCGAGAAACACCGGATAAAACCCTTTGTCAGTTACAAGCCTCCATGTGCAGGTCCAGCTACAGCTAAGGGTATCATCTTCAGTCCCCACACACACAGATAACATAACTTAACATACACACACAAACACTTCCATCTTCTTCTTCTTCTTCTTCAAAACACACTCTCACAAAACCAACCATGACTCGTTCCTTCAGATTCCTCTCATCCAACACCACCTCATCTTCCTCACTCGACCAACCAGTAGCACAACCACCACAAGCCGTCGCCATGGAGTCCGATTTCGTCGTCATCCTTGCCGCTCTCCTCTGCGCTCTAATCTGCGTCCTCGGCCTCTTCTCCGTCGCTCGCTGCGCCTGGCTCCGCCGCGGATCCACCGACACTCGCCGTAACCCTAACCTCACGGCGGCTAACAAAGGAATCAAGAAAAAAATCCTCCAAACTCTCCCGAAATTCGTATATAACAAAGACAACAACAGATGTGAAAGCGCAGGAAAGTCGTTTACAGATTGTGCGATCTGTTTGACGGAGTACGCAGACGGAGACGAGATCCGTGTGTTGCCGCAGTGCGGACACGGATTCCACGTCGGATGTATTGATATGTGGCTTAATTCGCATTCTTCGTGTCCCTCGTGTAGACAGATTTTAGCGGTTTCGAGGTGCCGGAAGTGCGGCGAGTTTCCGGCGGTTTTCGCCGGTCAAAGCTCGAGTTCAACGGAACGTAAAGATAGACAACATGATAATGTTAATAGCTCGTGTTCTAGTGATTATTTACCGTGATTTGCAACAGAAAGTGATCCGTGATGCGGAAAAAAGCAGTGTGAATAATCATGTTCGTGAATTTGTCTTGTAGCTATAAAGTCATCACTGAGCGCTTTAAGTTAGTGGCAAGCAGAATTCATATTGCAAAAGCATGGATCTGGTACAGTATCTAGAAATCTGTTTATAATCGTTTTCAGTTGTTGTTCGAAAATAGAATATGATGATCTGAAGCTTGATTTACAGTCTCCAATTTGGCAATTTCATCATTTGTTAGGCAAATGTTTTATCTTTTTTTTTCTTTTTGAGATGAAGGCTTTGTGATCTCCAAACATTCACAATGGAAGCGTTGTATATACGTGAGTTTGTTAGTTATATTATAAGAAATGATTTTGAACAATTTTGAGTGGTGGGAAGAGAAGGGTTGAGTTATTCTAAAATAAGAAGTGTAAAGAGCATTCACATAAGGGCTGTTCAGGAATCGAGCGGAGCTTTGCTCGTGTTTGGCTCGTTTACAAATTGAACCGAGTGGAGCGGTTCATTTAAAACCGAGCATCAAATCAAGCGAGCATTTCTCGAGCAGTAAAAATTCCGAGATAGCGTCGAACGAAGTTTGAGCGATTTGGATAACCGTGTCACCCAATTTAAGTTTGCTGAGAGAGATAGTGATAATGTTGGGTCTCAAGTTTTTATGTCTTTAAAAACATGCACATTTCATGGCATAATATTTTTCTTATGAATAACAATGTTGTGGCTGACGAGGCGATGATCATATTGCACGAACAATTAAGTTGAGCGCAGGAGACGATCGACTTAGGGTAACGACATGAAACATTGAGGCGATGAACAGACTGTCGTTTATTGGTTTAGGGTTTAACTTTTAGTTTTGATTTTAATTATTCATTGGCGTGGTTGGGCTAGTACGTATCGATATAGTTGTAAATTTGTATATAGATGACCAAAATCTAATAGATTCATACATATAAAACTATAAATTTAATTTATATTTAAGTATATATGTATGTATAAGTGTGTATAGATATAGGTGTATGTGTGTATATATATGTATAATTTATATTTGAGTATATATATGTGTAGGGTGCCGCCAAAATAGAAACCATCCACAGTTGTAAGAACCGCGAGAACCACTCTCAACCAATCAGAATAAGGGGTATTTTAGTCATTTACTCTAAATGTCAAATCTCTATCTCTCTTGTATTTAAAGTCTCCAGACTTTTGTCATATCTCAATATCATCTCTCTTAATTTTGAAAAACTCTCCTCTCTCTTAAAATCCTTCATCCCTACCATTATACTAAACTAATTGCAGAGAATTCACCACTAACCTCTCTTCACACCATAACCCACCACCATATTTCATCATCTCCGATCCCCCTCTATAAACCCCCCAACACCCCTTGTTCTCGATTTAACGGTCGGCCAACACCCGCCACAAGACTCCATCCCGTCAGATCTTTCTCTCTCTACTTGCTCCCTTACCGGAATCCGATGTTATCTAGGTGGTGGTGGTCGCTACAGATTGGTGTCAGTGGTGGTGTTTGGCAGAGTTGGGCGACAGAGTTGGTGGTGGTGGCGTTGCGTGAAGGGCGGTTGTGTTGGTGGGTCACCCACACCTATGACAGCGACGGTGGTGGTGGGCCACCCACACCTGTGACGGCAGCCCCCACGTTTCTCCAGCGACGTTGGTGAAGGTTGCCGGTGAGGATTAATGGTGACGGTGGTGGGTTTTTTACGGCGACGATGGTGTTCCTTGATTCTGATTGTGTAAGTTGTTTTGAAACAAATTATGATTTGTGTTTTCTTTGATTCTGATTTGTGTGAGTTGTTTTTGAACATAAATTATGATTTGGGGTTTTGAGATTTTTGTCAGTGATAGTTTTTTGGACGGAAATTATGAATTGTGTGATAATTTCTCTGTATAGAAAAAATGATTTGGGGTTTTGGGGTTTTGGGGTTTTGAGATTTTTGGCAGTGATAGTTAATCTCTCTAGAAAAAAATGGAGGGTGTTTGATCTGTATTCTTGATTCTCTGGTGATTTTGAAAGGTGAACTATGTGGGTTTGATGTGTTGAATTTTGGGGCGGTGATGATGCAAAAAAAAAAAAAAAAAAAAAAAAAAAAAAAACCGCATATTTTGATGACGATGACACGACAAGGATGGTGGAGGATAGGTTTTTGAACCTGCAACCCCACTTTGCAGCCTTTGATTATCGGAAAATCTGAGCCCAAACCACGTTTTTTTCAAGAATCCACTCGTTGTTTTGATTTTTGTTTGTTGGGTTTTTATATTTTTTTGAGACGTCGATGATAATAGCAATCTATCTGAGACACACACCGAGTTGCGATTTTCTAGGTGCGTTCGTTTTGTGTAAAAAACTTTTAGAAAAAAAAATATGTTAAAACCGTAAACTTTTTTAACGTAGAACGTAAACTTTTTAACGTAAAAGTTAAAACCGTAAACTTTTTAACGTAAAACGTAAACTTTTTAATGTAAAAACATAAAGATTTTAACGTAAAACGTAAATTTTTTAACGTAAAACGTTTACCGTAAAACGTAAAAAACGTAAAATGTAAAACGTAAAAAGTTTAACGTAAAACGTAAACATTTTAACGTAAAAAGTAAAACGTAAATTTTTTAGCGTAAAACGTAAAACGTAAATTTTTTAACGTAGAACGTAAACTTTTTAACGTAAAAGTTAAAACCGTAAACTTTTTAACGTAAAACGTAAACTTTTTAATGTAAAACGTAAAGTTTTTTAACGCAAAACGTAAAACGTAAAAACGTAAAAACGTAAAACGTAAAAAGTTTAACGTAAAACGTAAACTTTTTAACTTAAAACGTAAACTTTTTAACGTAAAACGTAAAACGTAAGTTTTTTAACGTAAAATGTAAACTTTTTAACGTAAAACGTAAACTTTTTAACGTAAAACTTTTTTTTATGTAAATTGTAAAACGTAAAAAACGGCGCGTTGAAAAAACGACGCGTGAAAAAGCCGGTCGTAAAAACGGCACGTTAAAAAACAATGCGTGAAAAAGTCGTGCGTAAAAACGTAAAACGTAAAAACGTAAAACGTAAGAAGTTTAAGGTAAACGTAAAACGTAAAACGTAAAAATCTGTAAAAAAATATGAATTTGAAAATGCTTAATAAAAAAATTATGTTTAAAAAATAAAAACTAATACAATAATACAAAAAGGTAATAAAAAAACAATAAAGACGAAAAGACAAAATAGAGTAATTTTACTAAAATACCCTTTTAGATTAAAATATTAAAGACATAATAAGACAAAAAATACTTAATATTATTTTTAAATACTTTTAATATCATCCATCCATCTTCTTGATCTAATGGTTAGAAAGTGGTTCTCATGGTTCTTACAATTAGAGGTGGTTTTCATTTTAGCGGTTCCATATATGTGTTTATACATGTTTATAGATGTATGTACATATGTATATGTATATATATACTAATTAAAATAATAATTCGAGCCGAGCGGACCTTTGCTCATGCTTGGCTTGTTTACAAACCGAACCGAGCAGAGCGGCTCGTTTACAACCGAGCGTCAAATCAAACCAGCGTTTTCCGAGCAATTTCCGAACGAGCGTCGAGCGAGCGACGGGCGGCGAGCTATTTGAACGGCCCTAATTCACATCCATTGCATCATTTTTTCACCCTAAATTACACTAAAATACATTACATTTTCTCTCTCCTTTTCAATTAAACTTTTTTATGTAAATTGTAAAACGTAAAAAACGAGGCGTGAAAAAGCCGGTCGTAAAATCGGCGCGTTAAAAAACGATGCGTGAAAAAGCAGTGCGTAAAAACGTAAAACGTAAAAAGTTTAACGTAAAACGTAAAAATCTGTAAAAAATCTGAATTTGAAAATGTTTAATAAAAAATTATGTTTAAAAAATAAAAACTAATAATACAAAAAAGTAATAAAAAACATTAAAGACAAAACAGAGTAATTTTACTAAAATACCCTTTTGGATTAAAATATTAAAGACATAATAAGACAAAAAATACTTAATATTATTTTTAAATACTTTCAATCTCATCCATCCATCTTCTTGATCTAATGGCTAGAAAGTGGTTCTCATAGTTCTTACAATTTGAGGTGGTTCTCATTTTAGCAGTCCCCTATATGTGTATATACATGTTTATAGATGTATGTGTATATGTATATGTAAATATATATATTAATTAAAATAATAATTCGAGCCGAACCGAGCCGAGCGGACCTTTGCTCATGCTTGGCTTGTTTACAAACTGAACTGAGCAGAGCGGCTCGTTTACAACCGAGCGTTAAATCAAACGAGCATTTTCCGAGCAATTTCCGAACGAGCGTCGAGCGAGCGACGAGGGGCGAGCGATTTGAACGGCCCTAATTCACATCCATTCCATCATTTTTTCACCCTAAATTACACTAAAATACATTACATTTTCTCTTTCCTTTTCAATTAAATAATATTCTTTATACCTTTATCATTATATTTTTCTCTCTTCTACTCACAACCACTTTAAAAATATATTAAAAAATTATAGCGGGTGAACAGTGTCCCCTCAAATATACAGATGAACAGTAACATTTTCTCTCTACTCCACTCACAACCACTTTTTATACTCATTATATTATAAGAACTCCACTCACACGATTTGGTGGAATGGATGTTAATGCTCTAAAAGACACTATAGAGTGACAAGTGTCCCATAACAAATCAAGTGGAAAGGGTAATTTTGTCAAAGAGAATAAAAAGATTATGCACATGCATGTCACATGCTATTTCCCTTCTATTTTTTAAATGTCCATAACTTTTTATACGTCATTTGTTTTTAAAAATATTATACCATAAAATCGAGTTTTTTTATCATTAATATGAGTACCATATTGTTATATTTAGAAAAAAATTCGAAAACTCAGTTGCGTATTACACAATGGACATAACAGATAAAAGACACAATGGACATAAAGTAAAACACAATAACTATTAAACTAAAAACACAATGAAAAGTGGACCAAAAACACAACCGATGACAACAAATAAAAGACATATTGGACATCACATAAACACAATGAATATCAAACTAAAAATACAATGGAAAGTAGACTAAAAACACAATCGATAACAACAGATAAAAGATACAATGGACATAACATAAAACACAATAAGCATCAAACTAAAAACACAATGAAAAGTAGACCAAAAACACAATCCATGACAACAGATAAAAAACACAATGAACATAAAGTAAAACACAATAAGTGAAGTTGACTTTAAATAGATTTTAACACCGGGGGTAATATTATAGCGTTTTTCAATAGTTGAGGGGTAAGACAGCAAGATTTTCTTGTTAGGGGTAAAATTGCCAATTGTATCTAACCTCAGGGGTAAAATTGCAGTTTACTCTAACAATAATTATTATTCTCATGATAAATGATTTAGAATTTGGATGAATAGAAAAACGAAATAACCTAACTATAACTGAAAATTTTGAATTAAAATAAGTGAATAAATTATGCATAAGCAATTATATTAACCGAGCCAAACCTACAATTATTAAATTTAAAATGGAACAACTAAGTTAACTAAACCTACGTTATGTGTAAATAGCCGGATTGATCGACCTACATTAAAAGCAACTTTTATGCTCTTTTGTAATTAAGATGTTATATATCTCGGAAATTTGTTACAATTTTTTATGCATAACGTATTAGTTGTCGTGTATTGTCCTTTATAAGTTAAAACTAGGAATAACACCCGCGCGTGTTGCGGCGCGGGTATATTATAAACATCGAATCAATTAGTCCAAACGTTATGCGATAAGTTAACCATATGAAAACACATGTTTCAACGTATCCAAGTGAACTCTATGTAACTTATATAAACATTGCGATTGGATAAAAGGGTAAAGTAAATCGAGTTTATAATGTACAATCATAACGTATTATGTGTGACCCGACTCGTACATAGAAAACGTAACGAATATAAAAGAAAAAACTAACACGTGTATGTGACCCAAATCGTACATTGGAAACGTAACAGGTATAAAAGAAAAAATTGACACGTAAAATCAAAAGAGATTAATTAGAGCTTTTGAAAAAAGAAAAAGATGAAACCACAATTTGACTCCCCTCGGTTCGAAACAAAATTCCGAAACATCCATAATATAAGCACGAAAACATATTATATTTGACATGACTCGTTTCCCAAAAAACTTACGTTGAATCGTAGACTAACTCTAATTTATACCAAAACGTACATTAAAATATGCACGTAAATGGTTTTTTAAAAGAAAATGTATTATATTTGAGCTAACTCGCTTTCGAAAAAAGTTTACGTCAAAACGTAGAGCAAATCAAATTTATACCGAAACGTACATAAAAATATGCACGTAAATAATTTGTTTTTAAGTAAAGAAAGTATAGGGTAAACTCGAAACAAATTATTAGTAAAAAAAAACCTTAATATATTAAAGACCTTCGTAAAACCGTTCCAAATAGCACCAATACCACACCGCTGCCAACGACCACCAACATCAGAAAAGGTCGTAAAAACGTTGAACCACACACGCTCGTTGTGGCGTGTTAATGCGAAGAAATTAGACCGAAACGTAGAAACGTAGAAAAAAACAACTAAATCGATTTACGACCCGCATATTGCTATGAATCTATCAAACAGGAAAAATTGACGCGTTGCGACGGGCCTGTCAAACGGGAAAGCACAGCCAAAAAAACGTTGAACCCCACATGCACGTTGCGGCGTGTTAACTCACAAAATTTAAAACGAAACGTAAAACGAAAAACTTGCGAAAGATGAAAATTATGGGGTTAGGAAGTTGAAAAAAAAAATGTTAGGGTTAAATTGTTAAAGATGAAAAATTTTGGGTTAAAGGTAAAAAAGTCAAAAGGATTAAAATATAAAACATAAAAACCTTCAAGCTAAAAATGAAAAATGCCAAAACTTTTTGAAAAACTCACTATGCATAGATTACAACAACATAAAGCAACAATTGGTTGCTTATTTATAGGATGGAAATAATAATTGCTTATTTTTTTTAGAGTTAATTGCCCGGATGCTCATGTGGTTTAATGTTTTTTCACGTTTAGTCTCCACCTTTTGAAAATAGCATGTATGCTCCCTATGGTTTATTATTTTGTTACTCGGATAGTCCCTGAGTAGATGTCAGTTAGTTTGGAAATAGCAGGTATGCTCCCTATAGTTTGTCATTTTGTTACTCGGATAGTCCCCTGACATTTACTCAGGGGACTATCCGAGTAACAAAATGGCAAACCATAGGAAGCATACCTACTATTTCCAAAAGGTGAGGACTAAACGTTAAAAAACGTGAAACCACAAAGACCATCCGGGCAATTAACTCTTTTTTATACGACTTAAGATGTAACTGAAATTAGTTTAAATACATCCGCATCCAATGACGAGGTTTGATCGATACTTAACCCAACCATCTTTATCTTGTAAACAACTTAATTGAACCAATCTTTTTTATAAAGAAAAAGACAAAATGTAGAAATTTCAATTTAAAACATATATAGATTATAATCGATTTGAAGTTTCTAGGTTTATTTCTTTATAAATTAATTGCATCACGATAAACAAATGGACATTATTTTTAGACTAAGTTATATTTTTTGTCGTTAAGGATATGGAAAATCATGACTTTCTTTATTTACCTCCCGTCTTTGTCTTTATTAGACTATACGGTATGGGTTATGGAGGGTGGGTCATGAAGGTGACATGGCATCATGGTCACCACCTACACCCCATCGGTAAGCGTGAAGATAGTGGAAAAATCTCCACAACGCTCACGAGTCTAGTAACATGCAATTTAAAAGCGGATAATTTAGAGAAGAGAACTGGTGAAAATAGATGGTGAGTTGATGATTAGATGAATGGTGGTAATAGAACCACACCCATCAACCTTATCATTTTTATATAGGATTTGTTGCGGATTTTATCTTTTATTAACTAACTAGTTATTTTCCGCCCGCGCGTTGCGGCGGGACCCAATGACTACAAAAGGCGTGTCAGCAACAGCAAACAGATACCGAATATCAAAACATAAATAAAATGACGTTGTAATCAGGGGCGGACTTAAGACATAGCGAAGGTGGGCGGGCGCACCCCCGGGAAAAAAAGATTTTAGTGCTAAGTTCCGTCGAAAATCCTGTCCGCACCCCTTGGAATTTTTCGTCCGCACCCTTTGGAATTTTCTGTCCGCACCTCTTGGAATTTTTCGTTTGCACCCCTTAGGTAAAAAGTGTTATCAATTTATATTTTAATTTTTTTTAGTAAACTCTTATTTAAAAAAATACTACCTAAATTATATAACTTTTAATACCAAAATAACTAAACTCAAATTCCCAATACCTTTAACTAGCCCACTACCAAGTCTTAGCCCAATAAACAAACCCAACAAATTAACAATATTTCAAACTAAAATAAAATAAACAAGCCCAAAACCCTTACATATTTTCTCCCGCTCTCTCTATTCTCCCTGCACGTCAGCGATCAGAACATCAGCGACAACAGTGAACAGTCAGCAGCCGCATACCACCGTAATCAGCCACCATACCACCACCGATCGAACACGGGCAAATTTCTTTGTTATTTTTGATGAATTTTGGTTGATTTTTTGGTTAATATTAGCCGCATACTAACCATGACAGTAGACATCTGCTTCGTTTTGTTTTTCATTATGTTATATGGTGGGTTATATTTTGTTAGTGATGATATTTTGCTTTTTTTATAGCCGCATACACCACACAGTAGATCTGATCTGGTGGGTTATATTTGTTAGTGAAGAATGTTTGACTTTTTCTTTTTATGGTGTATATGTTGTTTAGATGATTTTTAGGGTCATTTACATTATGATTTCTAGGGCTTCAATAGTTGATATATTATGTAATATGTAATATGTTATAGAGCCATGTTTTGGATAGATTTCAAAAAATGAAAACCTGTAGGGTAACGTTTTAATTATGTTTGTAACAAGGTTTGACATATTTTTAATGATTATCTAAATTTAGTTCGATATTTTTTTGTTTTACATGACCCGACCCGACCCGATGCGAACCGATTTTTTACTTGTATACCTTGGGGCCTAAATTTTTTAAAAATGTTTCGCACCCCCATGGAAAAATTCCTGGGTCCGCCACTGGTTGTAATCCGTTATAAAAAAACGATTTTAAATAACCTAATATATAATAATAGGACCCACACGTCCTACACGTTGGAAGTTCGGTTGTTTTCAGTTCAGTTATTACGGTGCTAACACGTTAAAATATGGATGAGCTCGGTACCGGTAACGGCAGCGAAAGTACCGATCCGGAAAATCATCGAAATTAGGTACCGGCACCGAAAATGCTCGGTACAATACGGTATGGTATTTGAAGGTAAAAATCAATAAACACAGGTATGGTGCTAGACCGATGTCGAACCGAAAGTAACGATTCTGAAAACGCCGAAAGGTGGGTACCAAATTGGTACCGAAAATGATTTGGTATAGTAAATTTGGTACCGTTACGATACCGGTTCGTTTACAGGATTTGGTACGATTTGCTCATCAATATTCTAAATATCCAAGTTAATATTACATGCTACAATGCATTTATTACAGAAAAAGACAAAAAAGAAAGCAAAATAAATTGTTGTGTATATAAAACCTCATTCAAACGAAATACAGTTTACTTACTGTGTGTATGAAAAGTAATCTAAACGGTGCAATTACTTGCATTGATGCGTTGTTACAGGATTTGATGAGCTCAGTACCAACCGGTACCGAAAATACCGTTACCGAAATCCCCAAAAGTGGGTACGGGTACCGAATATACCTAGTATGGTACGGTTCGGTACCGGTCGGTACTGGTACGACACCGTTATTTGAGGGTAAAAACGGGTGAATACATGTGCAGAACCGGTACCGAAAATACACCGGTTTGATAAATTTGAGACCAGTACCTATACCCGATACCATTTTCTCATCTCTTAATAATGTTACTATTCATTCCATTCTAATTTTAAATAATTCTAATTCTAATTTTAATTTAATTTAATAATAATAAATCACTATTCAAAATCACTATTCATTCGGTTTAATTTTTATTAACAATTAGTAAATATTAACTAATGCTAAAATTTCACTTAAACAATTAGTAAATGTATGTTTTATCCATCCTTATCCTTACTAAATATGAGTTTCTGCCTTTGTTTTCAATTTACCTTTCTTTCCTTTCGTGTTTACTTTACTTTCTGTCTTTCTTTTCTTTCTTTTATACGTATTCTTTTTCCAAATTACTTTTGTTATATAAACTTATCTCAACTTTTATTTATTTAATATAAAAAATATTACTTTCTGAATAGATTTTACTTTTATTATACATTTATTTTCATTTTGTAAGTTTAGGTATTTTTTTTTCTCTTTTTTTTATGAAACATATAACAAGAAATAAACTTTCAGATAAGTTTATAAAAATAAAAATGTTAAAAAAATAATGGTGAGAATTGCATGTATTTGTTAAGGATAAAATGGTCATTTTATAAATACTAACTGAAATTTAACGTCCATTAATTAGTGGAAAGTACGAAATTCATAATAACAAACAATAAACGAAAAGGATGATTAGTTTCAGTGGCGGTGATAAGGGTGTGTGGGGAGGACACCGCACAGGGCCCGTGATTTCGAAGGGTACATGTTTTAAAAAAAAATGTGATATATATAGTTATTTTTTTAAATAGTATACTCATACTATCTCTAAGATAGACCCATTTACAAAACAATTTTTATGGTTTATAAGCTAGCCCATTGGCATTATATTTAGTGAGTCCAATACCCATTTGATTTGAAAAAAATAATAAAAAAACATTACAAAATGACACATTTTTTCAAGTTCGAACAGGGTACATGAATTTTCGCAAACGCCTCTGATTAGTTTGATTAAAAAGATAAATGACAAAAGGTGTATAATATATTTAAAGGAAAAAATATATAAATTTTAAATGAAACTGATTTCATATTTTGTTTTTTACATAAACCAACAAAAAGAACAAAGAAAATTGAAGAGGATGGGTAGTTTTAAAGTTGGGTGATTCTTTATATCGACTTTGTGTATGAAATATCTCACTCATTCTGCGGGTATTAATTGATGTTCTCCGGTATCAAAATTTGAGGTATACTTTATACCCAACCCTTTTTATCTTCAAGCGTGCACTTTAAAGATACTAAAATATTTTATTTCAAACCATCACCAGTGATATAGTGATGCTACGGGTATTTAAGTTTCACCTATGGTAGGTTCAGATGAGTTTTTCCCTTCAGGTTTCAAGTTCGAGTATGGGTGATAGGGGTTTCTCATTCAGGGGTTTATATTGGGGATCTATTGTGCGAGAGGGCTCTCTAGCGCGGACCCAGTTAAGACAACGTATGCTAAACCTCCCGACATTCGCGAATAATTCACACCTTTCGAAAAAAAACGTAATTATTAGTTACAAGGTGCTGCATAGTATATTTTAAAGTTTAAAAGGATACTTCGAGGTCTTTTTCGTATCATACAACAATCCTCCTTTATTCGGGCACAACTATAACCCCAAATTCTTTATTAATGCTAGAGTTAAAAAATGTGTAATTCATTGGGATGATACTAAACAAATCCCATTCTCTTTAGTTTTACTATACGGAGTGGTGGACATTTTTTTTTCTATCGGGGTCCATTTTTTTGGTGTAAGAATTTTTCACAACCAAAGATTAAAATTTTTGGGTCGGTCATCGTAGTCGGGTCAAAGCTAGGAAATAACGTAGAAGCATTTACTGGACATGCAAACACTATATCATTAAGAACCATTTTTTAAGCATCAAGTTATCAAATAATGATGATTAATAAGTTGTCTGGAACCAACGGCTACCTAAACAACACAATTACTTCTAATAACTTCAAAGTTTTGTTTAAGTTTTTTTTTTAATTTTTTTTTATTTATGAATGCCACTGTTAGTGTTATTTGGTAATCAAATATGAAATAAAATCATTCAGAGGCGTTCAACTGAAGCAAATTAGAGGATTCAATTTATCAAGCTAAAGAAGCAAATTAGAAGATCAATGGGTGGTTGTGCTATTTAAAACACTAGTTTAGTTTGAATGGAAAAAAATAAACTAAGTGTTATTTGATAATCAAATATGAAATAAATTATTCAGAGACATTCAATTTATCAATTTAAAGAAGCAAATTAGAAGATCAATTGGTGATTGTGCAGAAAAAAATAAACTAAAAAGCAAGATATATAAGAATTGAACATGGAATCTATATGTTGGTAAAGCAAATTAGAAGATCAATAGGTGATTGTGCTGCAAAAAATAAATTAAAAAACAAGACATGTAAGACTTGAACATGGGATCTATATGTTGGTATACAAGGGGATTAACCGAAACCGGTTTTTTTTAACCGGTTTTTTTATAACCGGTTTTACAACCGAACCGAACTGCCGGTTGTAGACCAGTTAGGATTCTTGTTCTGAAAAACCGGTTAATAACCGAAACCGGTTCTAAAAAACCGGTTACACCGGTTCTAAAAAACTGGTTACACCGGTTATTCTTTTGGACTTGAAAAACCGGTTAGTATCCGAAACCGGTTATAGAAAAAACCGGTTTTTGTTTTGGATGAAAAAAACCGTATCGGTTAATAACTAGAACCGGTTTTTGAAAAAAAACCAATTTGTATACCTCTAGGTCCAATTAATTATTTTTATGAGGTCCTTGAAAAATTTTACATACCAGTTCTACTAATTTTATAAAAAACATTGGGATCCGTGAACCCCGACGCGTACCATGTAGGTCCGCCCCTGACTATACGTACCCTTCATAATCAAGTCCAGGAGCGGAAAGGGTGGGCGACGGCTCAGAGCCTAATTTTCTCCAGGTCCAACAATTTTAAAATTATATATACACACATGTATATTTTTTAAAAAGAAAAATCCATTTACTTATTAAACATTTAAACCCATTAACATTTTATTTGTTTTAAAACTACTAAAAACTATAACTCATTTTAAAGTAAATGCATTACTTTTTCACTTATCAATACCTATTAGTAAAGTTAAAACTCATTTAAATTAGCTAAATGGTTTAAAAAGTTTAAAATTAAACTCTATTAAAGTTTAAACCTATTAAAAGTTGGCCCAATAGAGTCCTATTTTTTCTGCTCGTCTTGGGCCCAAGATTTCCCGAAGATTCTGTTGGATCATGTGGACCCGCTAAAAGAACAGAAGATTGGAAAGCCAAAATAATCTACATCATCTGATCAACAATAAACATTGCTTCGAAGATCTGCTCTCCCCCCCCCCCCCTTCTCCAATGACAAAGGCATCTACATCTACCACTCCAAAAGTCTGCTCAAGCCAAAGTCTGCCAAAGAGAAACATCTGATGAGGACAAAGTCTGCTGATACAAATGTCTGCCAAAGTGAACCTTTGCTTGAAAACAAAGTCTGTTGAAGAAAAGGTCTGATCATCCTCTGCTGATGAAGACAAAGTCTGAAGAAGCTAAAGGTCTGCTATGGCTCAACAGAGGTTAAAGCTCAACAGATGATTACTAAACAGATGCTGCTCAACAGAGTTTTTAATATAACAGTACTTAGGCATTTAGCAGATGTTAGAGGTTGTTAGGTTGTTAGATGTCACTGTCTAGGTGATGTCAGCCAAGATGCTTCAGATGTTTGATTTGTACTATAAATAGAACAGTGCATGTAGTGTTCTATTCATCACTTTCCTTCTTGACATTTTATACGAACAAATAGGAGTGATCAGGCTGAGGGGGAGTTTGTAATTCTCATGTATACGTGAATCATTGTAATTTAAATATTTTACAAAAAGCATGATGATGAAAGCAAATTTTCCATTGTTGTGATTGAAAAGTTTCTTTTCCGCTGCATATTTCCATAGCTGTTTATCTTCTTTCATTGTTTCATCTAAACTGTTCACAACAATTCAAACTCAGATTCTAACAGATTCTTTGGGCTGTCTGCTTGGCCATGGTACCCTCTCCCCTAAAGTTTCACATTAATAAAATTTAATTCTTTTTTACATATTTTTATTTTATTTTTTTAAATTTGGTTTTATTATTTAAAAAAGTGTTTTGTTTTATATTTTAGAGAATGTTTTTTGAAGTATTTTTTTTAACATTATATGAGAAAGTTTTTAACGGTTTTTTTTTAACATTCTTCAAATCAATTATTTATTACTAAAAATGGTTAATTAACATTTGCTCTGATGACATGTTTCTTTCTTTCTTCAAGTAACACATGGTTTGGGCGTTGTTTAGTGGCGTTTGGGCGTTTCCACGCCAAACACAACACCTCGGCAACGATGTGGAAGGTGGCGTTGAGGTTGGGGCGAGAGGATTTCCACCGGCATAGAGGTAAAGAGTGGGTCGATGTGCCGTTGGGTCATTGGTGTGGCGTATAGCCGTTGGACTCCAACAACACAATCTAAAAAAATCAATTAATTTTTTTAACCCACCAATATAAGAAAATTTAACCTTTTCACCATTTTTCACCTCACTCTCTTCTACCAAATTCCATTTCAACCTTCATTTTTATAAAACTTCTCAACTTTTCTATAAAAAACAATGTATCCACATAACCGCAACTTCGATTCGAACAACCCCTATGGTGTATGAGAAGTACCGCTCACTCCTCTATCCCAAACGCCTCTACACCCGAATCTGTACAGGAAACTCAACCTACACTACCGAATCCTCTACGCAAAAAAAAACGAAACCATAAAAAGAAAACCGAGGCGGGGAAGGAAAAACAAAAGAGGATCGTCGCGTATATCCGTGGACAAATGACGAAGAGTTGGTGTTGATGAAAGCTTAGCTTTCAATTTCAGAGAATTCGGTTTTAGGCATAATTTGGTTTGTATTTATTGTAAAAAATGTATCTTATACTTATAATATATATTTTTTTAATAGGTATCAACCAACATGGTGACGATCTTTTTGATGTAGTCTTTTTTTATTACTGTTAATTATAGTTTTGAATAATAAAATAATAACAAAAAGTGAGTGCTACGTGTCAAATCACGCTACTCTTCCACGCCTCATTTCACACTCCCCGTTTTTGCACCACATCACTTTTTTAACGCGTGCTGACGTGTCGTCCACATGTCGCATAACACCCTATTTTCATGCCCCTCCACACCGTATAGTCTAAGGCTGAAGGGTGTGGGGGCATGGATTGGGTCATCAATCGTTACGTAGGACCATTAATGGATCGCTGCACTACCCCTTTGCCTCATCCACCATGGTTCGCGTGGATTAAACCACGGCAACCACGGACCTCCTTTTCTTTTTTACTCACACCCTTAGGGTAGTGGTTTTAGATGGTGGATTAGAGGTGGGTGACATAACGCTGATGTGGATGGTCATAATGGTTATGAGGGTCATGGCCATACTCTGTAGCCTTAGGGGTGGGATACTCTCCCCCCCCCCCTAAAAATCAAATTTAAAGCTATCAAATTGTACTCCTAAGGCTAAAAGGTGTGGGGATCATGGTTGGGACATGATTCCTCACGTAGAATATGAATGGAAGACTACACCACCCCTTGCATGATCAACCATGGTTTGCATGGATTAAATGGCAACCATGGTCCTCATTTCCATTTGTTCAAGAAATTATTTCCTTTTTCTTTAGACAAAGATAAATTAAAATAAATAAGGGGATAGTGGTTTGAGTCATGACCACACCCTTAGGGTATTGATTTTGGATGGTGGATTAGAGGCAGGTGACATGACACTGACGTAGAGGGTCATAGTGATCATAAGGGTTATAACCACACCCTATAGCCAAACAAATAATTATACTAGCCACAATTCTTGTAAAATCTTTAATCCTCATGTATACTCATTTTCAGGAGATTTTATTTCCTATCAATGACAAAGGATTTAGAACCGTTTATAAAAGTGAAAAGTCAAAATACTAAGCTTTTTAAATTAGAATTTCCTTTTTAAATATGAGCCTTAAAGATAAGATTCCTATATTCCCTTAACATTTTGTCCATCTCAAGTTCAATTATTTGTTTGTCATAGTCATGTTTTTAACATGCAAACTATTGATTTTGTAGTTCTATAAACAAGAGTGCTATAGTATAACAGTTTTATTTATTTATTTATGACTTAAAAATAATTTAAATTTGTTAGTTTTTGTAAATATAATTTAATATACCAGTATTACTTTTAAGTTTCCAAGATTTGATATTAACCTAACAAGAGAGATACCAAATAAGTGGGCATGGTTTGACCCTTTTAGGCTGGACGGTATGGGGGGTCGTCCCCCTCCGTCCCGGTTCGTCGCCGAAGCTAACACCACGCCGCCCCCTATTGTCTTCGTCCTCAGCGTCCTCTTCTGGACATTGGAGCCGATCAACTAGATAACAAAAACAAGGCATCTCCCTCTCTCACACACCTATACATACAATATATACATATACATTTTAGGTCCATCCTCTCATTTTCATACGTCCATCCTCTTTGCCCCATCCTCATGCCCATCCTACGTGGCGCTTACGTGACGTACCATCCTCTAAGGAAGGACCATCACCATACCGTGTAGTCTTACTCTGGATGCCAACACCACTTTTTTTCTTTCTTTTTTATTAATTAAATCAAACAATTGTAGGTTTAATGAATGTATAGTGACTGATTAACCTCAATTATTGATTTATAGAAAAGGAAGATGCAATGTGATGTGAAACATTCATTAAATTAAAGTTCATTAGTTCATGATGATAAAATAATGACTAGCCAAATTAATTTCAATATGGTTACATGATACATAAAAAACATGGTTGTAAAAATTCCGACTAACCTCCAATAGTCGTCGATTAATCGCTAACTAGAGGTCATCGGGTAATTTTTATCTAATCGGCCAATTAATCAGTAAACGGTCAACCGTGATCAACTCCAGTCCTAGTTGGCCCAAAATCGGTGGCTGTCAAGTGATTCCGACCATATTCTTGACCAAAACCTATAAATTTCGGCAATTAACCCTATCTACTTGAAAATATGGATCGAAGAACGTGTTAAAACATGCTTACTTAAAAAATAGATATAAAAATTTGTGTATCTACATCTTAAATTTGTGTATATACATATAAAACTGAAAATTACATATAGAATCTCAATCCAATTAATCGCAGCTGGTATTCCACCGGCTGACTAGCGCCTAACAACTCTTACAACACTGATAAGAAAAAGTTAATAATATTTAGATGTTGTAAAATAGGTGAGTTAAGGAATAAATAAATTAATAAGTTGTAAATATGGATCGGGTCCTGGATAAGACATCCATCACTTATTTCTCTTTTGTTGAAATTCGTATAACTAACGAGTCGATACCAACCCATACGTTGAGTGAGTGTTAATTATGAATGTCTTTAGCATTGCAACGGGATGTTAGTTATCAATGTAGGCAGTCTAAATCCAAATGCAAATCAAACCAACAATTGACAATTCATATTCATATATGATAAATTTCAAACTGAATGGATAATATTATTAAATTAAAATTAGAATTATTTAAAATTAGAATTAAGAGATGAGCAAATGATATCGGGTATAGGTACCGGTCTTATATTTACCAAAGCGGTGTATTTTCGGTACCGGTTCTGCACATGTATTCACCGGGTTTTACCCTCAAATACCTGTGCCGTACCAGTACCGACCGGTACCGAACCGTTCGATACTAGGTATATTCGGTACCGGTACCCACTTTTGGGGATTTCGGTAACGGTACCGAGCTCACAAATCCTGTAGCAACGCAACAATGCAAGTAATTGCACCGTTTAGAGTACTTTTCATACACACAGTAAGTAAACTGTTTTTCGTTTGAATGAGGTTTTATATGCACAACAACTTATTTTGCTTTCTTTTTTGTTTTTTTTTCTGTAATGAATGAATTGTAGCATGTAAACTTAACTTGGATATTTAGAATATTGATGAGCAAATCGTATCAAATCCTGTAAACGAACCGGTATCGTATCGGTACCAAATCATTTTCGGTACCAATTTGGTATCCACCTTTTGGCGTTTTCAGAATCGTTACTTTAGGTTCGACACCGGTCTAGCACCATACCTGTATTTATTGATTTTTACCTTCAAATACCATACCGTATTGTACCGAGCATTTTCGGTGCCGGTACCTAATTTCGATGATTTTCCAGATCGCTACTTTCGTTGCCGCTACCGGTACCGGTACCGAGCTCATCCATATTTTAACGTGTTAGCACCGTAATAACTGAACTGAAAACAACCGAATTTCCAACGTGTAGGACGTGTGGGTCCTATTATTATATATTAGGTTATTTAAAATCGTTTTTTTATAACGGAGTGACTATCCTTACCACGTCATTTTATTTATGTTTTGATATTCGGTATCTGTTTACCGTTGCTTACACGCCTTTTGTAGTCATTGGGACCCGCCGCAACACGTGGGCGGAAAATAACTAGTTACATTAGATATGTAATTAACCTTAACTATACACACTTATGTAAACGGACTCTTTGTTCTTTGTGCTCCCGTAGTTTATGTATACATTTTTCAAAAAAGTTACTTAATCGTCTTATTATGTATCAGATTCGAAACACCACACACACTTATATTATGTGGGCTCCGCAATTCTCAAACATATTTAAAATCATGTGTAGTGGTAAATGAAACAAATGCCCTATTTTTGGGCATGAAGTGACACGTGACCACCTAGTCAACAAAGGGGCTTGAAGTTAAAAAGAGATGTAGTGGTATAATACCTCATGTCCTAACAATGATTACCCAATTATTATCTTTTTAAGAAAAATAAAACAAATAAATGAGTTGGAAATTTGTTATTGGTCAAAATTTCAACAATCTGGCGTTTTTGTGGCCACGCCGCATGATTTTATTGAGAAAACGCCCAGGGGACGGTGATCATGGCGTGGAGGGGCGTTTTTAGGGGAAAAACGCCCAAAACCCCCTCCACTACGGATGGTCTAACCCTCTCCTAATTCATGTATACTTTAACATATCTAAAAAAGTTATGTCCGCCCTTAAAAAAAATAACTAAAAAAGTTACTCACTAATCATAATTTTTTTAATAAGGTATGTACAATCAATACACATAAATACCCTTACCACATATAATACATAATTTCAGTATTAGTGCACGTAATAATACATATAATATCAATATTAATGTCACCCAATTCAAGTATCTTTTACATTCAGCGTAGTATCCAACGTATACACAAATTGCCTAAACTCCCCTGGACGGTAACTGTAAGTCCGCAATCATAGATCATGTGTTTGATAAAGGGATGTTGGTTTTCGTATATACACATCTTTTATTCTTTCCTTCGATTTTGACCTTTACATAGACTTTGTTTTTCTCGACTTTTGTTTCTGAGAAAACTTACTCAGTTTTTCAAAGTGTGTCACAATTTTGATTCAAACGAAAATTGATTTCGATGTATTCTGATGATATCGAAAAATCTGAATTAATATTTCTGTGTTTAGAAGAAGTTTGCTGCCTATGTTCTTCGTTTTTTATCAGAAAATTATGATTGTAATGTCTTTTCCTTAGATCAAAGATCAATGAGAAGTTTTGCTTTTGGGTTTGATTTGTATAAAACTAAAAAAAAAAACTATTTTTGCATAATTATGATTGCAAATTGATTACGGGCATGGATTGTTGAAGGGGTGTGTCCCCTCTTGGTGTCGGTTCGGTATGTAAGTGGTTGTGGTTTTACAATGATGGATTATTGAAGGGGTGTGTCTTTTGATTTTTTACATGGATGGATTGTTGAAGGGGTGTGTCCCCTTGATGTTTTAAGCATGGGCGGACCTAGCCTTTGGCCAGGGTGGGCGGCCGCATCCCTTGAAAAAAAATTTAGCGTATATTTTAGGCAAAAAATCCGACCGCACCCCTTGAAAGTATGATTGAACACCTCATCCGCACCCCTAGCAAATAATTTCTGGGTCCGCCATTAGTTTCAAGTTGCTTTTTATATAAGAGATATAATGCATTTAATATGATTAGAAAATGACACTATGAAAATTATAATCTGACTATTACCATATTATAAATTAGCAACTTTTGGTTGCATTGTATGTTGTACCCCAAACTTTGGGGATTTTTCAAAAAAAAAAAAAAACTTTGAATTTTCACTTTTAACCCAAACATTTTTATATTTTGTATTTTGACCCCTTTTATTTTTTTTACTTTTAACCTAAAGTTTTTCATCTTTTATAATTTAACACAACACTTTATTATTTACAACTTTGGTACCCCATACTTTTTATCTTTCACAAGTTTTTCGTTTTACGTTTCGTTTTAAATTTTGCGAGTTAACATCTCGTAGCGTACATGTGAGGTTCAACGTTTTTTGCTCTATTTTTTCAAATTTGACAGACCCGTCGCAACGTGTCCATTTTTTCTCTTTTGAAAAGTTCACCGCAACGGGCGGGTCCTAGATTGACTAAGTTATTATTTTCTACATTTACGTTTCTGGTTAATTTTTTCGCATTAACACACTGTAACAGGTGTGCGTGGTTCAACGTTCTTAAGTCTACTTTTCGTTCAGTGTAACTTTTACCATTTTATCTATTTTATTTTTACGATGTTGAGAGTCGATGTCGTTGTGGCATTGGTGCTACTTGGCACGGTTTTACGAACGTTTTTAACCTATTAAAATTTTTACTAATATTTTGTTTCGGTTTACCCCTATAGTTCCTTTACTTAAAAACTATTTTTTACGTGCCTATTTTATGTACGTGTATGTATAAATATGATTTGTTCTACATTCCGATGTAAACTTTTTTTTATAGATGAGTCAAGTCAAATATGATACGTTTTCGTTTAAAGAAACAATTTTTACGTGTATATTTTTATGTACGTTTTGGTATAAATTCAAGTTATACATTTCAACGTAAACTTTTTTAGATAATGATTCTGGTCAAATATAATTTGTTTTCGTGTTTATTTTATGTATGTTTTGAACCGAGTGGAGTCAAATTATGGTTTCTTTTTCTCCCATTTTTTCAAAAGCTCTAATTAATCCCTTTCGATTACATGTGCATATTTTCCTTCATACCCGTTACGTTTTCTATGTATGAGTTGGGTCACACATAATACGTTATGATTGTTCGATATGAATTTGATTTACTTTACGTTTGATCCAATCACAATGCTTATACATGTTACATTGAGTTCAACTAAATACGTCGAAATGTGTATTTTCATATGGTTAATGCATTATATAACGTTTGGACTAATCCATTCAATGTTTACGATGTACCCGCGCCGCAACGCGGGCGGGTCTTAACCCTAGTTTTTTTTATACAGCAAGTTTAAGGATTATAAGTGTTTCAAAACAATGTAGGGTACTTTTAAGTTTTAATTAGCTCACCCTCGATCAATTTTTGCTAAATTTATAAATGTAGGTAAATGAGTGAACTTTTTATGGAGTAGATTGTAAATCAAATCAAAATGCTTTAGGTGAATGAGTCGAAATTTATTCGCTAGTAATATTCTAAAGTTTGTCAAAACATTATTAAGATAGGATTGTTCACATACATGTGTGAAACGTTGACATGTGTTCATTTCAAAAGTAGTTAAGAATATAAGCGTTGCTAAATTGTTGAGAAAATGATTTTTATGGACCACGGATGCCAAGCTCGAACCTCATGCTATTTTTTCTAACACAATGCATAGTGGGAGACAAAATAATGCCCCCATCTAGGCGTTTTGCGTCATGTGTCAGTTTAGTCAGTAATGTGATATTATTGGGCACTATGTTAAAAGGGGTGTAGTGGGATAATGCCCCATAATGCCCAAATCAATCATTACCCAATTATTATTTTTTTCAAAAAACTAATAATATTTTATTAATTAAATAAAAAATTACATAAATAATAAAACACAAACACATAATATTACTCGTCTTGGTAAATTTCGCGTTGAGGCCGACTACAATGCACTCGTAACCGCCTCTTGCTCGACCTCCTCATCGGTCGAGTCACCCTCATCCGTTAAAAACTCTTTGTAATAAAAATTTGCAACGGACGACGAGGAGTTGGGGGAATCCATTTTTTTATATATATATATGGATGTAAAAGGTTTGTAGTTTGATGTTGTAAGTGTAGGTTTTGGATTTGGTTTGTATAAAATGGGTGTAAAAGGTTGGTATATATATAAAAGTTAAATAAAAAAAATAATGTAGCCGTTACCTTTTTGACCGTTGCCAACGGTCATTGGCCAAAACAATTGACGAAAGGCGTTGATAAAAGAACGCTTCGGAAGATTTTTTGAAAAAAACGCCCAGAGGGCGGTCTAGCGACGTTGGGGGCGTTTTTTCTCACTACGGGTGGTTTAAAGTTTTGTCCTTTTGGTTTTAGCCTTTGGCATCGTTGAAACTTTTTGTGTTTTGTCATTTATTTCTACTTTTTCTGTGATTCGTTAGTGTCTTTTCATCAGTCTTGTGATATTTTCTTTAAGCTTCTCATCAATCTTAATAATGAATTGACATAGACATTGATTATTGTGGTCCCATACTTGAGCTTACATTCAAAAACAAGTGGGGTGATAATAATATGAATGTGACTCCCATCATATTGTTTGAAACTAACTTTGGACAATCACTACATTATTTTGATAAGGTCACAAACACATGGCACATGCTTTAATGGCTAAATGTGGTAGGATTCCACTTGGGGTTCGGCAGTAGTAAAGGTGGATAGTTAGTGATGGATTGCCAAATTTACATATTGCTTTTACTTTTTGGGTGTGAAGTTTTTATTTTGTATTTTTAATAATACATGTGTGTGTTTTTAAGTAAGTACCTATATTACAGGAATGATTCTTTTCTTTTTTGTTAGGCTATAGGGTGTAGGAGTTATGGTTGGGACATAATTTGTCATCTAGAAACATGAATGGAAGGCTACACCACCCCCTTGCTTGATCCATCATGGTTTGCATGGATTAAACCATAGCAACCATGGTCCTCCTTTCCATTTTTCGACAAATCATTTCCTTTTTTTTAAACAAAGATAAATAAAAATAAATAAGGGGCTAGTGGTTTGGGTCATGACCACACCCTTAGGGTAGTGGTTTTGGATGGTGGATTAGAGGTGAGTTACATGACGCTGACGTGAAAGATCACGGTGATGATAAGGGTCATGACCACACCCTATAGCCTTAAACATCTACTTAAAACATAATTGTGTTTTTTCGTTTTGATGAGTCAAATTCTTTTACTTTCTTCTCGTCCACACGGTGCTTACAATGGTTGACGCTATTCGTTTATTTTAGATGGTTACTATTTATTTAACCTTTTTATATAATGTATGTATGTAGGTATGTACGCACGTATGTATGGTGTACATGGATGCATGTATAGATGCATGTATGTGCATATACAGACACAAAACTAAAAGCATTAGAAATCTTTTAGTTATAAGAGTGGTTTCACATGCTATTGTCTTTCCTTGTTTCCATTAGTGAGTTGGGTTTGGGTGTCTAAGGCTTATCTTCCCTTAGAATTTGTCAAAAAGAAGGAGACAAAGCCAAAAAGATTGAATTGGCTGAATTTTTAATTAAAGATAGTACACTTTAGTGTGACAAAGTCCCTTAACAATTAACATGCATCATGACCACAAAAAAGGGTGTAGTTTAGTTTTATATTATACTTTTGGCATCCTTACCTGAATCCAAGGATTTGGATTTGGATTTCACATATACTTTTAGAAGTAATATTTTGCTCTTTATTACAAAACTGATAACCAGAAATACGGGCATAAAGAATGAACTAAAAAACATTGTGGTTTTGCCATGTAATATTTTGTGTATTGGAATTGGTGCAGACAACCGACAACTTTGGAAGGTAAACGAACTGAATTTATGTACAAGCCTCATTGATTCATGTCCATTGAGGAATATTCAAGACTTTTGGTCGTGGACGATTGGTGAGGAAGGAAAATTTTCAGTGAAATTTTTAAGTAATTTCATGGCGATCCCAGCTTTTTTGCATGTTGGGCCAAACATCCTGTGGAATAGGTGGCTTCCTAAAAAAGTAAATATCTTTGGTTAGCGCCTTGTGAGAAATCGACTTCCAACAAAGATGGAATTATGCAGGAGGGGTATATATGTTAACTCTTCAGCGTGCCCATTCTATGGCGATATGGATGAAACAACGGAGCACCTAATGGTTTCATGTTTATGTCGCTGTTGTTGTTTGGCAACGGGTTTTAGCATGTGTCGTATATCTTAGCCAATAATTGTGAAGATAATTATGTGTATTATTATTAGATAAATATTGTATAGAATTATGTTTATCTTTTCCAAAAATACAGCTAGGGTTGTTTTGTATTCTGCTCTATATAAAGAGCCTTTGTTGATCAATAATATTCACTCACAATTCATACCATAAACACTTTTATGGTATCAGAGATTCGATTCTGAGATTCTTTTCTCCTTCCCTTCGTTTTTTTTTTCAAACCCTAGCCGACCCATAACAGACTTTCAGTTCTGTTCCAGCCACTGCGATGACCATACCAACCGATACCCCTGAATCTTCCCAAAAAGCCGTCACCCCCTTCACCCTGCCTACTCAGTTACGAATATCCAACAGAAAATTCGTACACTTGATGGCACGAAGGTTCCTTATTCGTCCTGGACAAAGCTGTTCAAACTTCATGCAGTCGCTTACAAGGTGCTTGATCATATAGATGACACCAAACCACCGCCTGATACGGCTCCTGAGTACCCTGCCTGGAAAGAAATCGATGCCCTCGTTCTGCAATGGATATACGGCACGATATCAGACGACCTTCTTAGCAAAATTATTGACACTGAAACTACCGCACGAGCAGCATGGTTGAAGATTGAAAAGTTCTATCTCAGTAATAAACGGGCACGTGCAGCAGCCTTAGAAACCAGGTTCTGCAACCTTACTCTTGCCGCCTGTT